>NW_027397162.1:1375902-1385236 GCF_003265705.2 Callorhinus ursinus
CGCAGAAACGTGGAAAGCGACGGGGAGACCCCGCAGAAACGTGGAAACCGACGGGGAGACCCCGCAGAAACGTGGAAACCGACGGGGAGACCCCGCAGAAACGTGGAAACCGACAGAGAGACCCAGAGCCTGAGCAAGAGCCGCGGGGGCATGCAGACGCAGACGCACGGAGGCCCAGGGCCGCGGGGGCACGCAGACGCAGACGCACGGAGGCCCGGGGGCGCCGACTCGCCAAGAGGGGAGGTTGCTTCTGCATATCCAGGAACGGGTAGGACTGGGAGACTGGCCTTGCTGGGGGGCTCAGGAGCCACTAAAATGGAGGGACACGGAGCAGAGGCCACTGCGGTGAGCGGTGAGCTCAGAAGCGCAAGGCGGGAGTCATCACTTCACTAGACTGGACCAACAGGGCGGGGGCTAGGGCGCTGCTTCCCATTCCAGAACTTTCTAGATAACAGTTTGTAAGACCGATATTTGGGGCAAACTGATTTTTTTTGAGGGGGGAGGGGCAAAGAGGGAAAGAGAGAATCATAAGCAGGCCCAGAGGGCACCCCTTGAGGACCTCCATCTCAGGATTTTGAGATCATGACCTGAGCTGAAATCAAAGAGTTCAAGCTTAACCCGCGAAGCCACCCAGGTACTCCTGTGAAAACTGATTTTTTAAGACGTTTATGTGAACAGGTCATTTTATGTATTTTATTTAAATACAACACTCACATTTTTTGACATTCAGTTCTATGAATCTTAACTTGTATAACTACCAAAACAAAACAAAGGATAGATCCACTGTACAACAGACTCCCTCCTGATGCTCCTCTCTCTCACCCTCAACCCTGGCAACCACTCATCCATTTTCCATGGCTACAGTTCTGCACTTTCCAGAATGCCACATAAACAGAATCTCAAAACAGGCGGCCCTTTGAGATTTGCTTTTTTTTTCACTGAACATAATCCCTTTGAGTTGTATCAATAATTTGTTCCTTTTGGGGGCACCTGGGTGGCTCAATTGGTTAAGCAACTGCCTTCAGCTCAGGTCATGATCCCGGGAGTCTTGGGATAAGTCCCACATCGGGTTCCCGGCTCAGCGGGAAGCGTGTTTATCCCTCTGACCCTCTCCCCTCTCATGCTGCTTCTCACTCGAATAAAATCTTAAAAAAAAAAAAAAAAGTTTGTTCCTTTTTATTGCCAAGTACCCTTTGATGGTTTCGATATACCACAGTTTGCTCAAACCCACTAAAGGACGTTTTGGTTGTTTCCAGTATTTTGCTATTACAAATAAAGCTGTGATGAACATTAGTATAAATGTTTGTGTGTGAACCTTCTTAAATCTTCATTTCTCTGGGATAAATGACCAAGAATGCAACTGCTTGGTTATATGGCAAGTAGATGTTTAGTGTTGTAAGATACTGCCATGCTCTTTTCCAGAGTAGTAGTACCATTTTATATTCTCAGGAGCAATATATCTGTGAACAAGTTTCACCACATTCTTACTAGCATTTGGTGTTCCTGTTTTTGTTTATTTTTATTTTTTAAAGTAATCTCTGCGTCCAACATGGGGCTCCAACTTACAACCCTAAGATCAAGAGCTGAATGCTCCACCTACCAAGTCAGCCAGGTGCCCCAGTGTTTTTTTATTTTGGCCAGCCTGATAGATGTGTAGTGACATCTCATTGTCCTTTTAATTTGCATTTCCCTAATGATTAATAATGTTGAACATACTTCCATATTCTCCAACTGTATATCCTCTGCAGTGAAACGTCTGTTCCTGAGTTTTGAGAGATATTTATATATTCTACTAGATATGCTCTTTGTCAGATATATGGTTTGCAAATGTTTTCTCCCAGTCTGTAGTTTGTCTTTTTATTCCCTTAACAAAGCCATTAGCAGAGCAAAGGATTTTAACTGAGATGATGTCCAATTTGTCACTTTTTCCTTTAATGGATCATGTTTTTTGTGTCAAGTTTAAGAATACTGCTTAGCCCCAAGGATTTCCTCTTATATTTTTTCTAAAAGTTTTATACTTTTACTTTTTACATTTAAGTCAATCATCAATTTTGACTTAATTTTTATGTAAGAGGTGAAGTTTATGTTGAAGTTCATTTTTCCCCCCGTATGTAAGATGTATGTTGGGCATCTTTTTTCTGACCCTAATTCTAACACTAAATATGTAGGTTTTTTCCAACACCACCCAGTTCTCCAACCCAGCTGGATATCCAACAATTCAGTTCTGAGAC
Source organism: Callorhinus ursinus (assembly GCF_003265705.2). Lineage (NCBI taxonomy): Eukaryota > Metazoa > Chordata > Mammalia > Carnivora > Otariidae > Callorhinus > Callorhinus ursinus. The sequence continues at coordinate 1,378,134 of NW_027397162.1, forward strand.
TATCCAAAATTAGGGCAAACTCCACAGTTCAAGGGCTTAGTCACACAAGACTGTTCCCACTCCAGATGCCGGCCATAGACTACACACACTTCTGCTCAGCTGACTACAAATTCAGTGGTGCCCCAGACGCCACCTCAGGTTTGAGAATTCACTAGAATGACTCACAGAACTTAAGAAAACACTTTATTATGTTTACCAATTTAGTAATAAAGGATATAACAGGAACAGCCAAATGGGGGGGGCACCTGGGTGGCTCAGTCGTTAAGTGTCTGCCTTCAGCTCAGGTCATGGTCCCAGGGTCCTGGGATCGAGCCCCACATCGGGCTCCCCCTGCTCGGCGGGAAGCCTGCTTCTCCTTCTTCCACTCCCCCTGCTTGTGTTCCCTCTCTCGCTGTGTCTCTCTGTCAAATAAAATAAAATCTTTTTTTAAAAATTTAAAAAAAAAGGAACAGCCAAATGGAAGAGATATATAGGACAAGATTTGGGAGGGGGTGGTATGAACAAATCTCCTTTGCATTCTCTAGGAATGCTTCCCTCTCAGCACATCAGTGTGTTCACCAGCCCAGAAGCTCTCTGACTCTCCTTGTCCACAAGTTCTTATAAAAAAATCTTCAGCCCCCCCTTCCCTCCCTGAGGTCAGGGTGTGGGGCTGAAAGTTCCCACCTTCCTTCTAGTGACCATGACCCATCCTGAAGCTATCTAGGGGACCCAAACCAAGTCATCTTATTAGCATAAACTCAAAAGGGGCTGTTTTATGAATAATAAGACATTCCTATCACTCAGAAAATTCTAGGGGTTTCTTCCAGGAATGAGGGACAACGACCAAATATTGTTTTGTTATACGACAGAGATCCAACTGCTCCAACACCATTCATTAAAAAGGCTATCCTTCCCCCACTGAATAGCTTTGCACATTTGTCAAAAATCAGATGAGCATGTTTCTGTGGGGGTTTTTTTTTGGGGGGGGGTTTCTATTCTGTTCCATTGACCTATGTGTCAGCTAAAACCACAAACTCTTGGTTACTACAGCTAAATAGTAAGTCTTAATATCAGTTATTCCTGTCACCTTTCTTCTTTTTCAAAAATTATTTTTGGGACAATTTTTTCTATTCTATGTCAAGTGCTTTCCCATATAAATTTTAGAGTAAGCTTGTCTATGTCTACAAGTTTATTTCTTATTTTATGTCTCTTATCTATGTCTTCCTGGGAGTTTGATGAAAATTGCATTTTGTACACTTTTTGTACTTTTTTCTTGCCTACTTGCATTGGCTAGGACTTCCAATATGATTCCAACACCAGTAGGGAGCGCTGTCATCCTCATCTGTGGTTCACCATTATGATGTTTGCTATACATTACTGACATAAGCCCTTTTCAGATTAAAGTTCCTCTTTATTCCTAGTTTGCTATTGTTATTATGAAAGGATAATGAATTTTGTCAAATGCTCTGTCTACATCTATTTGTAAGAGCATGTAGCTTTTCTTTAGGCTGTTAATATGATGGGTTACATTGACTGTTTGTTTTTTTTTTTTAAGATTTTATTTATTTGAGAGAGAGCACATGAGCAGTGTTGGGGGGGGAGGAACAGAGGGAGAAGCAGGCTCCCTGCGGAGCAGGGAGCCCAACACAGAGCTCCATCCCAGGACCCTGAGATCATGACCTAAGCCAAAGGCAGATGCCTAACTGACTGAGCCACCCAGGTGCCCCATGATTGGTTTTCAAATATTGAAACAGCCTTGCATTTCCAGGATAAACCCCCTGGTCATGTTGCATTGTTGCTCTTATATATTACAGAATTCAAGTTGCTGACATTTTATTGAGAATATTTGTGTTTATATTCATGAAGGCTATCACTCTGTAGTTCTCTTGTCATTGTCTGGTTTTAGTATCCAGGTAATGCTGACCTTATAAAATCAATCAGGAGGTGTTTCCTCCTATTATTTTCTCAAAGTGTGGAAGTGGCATCATTTCTTCCTGAAGTGTTGGATAGAATTCAACAAAACTATCAGGGCCTTGAGTATGTTTTGAAAAAAAAAATAAATAAATCACCTACTTCAGGGTGCCTGAGTGGCTCAGTCAGTTAAGCATCTGCCTTTGGCTCAGGACATGATCCTGGGGTCCTGGGATCGAGCCCTGCATTGGGTTTCTTGCTCAGCAGGGGAGTCTGCTTCTCCCTCTCTCTCTGCCCCTTCTCCTTGCTCATGCTCACCTGCTCTCTCTCAAAATAAATAAAATCTTTTTAAAAAACCCAAGTACTTCAATAGATATAGGCCTATTTACTTGTAGAGTGAGTTCACTGTCAAGAAATTGGGCCACTTTACCTAACTTGTTGAATTTATGAGCATGGAATTATCCAAACAGGACTAGGTTCTTTTCCAGGCTCTGTGGGATGGAGATGCACCACAATGGAATGAACACTGGGCAACATCTTCCTTCTCATCCCAATATATGCCATTATTCTGGGGCACACATACTCAATGGCCAACCTACCAAGACCTCGTCTTCTTGGTGCCTAGAGCCCGCCTCCACTTGGGTCAGGTATTCATACACACCCCAGCTACCATCACCGACATCCTGGAGATTCTAACCCTCTTGTCCTCCTGCGCTCCCCCAGCCGGCTTCTTCAACTCTGCCCACCTTAGGAGGCCTTCAGCCAATCATTTACACTAGCGTGAGGAAGCAATGCCATCTATGAACTACCTGTGATAGAGTAGTTTTGGAGCCTGCTGGTGTCCCTTGTCTTTCAGTCTCCTGAGTCAGAGGAGAGTAACATCAGTGTCATCACCATTCACAGCAACAGCAAAAGCAACAACAACAACAAAACATCATCAACAACAAGAGCAGCAGTGCTAATAGCAACAACAGGGCCGGGAGCAACTGAGACACGCTGAACACCATTACTGCTGTAATTACACCAGTAATTACACACTGAACACAGGCACTCTCCACACCTCACTTCTCTTAATCCTAATGAGGTAGGGCTTGTCCACATTTTAAAAACAAGGAAGGAACAGAGAAGTTCAATAATTCACCTAAGATCACACAGCTATTGAGATGTAAACCCATGAGAAACCCAAGTCTGACTGAAGTCAAAAGATGTACTCTTTTTTTCCCTTTAAATTTTTTATTGTTATGTTAATCGCCATACATTACATCATTAGTTTCTGATGTAGTGTTCCATGATTCATTGTGCATAACACCTAGTGCTCCGTGCAGAACGTGCCCTCCTTAACACCGACTACTGGGCTAACCCATCCCCCCACCCCCCCTCCCCTCTAGAACTCTCAGTTTGTTTCTCAGAGTCCATTGTCTCTCATGGTTCGCCTTGCCCTCCGATTTCCCCCCTTCAGTCTCCCCCTCCTGCTAAAAAGATGCACTCTTACCCATGACACTAATACTCACATGGGCCTGGTGCAATGGTTTCATGCAATTTCATGCAATTTTTCTTTAATAACTGGGTTTCGTGTACAGGCCTTCTGAGCAGCCAAGGATTTACTACTTAAATGAATACCTATTTACTGTCAGGCAGTGTTTTCTTTTATAAATAAAATGCCCAAAGTGCATACATGCATACACACAATACTGCACATTAAGGGTATTTCAATATGTAAGCTAGAATGGAAGCCCTATGAAGGCAGAAATTTCTCCATTTAACCAGCTATTAAGAGCCTATGCATACTTTTGCATATTGGTTCCCTCCACATTATAGGAATTTTCAATCTTACAATAAAATAGAATTACAGCTCATACAGGCGACAAGAAAGAATTCAGATGACATTTAATATCCAGTAGTGTGGAAGGGGGACCTTGTTGCTGTCTTTTGCTCCCACAAATATGTTATTGCAGTAACAGCCATTTCCTTGAAAAAAGTTCTAGTCTTTCTTCAAATGGATAAATGTCACTAGTCAGTTCTTCTTCTTTCTGATATTACTGTTATCAAATCAGAGAACCAATTAATGGTAAGACGAACATCTTATATGCTACTAAGAAAAAAAAGGCTGCCAATTAAAATATATCATGCCATCGATTACCCTGATATCTGAGATGTCAAAATGTGAAAAGAACATGTATATTAAAATAAATTAAATATAGTGACTCTTTCAGATTCGGTGTCAGGACTAACTTCCAGGCACATACTTTTTCTACAGTTGTGTTAAAAACTTGGATTGTGAGGGGTGCCCGGGTGGCTCAGTCGTTAAGCGTAGGCCTTCGGCTCAGGTCATGATCCCAGGGTCCTGGGATCAAGCCCCGCATCAGGCTCAATTGCTCCGCAGGAAGCCTGCCTCTCCCTCTCCCACCCCCTCCACCCCCGCTTATGTTCCCTCTCTCACTGTCTCTTTCTCTCTGTCAAATAAATAAATAAAATCTTAAAAAAAAAAAAACTTGATTGTGGATTTGTAATGGGACAAATGTCCTATAAGGGGGGTTTCTCCAGAACTCATTCTCTGACACACTAGTTGTGCTGCCCAAATGAAGTAATCACCAGATGTGCAGTTATAGAGAATCTAAAATGTAGCAGCACCATATGTTTAAATGATAGTATTTGAGATATAGGTGGGTAGAATAATATGCTATTGACATTAATTTCACCTATAATTTTTACTTTTTAAAAATGTCAAGTGGATGAATAAAATCTTAAAAAAAATAAAATAAAATAAAAATGTGGCCAATGGGGCGCCTGGGTGGCTCAGTCAACCAGTTGGGCATCTGCCTTCGGCTCAGGTCATGGTCCTGGGGTCCTGGGATCAAGTCCCGAATCGGGCTCCCTGCTCAGTGGGGAGTATGCTTCTCCCTCTCCCTCTGCCCCTCCTCCCACTCATGCTCTCTCTCAATAAATAAAAATCTTTACAAAAATGTAGCCACTAAAAAAAAGTGAACGTATATATGTGGTTCACATTGTATTTCTATCAGACAGTGCTACTCTGGAAGATCAGATCTCCAACTGGAAGCTTTCCCACCTAAAGTATGTTTGCTGTCTGTCTCAGGTATGAGCTGATAACATAAAGGTTAGCATCAATTTAAAGTACTTTTCAATATCATCACTGTATATTGGCTAGTCCAAAAACTCATTCTTTTTACTCAAGAGTTTTTTGCAAGAGTTCTTACCAAAACCTCAAACTTGTTACATTAGCCCAATCTTCTGATACAAGGAAAGGCAAGAATTCCAACTTAAAAGGAAACATAGCAAAAGAATTCTCCCAGTTTGGAAGAGAGGAAAAAATGAAACAAGATGAAAGCTGAGAGGGAGACAAACCATAAGAGACTCTTAATCTTAGGAAACAACTGAGGGTTGCTGGAAGGGAGGGGGGAGGATGGGGTGGCTGGGTGATGGACACTGGGGAGGGTATGTGTTGCGGTGAGTGCTGGGTGTTGTGTAAGACTGATGAATCACAGGCCTATACCCCTGAAACAAATAATACATTATATGTTAATTAAAAATAAAAAATTCTCCCAATTTCTTATACAGACACAATCTCTAAAAACTTTGTTACAAGGAGCAAAGGATAAAATCCATTATTTTCAAAGAACTCTTCAATACGAAGTCTCTGACACTAAGCAAAGAGAGTCTGACAGAGCCACTGTCACATTCACTGAATCCCCATAGGTGTCTCTCTAGTATGCTACCTCTGGTGTCTAATAAAAGCAGAGCTAGGGGCACCCGGGTGGCTCAGTTGTTAAGCGTCTGACTTCGGCTCAGGTCATGACCCCAGGGTCCTGGGATCGAGCCCCGCATCGGGCTCCCTGCTCTGCAGGAAGCCTGCTTCTCCCTCTGCCACTCCCTCTGCTTGTGTTCCCTCTCTTACTGTCTCTCTCTACCAAATAAATAAATAAAATCTTTAAAAAAAAGAAAAGCAGAGCTATTCTGGAAACTTTTCCCACACTTGAAACCCACTGGTACAAGGTCTCCTGAGAATGTATCTTCTAGTGCTTGGACAGACATCAGCTGTCCCAGAGGCTTTGCCACACTGATTATTCTCATAAGGTTTCTCACCAGTATGAGTCCTCTCATGCCGAATTAGACCAGTGATATTCCTGAAGTTTTTGACACTGGTTACAGCCATACGGTTTCTCACTAAAATGAATTCTCTGGTACCAAATGAGGCTAAGAGCTCTCAATGCAAGTTTTCCCACACTCTTTACACTCATAGTGTTTCTCTCCAGAATGATTTAAGATTTTAAGTAATCTCTACACCCAACATGGGGCTCAAACTTAAAACCCAAGATCAAGAGTTGCATGCTCTCACAACTGAGCCAGCCAGGTGCCCCAGAGTGATTTTTTTTTAATGCACAATGAGGTGACCATTGCAGTTGAAGGATTTTCCACATCCATAGGATCTCTCTCTGGTTTGACTTCTCTGTTTAATAAAGCATGAGATATTAAATAAAGGCCTTTCCACACTCTGTACATACATAGGACTTCTCTCCTATGTGAATTCTCAGATAGACAATAAGGTGGGAAACATCGGGGAAGGATTTTTCTCACTCTACATCTATATGTTTCTTCTCCAGTATGGATTCTGTGATGCAAAACAAGGGAAGAGTGGTGGTTGAAAGACTTCCCACACTGGTTGCACTCGTGAGGCTTCTCTCCTGTGTGGGTCCTCTTATACTTGATAAAGCCAAGAGCTGGCACTGAAGGCTTTCCCACAATTATTGCATTTATAAGGATTCTCTCTGTATGGATTCTTCGATGCACAATCAGGATGTAGTCCTTAGAGAAGGATTTTCCGCGGTCATTGTCATTACAGGGATAAAGTCTCTCTCCAGTAGGAGTCCTCTGGTGCCCAAGGAAGTGAGATTTTTGTCTGAAGGATTGTCCAAATTTGTTGCATTCATAGCATTCATTTCAAATCTCCTTCTCCTCTGCTCATGAGAGCACACACCCTGATCAAACACCTCCTCACATCGCACCCCTTTGCATGGCTGCCTTTCTCTGTTAATTACATCCTGTTCACTAAGAGGTGCAGAATGGTTGTAAAATCACCACTTTTGGTACATCCGGAGGGCTCATCTCTTGTTAGATTTCCACCAAGGTGGCCAACCTGACCAGCTTGGCTGATGGCTGTTTTATAGTCCCTCCCTCCCTCCCTCCCCCCCCCCCCC
>NW_027397162.1:1385336-1434318 GCF_003265705.2 Callorhinus ursinus
TTTTGGTTATTTATTTGACAGAGAGAGACACAGCGAGAGAGGGAACACAAGCAGGGAGAGTGGGAGAGGGAGCAGCAGGCTTCCTGCCGAGCAGGGAGCCCGATGCGGGGCTCGATCCCAGGACCCTGGGATCATGACCTGAGCTGAAGACAGACGCTTAACGACTGAGCCACCCAGGCGCCCCTATAGTCCTTTTCATCAAGTGTGTGACCTTCACAGCTTTTCCAACAATTACATATGTAACAGGAATGCTTAACATCTGAGTCATGTTCACAGAAAGCTTTTGTTGCAGGACCTTTTTGAGATGGAGCAAAGACTGAGCATAGACTCATGCTTTCTCCATATTCACAACCACCACAGCCTTTCACCAGACCTTCCTGTTCTTTTGTGTAGATGCTGTTTGCCTCAAATGCTTTTCAGGATTTGATATAAAGCATTTCTACCCATTCCTCACATTCTCAGATTTTTCCTAATGTATATAAACAGGAATCATCCCTCATGAATCTTTGCATTTTCATGAAATTAGATGGTTCCACCCCTACAACATCCTGACTTGATGTTTCCATTTTGACCTTTGTTTCCCAGACTGCAGGGAGAAAGGGAGAAAATATTTGGATCCTTAGAGGGGGAAAAAAAGGAGTTAAAGTGGTGGCATGTAAATATTAAAATTGGCCAGATGCAAATCTACTAAAAGTGACCCTCTGTCCACCCTATGACAGCAATTTCACTCATAGGTGTATAACCAAGAGAAATGTGTTCATAGATTCACAGTAACATGGTTCATAATAGCCCAAGACTGGACACTACCCAAATGTCAAAAAAACGGGTGGAGATGAATAAATTGTGGCTTATTCACATGATGAAATACTACACATCAACAAAAGTAAATGAACTACAAGTACACAAAATAATATGAGTAAATACCTCAAGCATAATGTTAAATGAAAGACAGACCCAGGGGCGCCCGGGTGGCTCAGTCCTTAGGCGTCTGCCTATGGCTTGGGTCGTGATCCCGGGGTCCTGGGATCGAGCCCCGCATCGGGCTCCCTGCTCAGCAGGAAGCCTGCTCTCCCTCTCCTACTCCCCCTGCTTGTGTTCCCGCTCTCGCTGTGTCTGTTTCAAATAAATAAATAAAATCTTAAAAAAAAAAGTCAGACCCAAAGTATGTTTACTTAGTGAAAATTTCAAGCTGTACATTTATATTTTTCAGCCTGTATATTTCCATGGAAATTTTTTTTAAGATTTTATTTATTTATTTATTTGACAGAGACAGACACAGCAAGAGAGGGAACACAAGCAGGGGGAGTGGGAGAGGGAGAGGCAGGCTTCCCGCTGAGCAGGGAGCCCAATGCGGGGCTCAATCCCAGGACCCCGGGATCATGACCTGAGCTGAAGGCAGACACTTAACGACTGAGCCACCCAGGTGCCCTCCATGGAAATTTTTCAAAAATCATACACACACCCCAAAATAAGCCAGGCATACATGGATTTTGTTCAAGTATAGACCTGCAGGGTGGGAAGAGCTCATGATGATGATAAAGGGTGGAGCCATTTATATAGAATAAAAATAATTCTAGAGATTTTTAGTTTTAGCAGAGAATGAAAAATATCTCCCAAAGAGGGCTGTCTTACCAGAAGAGGAGTCAAGGTGGGTGGATTTTTAAGGAGAAACCTCCCCTCCTCCCTCTCCCAAGGCATGAGTAAGCAGCATCCTGGCCCTCCCTATCATAGGTCAAGAACTCTATGGACATTTATTATGATCTCACCAGCTGCCATATGCACTTGCCCTTTGTTCCACCCACTGACACCCAACAATCCCATTTACAGCTCAGTTCTTAATGACTGATCATGCAGCTCCCAACCCCCTGGATCCACACACAGACCTCAGCCACTACAGGCTTCACTGAAGGTGTAAGGGGTGTGAGAGTGCAGGTCATGATTCTAGTTAGACCCTGGCTCCACCACCTTGCAACAGTACTAGAGAGAGCCCTGCAATGCACGTGCAGGTTTCCCATGACCACAGCTGTTATAGAGCTCTCAAACAGGTGAAAGGATTCACAGCTTCTGGGGAACATCTCACTCTAGATAACTACCCCTTTTCTCTCAATTCTCAGGACTCCTAGCTAGACCAGATCTACATGCAGCACAACAGAGAGCCACCTCTGCTCCAGACCCTCATGACCTCCTCACATTCATGGCTCTTGTCAGACGATTCACAATCTCTCCATGTCTGCCCATAAACCCATGTCCTCTCTTCACATCACATCCAGGTCACACATCCAAGAACTCAAGCTTACTCTGGTCTCTGGGGTTCTTCCTTATGCACCAGTCTTCACCTCAGGCCAAAGATACCCAGTAGTTGGTTATGATGTATTTCAGGCTCTGGAGAAGGAACTCCAGACGGGGTGCTGTGTTGTATTTTTTTAACTGAAATTTTTGTTGAACATGACTGTAGATTCTCATGCATTTGTAAGAAAGATTAGGGAATGGCACCTTGTACACTTTATCGAGTTTCCCCCAAGAGTAGTATTTCTCAAAACTATAGAAAATACCACACCAAAATAAAAACTTTCATATGATCCACTGATCATACTCACATTTCCCCAATTTTAGTTGTACTCATTTGCTTGTGTGTCTATCAAGTTTTACACAATTTTATCACGGTGATAGGTTCTGGAGAAGTTCCAATGCCAAAATGTTGCCCATTTATAACCACACTCACCTTCCTCTCATGCCCAGAGTAATGCTTTTAATACCTTGATTCCTAAGGATCATTTTTAGTAAAAGGCATCATGGAAGGACAGACATCTGAAATCTCGCCTATCTCTGATGATTACTCATATTCCATCCAGGGTTCCTCCGGATGCTTTCATCTTTCATTCACCCTCCGTATTTCTTTTTCCTTTCTGTGTAATCAGCCCAGAGCACAGAGATGCTGCACCTCACCAAACACCTCTTTATGCTTCGGACTGACTTAGTTATTCTCTTAATTATGAAAAACAAAAGGTCCTCTCTTCCAAAGAAAACAGGGTTCTTGACAACTGCTGCTTTCTGCCATGTTTTGTTTTATTTTGTTGCTATGTTGATTCTTAAACACTGGATCATCACTTTAAGTAAGAGGCAGCCAACTATGATATTAACTGTCCTTGGCAGCCATTCTTTTCTCACCACTTCATTTTCCCAGTGGAGTGGGCCAGAAACCTGGGCCTTATCCCCCATTCTGTGTCTTTTCTCAAAAGTCACATCTAATCTGACAGCTCTGACTTTCAAATTCATCCAGAATCCCACCACTTTGCACCCCCTTCACCCCAGCAGTCCAAGCTAGAGTCATTCATTTAAAAGAAGAAAAAATGGGCACCTGGGTGGCTCAATCGTTAAGCATCTGCCTTCGGCTCAGGTCATGGTCCCAGGGTCCTGGGATGGAGCCCCGCGTCGGGCTCCCTGCTCAGCGGGGAGCCTGCTTCTCCCTCTCCCACTCCCCCTGCTTGTGTTCCCTCTCTCACTCTCTCTCTGTCAAACAAATAAATAAAAGAAAGGAAAAAATATATATATATCCTGTTCTCTTCCTAGAGAATCATTTTGGTATAGTTGAAGTCAAACTGTATATACAATTTTGGGTCCTTTTCTATGTTTTTCCCAGTTAATATTATGGGTAGTTCATTATCATTAACATGTCTTTATTAGCAGAAAAAATGGTACAGCCCTTTGAAGAACAATTTTGGGTTGAAATCAAAATTTAAAATGCAAAGCATGTGGTAGATCAACATTAAAAATTCAAAACTAGGGTGCCTGGGTGGCTCAGTCGGTTAAGCGACTGCCTTCAGCTCAGGTCATGATCCTGGAGTCCCGGGATCGGGTCCTGCATCGGGCTCCCTGCTCAGCAGGGAGTCTGCTTCTCCCTCTGACCTTCCTCCCTCTCATGCTCTCTCTCTACCATTCTCTCTCTCAATACATAAATAAAAATCTTTAAAATAAAATTTAAAAAATTCAAAAATAACATAAGAGGACCTTGCCCTTAGTGTTATTTCACCAAACTTTTGCTCCAGTTACATATGCATATGGGTTATGAATGTAAGTGTGTTTCTTATAATGCCTGGGTCAAAAAAAGAGAAAAAGTAAAAGAAAACCCCAGGCTCGAGAAATCCTTACCCTTTTTGCAAGAACACATGTTCAAGATGCCCACTAAAGCACTGTTGGGAACATTGAAAAACTGCAAACTTCCTAGCTGTGCATCAATGGCAACAGTGGGGGGAAGGAGGAAAAATTCATGACACCCTCACAAGGTAGACTACTGTACAACAGTGAAAACAGTACATGTAGAAACCAAATACTGGTGAGAGAAGCAGACTGCATAAGTTCACATATCAAGCACGTCAATCCCAAACACACACACACACACACACACAAACCATACCCCATATTGCTCGAGGCTACAGATATTATAAAGGCAAAACCTCTAACAGCCTGAAGACAAAGAGGTTAAGTGTCTGCTAGATGTGTCACAAACCCCTTCTGTGGTCTTAAGTTTCTTGGGGAGGGCCCACTCCCTCCTGTGGTCACACTGGGGTGGTCCTTTTTCATTCACTAACCGAATATTTATTGAATGCCTACTGTGTGCCAGGCCCTGTTCTAGGTAGGGATGAATCAGCAATGGATGAGACAGATGAAGACCCCTGTCTGGTGGAGCTGGCCTAGTGGGGAAGACACAAAGAACCAACTGCAAAGTCTGTCTCCATCAGACACTCACTCTGCAAATTCAGGATGCACACAGACGTGGGTCAGTTTTCTTAGCACTGGTGTGACTGACTGCCCCAATCTCTACCCACTGTTCAAAAGCAGATTCAGGGAACACACTGCTCAAGGAAGGCGGCAGGACTCTGATGCAAGCTCCTAACCACGTGCAAACCAGCAGCAAAGTTACTGGGCCAGCAGCCCCTGTTCTGGAACTCCTGAGGATTCTGGCTGTTACCGAGGCAGGAGACTTGGAGCAGAGAAGAGCCGTGATCCGGCGCGCGACCTCCTGGGCTCCCACTAGCTCCCAATGAGGAACAGATGGTGAGGAGCAGGAAGGAGGTGACTGTTACGCAGAGAAGGGAGTGGTGAAGGGGTTGAATTCTCGAAATACCTTAGAGTTATAGACACGGAATTTGGGGGGCAGAGAAGATGTGGAGGTTGGGGAAAGAGAAAGATCAAGGTGGACCTTGAGGTCTGTGGGCAGAAAAAGTAGTTGCCATTGACAGAGATTGGAAGGATTGCGTTTGGGGGAGACCAGAGGCTCAGCTGAGGACTCCAACGTCTGAGGTGTCTGTCGCCCCGTGGCAGAGAGCATCAGGGCATTAGCGTCCTGTGCGGAGGGGCAACCCGGTCCACTACCGGGGGTTGGGGGTGGGGGTGAAAACTGGGAGGGCCTGGGGCGCCGGGGTGGCTCAGTCGGTTAAGCGTGTGCCTTCGGCCCAGGTCATGGTCCCGGGGCCCTGGGATGGAGCCCCGCCTCGAGCTCCCTGCTCCGCGGCAGCCTGCTTCTCCCTCTGCCTCTGCTACTCTCCCCACTCCTGCTCACTCTCTCTCAAAGAAAAAAGAAAAAACGGGAGAGCGAATTCAGTGGATAGGGGAAGGACAGAAACGTTAACAGGCACCCCGAAGACGCAGCGTGGAAAACCGGTCTCTGGAAGGCGAAGGGGGTTGGAAGACGCCAAGTTTGAGAGAGCACCCTTGGGAACGGGACCCGGGAAACAGAGAAGGCTGTGCCAGCCCAAACCCTGCGGGAGGCAGAGAAGAGAGGCGCGTCCACCCAGACGGGAGAGAGCGGGGAGGCGCGCCCCTGCGAGGCGCTGGAACCGCGGGGGAGGCGGTTGCGGGGGGTGCCCCGCGCCAGGGCAGAAGGAACGGAGGGGCCCCCGCGCGGGAGGAGAGAGGAAGAGAAGGGTCCGCACCGACGGGGCGGGCAAGGAGACCGGCGGTCTGCACCTCCCAGGGCCAGGAGACGGGGGGGCGGGGGTCAGCGCCTCACCCGCAGCCCCGCGCAGGACGGCCAGCCGGCGCCCTCGGCGCCCCGCCCGGAGCTGGGCCGCCGCGCCGCTCCCCCCCCCCCCCCCGCCAGGTCCTGGCCTCCGCGGGGCGAGCTGGGCCGAACACCACCCCGGAGGAGGGCACTCACCGCTCCGGCCGCCGGAGCGCCTCCGGATTCCCAGAGGAGGCTTCTCCAGCCAGGCGGGACGCGGCCGGGGCGTTCAGGAGGGCTCGCGTCCAGATCATTTGCCCCTTTCCCCATTGCATTCTCTTTCTTACTGAGATGCCGAGTTCTTTACGTGTTTTGTGTATCAGTCCTTTCTTGCGTCTGTGAGCGACAATTACCTTCCCCGAGTCTGTCGCTTGCCTTTCCACTTGCGTAATACTGCTTCCTAAAGAACACAGTTCCTAATTTTAACGTAGACAGGCTTATCAATTAACCTTGGTTTGGTTAGGAAACGTTTGCCCATGCCAAGATCACAAAGATGTTCTGTATTTTCATCTGAACTCTATCAAAAGTTTTGCCTTTCACATTTAGAGCTACAATCCTCAGGAACTGATTTTTGTGGATAGTAGGGGATAGTAGTCAGCAAACCACAGTAAATCCACCTGTTTTTGTATGGTTAGTTAAGGATGGTTTTTATATCTTTGAATGTTGAAAAAAATAAAAATAATAGTATTCATGGCACATGAAAATTATATGAAATTCAGGGCGCCTGGGTGGCTCAGTTGGTTAAGCGACTGCCTTCGGCTCAGGTCATGATCCTGGAGTCCCGGGATCAAGTCCTGCATCGGGCTCCCTGCTCAGCGGGGAGTCTGCTTCTCCCTCTGACCCTCCCCCCTCATGTGCGCGCTCTCTCTCATTCTCTCTCTCAAATAAAATCTTTAAAAAAAATTATGTGAAATTCAAATTTCAAAATCCATGAATAAAATTGTATTGTAATGCAACCATGCTCAACTGCTTACAAATTGTCTGTAGCTGCTTTCACACTACAACAGTTGAGTTTAGTACTTGTAGCAGAGACCATATGATGTGCAAAGCCTAAAATATTATCTTACCCTTTACAAAAAAGTTTGCTGACCACTGACGGTACAGTGAGATATGATCACTGGATTTTAACTACTTAAAATGTTTGCAAAACCAGAAGATATTACTTCATACCCACTAGGATAGCTATAATCTAAAAGACAATAAAAAGCATTGAAAAGAATGTGGAGAAATCAGAACACTTACACACTGTTGGTGGGAATCTAAAATGGTACAGTTGTGAACAAGTTTGGCAATCCCCCAAAAGTTTAAACAGAGTTACCATGTAACCCAGCAGTTCCAATCCATAGCTACCTACTGGAGTGTTGAAAGCATAAACCCACACAAAAACTTGGACATGAAGGATCATAGTAGCATTATCCATAATAGCCAAAAAGTGGAAACCAACCATGTCTGTTGACGAATGAATGGATAAACAAAAGGTGATATATCCACACAATGGATTATTATTCAGTCATATAAGGAATGAAGTGCTGACACATGACTCAACATGGATGAACACTGACAACATAATGCTAAGTGAAATCAGTCAAAGAGGACCACATATTTTGTGATTCCACTTATATGAAATGTCCAGACTAGTCAAATCTGTGGAGACAGAAAGTAGATTAGTGGCTGCCAGGGGCTGGGAGGAGAGAGAGGGAAAAGCAAGCTCCCCATGAGAAGGGAGCCCAACGGGGGGCTCAAACCCAGGACCCCGGGATCACGACCAGAGCCAAAGGCAGATACTTAACCGACTGAGCCACCCAAGCGCTTTTTTTTTTTTTTAACCTGAATATTGTTTAATCTATTTTACCAGAAATGACCACTGATTCAGTTGAATTCCTTTGGTCACTATAAGCTTAGATGTCCATTTATTTATGTCTTTGCTATTTTTTTCTCCTGGGACGTGGTTATACACACTCTCAATCTGTTTATCTTTTGGGGTCTCAAGTGTTACCCTTGTAAATGTGGTTTTTTTATTTGGCAAAGGCAGCCTCATACCCCATACCCACCTTTTCTCCAGTGAGGCAATTTCCCCGATTGTTTCCCATGAAGGGATTCCAATGGCTTTGTTACCCTTTCCTGGTATTTAACAGGTAGAGGGAGTCTCTCCTCCCTAAATCCTGTTCTCTCTTGGTCCCTAATATCACCATACACCGTGGCTTCCCTCCTCCCTCCTAAGCCATCTCTTCTTCATCTGGCTGCCTCCTTTCTGTTTTTCCCATGATCAGTTGCTTCTTCGGTCACCATTCTGAGTGTTGACGCAACATAATCAGGTCTACAAGGCTCTTGCCTACCTCATCCGGCCCACTCCCCTCATCTCTTCCTCTGATGCCCCTACATTCCCTGCTGCATCAGTACATGTTGCTCTCTGTGTGAGGCGGTCTTCCCTCCCTTGGTTAACCTCTCCTCCTCTTACAGCTCACTGATGTTTTCATGATTGTTTGATAAATAAATGCCCATCTTGCTCTCTAGCTGGACAGCTCCGTGAGGATGGACATGTCTTCCACAGGGGATCAGTGTGCCAACATCTGAGAAACTCACCAAATGTTTTGATTTGAATGAACTGGAAACATGAATTCCAAGATATTAATAATGATTGCCCACCAAATATGAGTATTTGAATAAAGATAGTCACCAAGTATTTGCTGATTTGAATGAATTGGAAGGCATATTCCAAGATATTAATAATGATTGCTGGTAACAAGGGCGATTCTGGATGCAATTTCTTAATTTCATATTTTTCTGTATATCCCAAGCATTTTTTTTTCCAGTGAGGAAGAATTACTTCAGAAACAGAAAACAACAAAGATATGCACCCAGGATATGGCTGCCCACTGTTCACGAGTGCTGGCTCACCTCCATCTAACTCAGTTCAACAAACATTGGGCATCTGTTGCAGTATTCTAAAGGCCAGGGATACAACAGAAACCAAAACAAGATGTTTACACTACAGCAAGAGAGACAAGTAAGTGCAACGCATCACGTATCAATCAGTTGGCAGTCAATGCTTTGGAGATACGTAAAGCAGGGAAAGAGGGTGGGGGAGTGAGTGTGGGTTGGGCAGGGGCAGTCTCTCTTAAACAGGAAGGTCAGGAAAGGACTCACTGAAAAGGTGGTATCTGAGTAATGAACTGCAGGTGACAAAGTGATCCCAAAGGTATTGGGGGAAGAGGATCCCCACAAAGTCAACGATTGCAGAGGCCCTGAAATAACATGCCTGGCATTTGAGGAATACCAAGGAGGCCACTGAGACTGGACCAGAGTAACTAAGGGGAATACGAGAAGGGGCCAGGGAGGTGACAGTAGCATCAATTAAAACATTGCCAGGCCATGGGGCACGTGGGTGGCTCAGCTGCGTAAGTGTATGACTCTTGATCTCACCTTGTCTGTTTTTTATTTAAGATTTTATTTATTTGGGGGAGAAAGTGAGCAATCACAGCGGGGAGAGCAGAGGGAGGACAAGCAGACTCCAAGCTGAGCCGAGCCCGATTCAAGGCTCAGTCTCAGGACCCCGAGATCACGACCTGAACCGAAATCAAGAGTCGGACACCCAAACAACCGAGGCACCCGGGTGCCCCTCAGCTCAGGTCTTGATTTCAGGGTTGTGAATTCAAGCCCCAGCATAGAGCCTACTTAAAACAACAACAAAAACCCCACACATTGCCAGGCCAAAGACATGCTGGTGTAATGTAACTGAGATAACCTGTATTATGGTTAAAGATACTTGCTGCCTCTCCCCCAGTAAGGATTATACATCCCTGCCCCAGTGACTTCAGGCTTGGTTATGGACTTGCTTTGACAAGGAAAGGGAGTGGAAGTGCAGGTGCCATTAATAAGCAGCTTTCAGAGCCCCTACATGAGTCCGCCTGTCCTCCTTTCCCTCTACCATGAGATCAGCAATGCAGCCGGAAGAGAGGCTGCTCCCCATCCGAGTGAAGGCAATATGGAGTAGAGCACTGGCATTATAATCCCATAAGATTTTTGCTGCCATTCGTTAATGTAGCATAACTTACCTCAAGCTGATTGATACAACAAGCCATCAGAAGTACTGCTCTTTTTTGGGACGCCTGGGTGGCTCAGTCATTAAGTGTCTGCCTTCGGCTCAGGTCATGATCCCAGGGTCCTGGGACCGAGACCTGCATCAGGGTCCCTGATCAGCGGGGAGCCTGCTTCTCCCTCTCCCACTCCCCCTGCTTGTGTTCCCTCTCTCACTGTGTCTCTCTGTCAAATAAAAAATAAAATCTTTTTTAAAAAAAAGTACTGTTTTTAAAAAAGATTTATTTGAGACAGAGCAGGCATGCACGCACACAAGCGAGCACAGGAAGGGGCAGAGGGAGAGGGAGAAACCCGAGCAGACTCCCTTCTGTGCTTGGAGCCCAACATGGGGCTTGATCCCATGACCCCAAGATCACAACCTGACCAGAAACCAAGGGTCAGATGCCCAACCAACTGCACCACACAGGGGGCCCAAAAGTACTGCTTTAAGGTTACAATTCAGAATGACAAAAATAAAAATAAAATTGACATTTCAAGTGTTGGCAAGGATACAGGTCAACAGAAAGTCTTGACTGTTACTGTGGGAAAGCAAAATGCACCACCACTTTGGAAAGGAACTTTGCAGTTTTGTACAAAGTTCAAAATAGACACCATATGACCCAGCAATTGGACGCCTAGGTATTTACCCAAGAGAAATGAAAACCTGTTAGAGACTGAATGTTTGGGCCTTGCCCAAACTCATGTTGAACTCCTAACCCACAATGGGCTGGTATTTGGAGGTGGGGCCTTTGGGAGGTGATTAGATCTGAGGGTGGAGCCCACACAAATAGGATTAATCCCCTTATGAGACACCCCTGCAAACTCTCTCACCTTCTCCACCATGAGGACACAGTGAGAAGACAACTAATCTGTGAACAAGGAGGCAGGCACTCTCACCAGACACCAAATCTTCCAGTGCCTTAATTTCGCACTTCCCAATCTCCAAAACTATGAGAAATAAGTTTGTTCTTTTTTTTTTTAAGAAATGATTTTTTTTTTAAGATTTTATTTATTCATGAGAGACACAGAGAGAGAGCGAGAGAGAGAGAGAGAGGCAGAGGAGAAGCAGGCTCCCAAGGAGCAGGGAGCCCGATGCGGGACTCGATCCCAGGACTCTGAGATCATGACCTGAGCCGAAGGCAGACGCTTAACCATCTGAGCCACCCAGGTGCCCGAAATAAGTTTGTTCTTTAAGCCACTCAGTCTATTTTAGTTTGTTATGGCAGCCTGAATAGACTAAGACATATACAGACAATACTGAACTATATTTCAGACCTGGGCTCCTGGAGAAATTCCCTCACACCCCTGTGTTCCAAGAAATGCAAAAGGCCACCTGCTCTCACATATTCCAAGGTAAGACCCAGATAGACAGGGGCTCCACACTTCCTCAATTACTCCATCCTTTCTCATGTCTCCCATAATACTCATGGATGACTCCCTTCTTTATCTGACTCTATAGAAGTCCAGGCCTCCCCCCTTTTTTTAAAGATTTTATTTATTTATTTGACAGACAGAGACACAGCGAGAGAGGGAACACAAGCAGGGGCAGTGGGAGAGGGAGAAGCAGGCTCCCCGCTGAGCAGGGAGCCCGATGTGGGGCTCGATCCCAGGACCCTGGGATCATGACCTGAGTCGAAGGCAGCTGCTTAATGACTGAGCCACCCAGGCGCCCCCCCGCTTTTCTTTGAAATATTACACATTAACGAATACAAAGACGGGTGTGGATTAATGGAAACTAGAAATGTGGTGGCAACCATCATGAACATCCCATGTCTCCATATTGAATTAGCACATCTGGACCTCCCACACACATTCTTAGGCTATGGACTTCTTTTAGGATGCTGAAAGTTGCCTTTCCCCTCAGCCAAACTAGTGGACAGGAGGTGTAAAAAGAGGTAAGTGGCATCTTTTCCTTAACTTTTCTTAAATTTCCTTTCACTAAGGAATTGCTGTTCCTTCATTGGACTTAATTTTCCAGACTAGCTCTCACAGGGCTGTGTGGATGCCCAAGGGGCACCTGGCTGAGCAGCCATGCCTACTCTCAAAGTAGACAGACATCACCAGAGTTTTTTTGTTTTTTTAATCCGTGTTTATTAACTTGCTGGAAAGGCAAAAGACACTGAGTACCTCACCAAACAGGCACAGGGAAGGTTAAAGGTCTACAAGAACTAGAAAGGGAAGTGTATTAGTTTCCTACGGCTGCTATAACAAGTAACCACAAGCTTGGTACCTTAAAAATACACACATTTATTCTCTTACAGTTCTGGAAGCCTGAAGTCCAAAATTACCTTCACCAGGATTACAAGGTGTCAGCCGGGCTGGTTCCTTCTGGAGGATGTACATGGAGAATTAATTTCCCTGCCTTTACCACCTTCTAGAAGCTACCCACATTCCTTGCCTCATAACACCTCTCCCATCTGGAAATGCATTGATCTAACTTCTGGTTCCAACACCTCTCCTCTGACTCTGACCCCGTATGTACCTCTGTGATGACATTGCCCCCACCAGATAACCCAGGATCATCTCCACATTGCAAGATCTGAAAGCCATTATTTAGCCTTCCAACAGGAATTCCTGATTGTTGTATTAAAGAAGAATTGCAACCCAGCCTGTGGGAGGATGAAGGTCTTGGGTCTGCACATATGGCTAAAACTAGTCATATAGCGGGGGCTTGGGTGGCCCTGTTGGTTAAGCGTCTGCCTTCAGCTCAGGTCATGATCCCAGGGTCCTGGGATTGAGCCCCACCGGGCTCCCTGCTCAGCTGGGAGCCTGCTTCTCCCTCTCCCCCCTGCTGGTGCTCTCTCTCTCAAATAAAATCTGTAAAAACAAAACAAAAAACTAGTCGTATTGGCCATGAGTCGGGTAGGGCTTTTAAGGGGTGATGCATCAGACTCCTCACAGTCCACTGATCTCACAATTTCAGCTGTTAGCCCTACTGTACCCAGGTGTAATATCTCCAAAGCAAATGAAGAGTTTTCCTTCTACACTGCCCCAAGGAGCTCCTTTTCCTAACTAGTCTAGAAGGAAAGTGTAGATTGGCAGTGGCCCTGCTGGAGTCTGAGGAAGGAACAAGCAAAAAGAGCACAAGAAGAGAGAAAAAGGGCAGGTGATAATTTTCTATAATGCGTTAGTTTTTTTTTTCCTTTAAAGATTTTATTTATTTGAGAGAGAGCGCACAAGCAGGGGGAGGGGCAGAGGGAGAGGAAGAAGCAGGTAGCCCGCTACCGCTGAGCAGGTAGCCCAATGTGGGGCTTGACCCCAGGACCCTGAGATCATGACCCAAGCCGAAGGCAGATGCTCAACTGAGCCACCCAGGCATCCCGCTTGTGTTAGTTTTCTATTGCTGCCTTAACAAATTACCACAAACTTAGCAGCTTATAAAACCACAACTTTATTATCTCACAGCCTTTATTCAATGACTCTCAAGGGGAGCCATTCTCAGGGTTTTGAGGCTATGCCATCCAGCCTAAGCAGCTCTCACGTGGCCAGCACCTTTATTTCCACAGGCGGGATGTTCTGAGATCATCCTAGACCTCTCTGTAGCCTCCTACTCCACATTTTCTGAGACCCATCCTCTCCTCACAATGACACCTCCAAGTCCCAAAGAAGGAAATTATTCTTACGCCCTGGGCCATTGGATGCTCTCACTGGAGAGAAACTTCCTGGATGTTCCCCATCTGTGCTTAAAGTTGCCCTGTGACCCTGATCTAGCTCCTTCTGGTAAAAAAAGGTCCAAAGAAACCCAAAATTTGCCTTGCTCTGGTTCCCTCTTTCTATTCCTTATCAAATTATTATAGCAACAATGTATGGCTTATAATAGAGAAAAAAAATCATACACAATTGTAGGCCCCTAAGAAAACCACGTTTATTTCGTGACCAACGTCCAATCTACATCCACATGTGCACATACCTGTACATGGCCATGGCTGGAATGACAGCAAGTCTTCTATTTTATGCCTCTTTTATTGTTGTTGTCGCCTGCCATATTATAAGCATTTTCAACATGGTCACAAAACCTTCATAATTATGGTTCAGCATGACTGCATAAAACAAATTAGAAATGTCCTAGATGAACAATGGGGGGAGGTGATAACAGAATCACAGGAACTCATTTTTATTTCCACAACTAAAGCAACGCATCACATTTCTCAGCAGCAGCCCTCTCCATCTTAGTACGAGCTGGCTTCAGTCTTAACAGGGACAATTTCATTGTTCATTCTCAAGCAACGTCCTCATCCAGCTGCCCATTCTGAAACAAATCTTCAGCATCCGACAGGATTGTAACATAGGCAGACCACAAACAGCAAAATCTAACTACAATTCTGTGGTTGCCAAGGGGTGGAAAACTGTGTGCAGTCTATCACCAGGATGTCTTTGCTGATACAGAGTAGACAGTAAGAGCTACCAAAAGCTTTTCTCACTGATTACACTTGATCCTAATAGGCGTTTGCTTATGTACAAGGCAGACATTCCTTATTAAAGGATTTCACATACCAATTACTTACTGAATACATTCACAGGTTCTTTACTGTTTAAGCACTCTGATGCATCTCCAGGGAAGTATCTTCTTGACATTCACAGATTTTATTCCAGTGTGTGCGCTATTACATTTGGTATTGGCTGCATCATTCCTGAAGCCTCTTCCACATTTATTACCATTCTGTTTTCCCCAGGAGTTCCTTATTGTATAGATTTAATAGTACGGCTAAGGAATGCCTCACATTCATCAATTCACTGGATAGCTTAAAGAATTCTTTTCTGCTGATAGGGAAATGTCACCCCACTCCTCCTTCACACAGCTTTTTGAGACCAAGTCAGGGGACAAATGTGGCCCACATTAGTTATGTTTCCATGGGTTGCTCTCCAGAGTGTGTTCTTTGATGTCGGATGAGGGACGAGCTCCTTCTGAATGTTTTTCCACACTGAGGACACTGGCTGGGACCCTCCCTGTTGTGGAGTCTCTGATGTACCGCCAGGTGAGAGTTCTGCTTGAACGACTTTCCACATTCAGGACACTGGTATGGGGTCTCCTTTGTGTGAATTCTCTGGTGCTTGGTCAGACAGGAGCTATCCCTGAAAGCTTTGCCACACTGATTACACTCATAGGGCTTCTCACCAGTATGAGTCCTCTGGTGCCGGATGAGGCCAGCAATGTTCCTAAAAAGCTTCTGACACTGGTTACAGCCATAGGGCTTCTCACCAGTATGAATCCTCTGGTGCCGGATGAGGTAAGCACTCTCAATGAACGTTTTCCCACACTCTTTACATTCGTAGGGTTTCTCCCCAGAGTGGATTTTTTGATGTACAATGAGGTGAGAATTTCGGTTGAAGGACTTCCCGCACTCTACACATTCAAAGGGCTTCTCTCCAGTGTGAGTCCTCTCATGTTGGGTAAGGTATGAGCCATCCCGGAAAGCCTTTCCACATTTGCTACATTCATAGGGCTTCTCCCCGGTGTGGATTCTGAGATGCACAGTGAGATGGGAGATGTCCGTAAAAGGTTTCCCACACTCATTACATCTATATGGTTTTTCTCCTGTATGAGTTCTTTGATGCAAAATCAGAGATGAATTTCGGTTGAAGGTTTTCCCACATTCTAGACATTCATAAGGTTTCTCACCAGTGTGAATTCTCTGGTGTTGTGTGAGAGCTGACCCATCACTGAAGGCTTTCCCACATTTATTGCATTTATAGGGCTTCTCTCCTGTATGGATTCTTTGATGCACAATCAGGTTGTAGTTCTTGGAAAACGATTTTCCACATTCATTACAAGTGTAAGGTTTTTCTCCAGTGTGAGTTCGGTGATGCAACACAAGAGAAGAGTTCCGTTTGAAGCATTTGCCACATTCAGTGCATTTATATAGTTTCTCTCCAAGGTGATTCTTCCTGTTTTCATTAACAGATGAACTCAGGGTAAAGATGTCCCCAAAGTCCTTACCTTCATAGAGTTTCTTTCCTCTTTTTGCTATTTTTTGTTCACCAAGAGGGGTAAAATGGTTGAAAGATTTAACACTTTCAGTGTATTTATAAGGTTTCTCTCTCATTTGATCTCTTCCAAGTTGAAAAACTTCCACAGAATGG
Organism: Callorhinus ursinus; assembly: GCF_003265705.2. Lineage (NCBI taxonomy): Eukaryota > Metazoa > Chordata > Mammalia > Carnivora > Otariidae > Callorhinus > Callorhinus ursinus. Next base: position 1,401,496 of record NW_027397162.1, read on the forward strand.
TTGAAGGCTTTTCCACATGCATCGCTGTCACCACTTCTCTTAGTTCCGTAATTTTTCTGACAACTGTGTAAAGCTGGATCACAATCCAAACTTTTAATATCTGAGTCACATATATGAAAACCGTTTGTAGGTACTCTCTTAGATGGCAGAAGGTCTGGGCTTGCACTCAAATGCTCTTCAAGTTCAGAATATTCACAAATTGCTTCCTGAGCCCCTGGTTTCTCCTGAGTTAAACCTGATTGTCTCAAATGTCCCTCCCGGTTCTTACAGTCCCAATTATCACCTAGAATGGAAAGATGGGAGCCCTCTCTCGTAAATCCTTCCATTTCCACGTCACAGGATGGTTCTTCAGAAATATTCTCTCATTTTCAATCTCATGTCTCAGGCTGAAAAGTAAACAATGAAAAAGACAGACTTAAGTACATAAAGCTGTACCTGGAAGAGGAATAAAAAATTATGACAGACCAGATGTGTGGATCCATATTTTTATATTTTTTTATTAATTTTTCCCCAGCTTATTTTTTTATTGGAATATATTTGACACACAATGTTACATGAGTTTCAGGTGTAAGACAGTGATTTGACAAGTCTATATGTTATGCTAAACTCAGTACAAGTGTAATCACCATCTGTCACCATATAACACTACTACAAAACCACTGACTACTCCCTGTAACGTACCTTTAATCCCCATGACTTATTCATTTCGTAACTGGAAGCCTGTACCTCAATCCCCTTCACCCATTTTACCCATCCCCCCACCCCTCCCCTCTGGCAACCATCAGTTTGATCTCTTTATTTATGGCTCTGTTTCTACTTTGTTCATTTGTTTTTTAGATTCCCCAAAGCGAAATCATATGGTATCTGTCTTTCTCTGCTTGACTTCTTTCACTTAGCATAATACCCTCTAGATACATCCATTTGTCACAAATGGCAAAACCTCATCCTTTTTTATGCCTGAGCAATATTCCATCATATATACATACCACATCCTTATCCATTCATCTGTCAATGGGCACTTGGGTTGCTTCCATATCTTGGCTATTATAAATAATGCTGCAATGAACAGGAGGGCATATATCTTTTTCAATTAGTGTTTTGTTCCCTTTTTGGAGGTAAATACCCAGTAGTGGAATTACTACATCATATGGCATTTTTATTTTTAAGTTTTCTGAGGAAACTCCATACTGTTTTAGACAGTAGCTGAACCAATTTACATTTGTGGGTATTTTGACTTTTTCAAATTAACATCTGTACAGGGGGAAGGTAAAGTGAGAGTCAAGGGATGGAGCCAAGAACAGTACAGACAAGTATCACCAAAAGAATGAAACAGATGTGGAAACCAGAAGCCAGGTGTCACTGCTCACAGAGTGGAACACCGTCTTGGCTACTGTGTGCTAGTCCCTACCACCCACTGCCCATATCGACAATCAATACACATTTCGAAGCCCCAACTTCATCATGTGCTTATGACAGTGCTGAACGAGCACTTTTCACCCCAGCTTTGTAGTCAGAGTTCTGTCTTCATGGATGGGACAAAGCACAAACTCGATGACCCAGAAGTTCTGAAAGTCCTGGATCTGTCAATGACCACCCTGCAAGGTTACTATGAGAGTTAGATCATGTCTGATGCTGCCTCTGGCCTGTGGCTGCCAGTGTCTCCACCATTATTGATCTTCCTCTAACCACCCCCTACCCCTTTGATTTTATGATATCAAGACAATGGTTCCTCGGGCGCCTGGGTGGCTCAGTTGGTTAAGCGACTGCCTTCGGCTCAGGTCGTGATCCTGGAGTCCTAGGATCAAGTCCCGCATCGGGCTCCCTGCTCAGCAGGGTGTCTGCTTCTCCCTCTGACCCTCTTCCCTCTTGTGCTCTCTCTCTCTCTCTCAAATAAATAAAATCTTAAAAAAAAAAAGATAATGGTTCCTCATTTCTTTTAAGCAAAATGAAATTAGATCCTTATCTCAGAAAGAAATATTTTTTAAAAAACTCTAGATGAAGAAAAACCCCAACAAAGTTTGAATTATGTAGGACACCTTCATGATCAACAAACAAAAACCACACAGATAAGGATTAACAAATTTAATATCAACATTTTAAATTTCCAAACAAAAATAAGTAAGAACCAAAACACAGGTGGCAAATGAAGAAATATCATAAAACATAAAAGAGACAAAGGAACAGTGCCCAAGATCTATAAAGAATTCTTACAGGGGTGCCTGGGTGGCTCATATGGTTAAGCGTCTGCCTTTGGCTCAGGTCATGATCCCAGGGTCCCGGGATTGAGTCCCACATCGGGCTCCTGGCTCAGTGGGGAGCCTGCTTCTCCCTCTCCCTCTGCCTCTCTCCCTGCTCATGCTCTCTCTATCTCTGTGTCTCAAATGAATAAATAAAATCTTTAAAAAAAAAAGAATTCTTACAGAATAGCACAAAAAAGGGAAAAGGGACACAAAAAGGCACTTCATAAAAAATACAAATATCCTGAAAACATGAGTATCTGCTCATTCTCACCATCATTCAGAAAATTACAAACTGAAACGTTAAGAAGACAAAATGTACACTTTTCATATGAGTAAAAATAAAACAAGGCATGAGAATATAAAGCTCAGGCACCTCAGGGAAGAAGAGTATTAGTGGGCATGTAAAGTGGTCAGTCCACTCAGTATAATATGGTAGCAGCATCAAAACATAAAATGGGCACATTCCACTATCCAGCAATTCCACCGATAGGCATCTCAGACTCAGAAAACATGAGCCCAAGCATAAATGGGTATCAGTCTATACCTCAGGAGACATTCTTAAAGACCAACAGAGAGAAGACAGAACACTGGGGAAGGAGTAAAAACTATCACGACGGATCACTTGATAGCAAAAATAGATACCTGAAAATAAAGGAAGGCGTTTTTTTTTAAAGTGCTTGGGGGTGGCACCTGAGTGGCTCAGTCGTTAAGCGTCTGCCTTTGGCTTCAGGTCATGATCCTAGGGTCCTGGGATCGAGCCCCACACTAAAACATCTGTATGCAACGGGCACACCTAAAGCAAAAGCAAATAGAAGACAAAAGCAAAAGTTTGGAAGAGACAAAAGCTAACCAAAGATTTTGTGGTTCTTTGACAACTAATGATAAACTTCAAGTATAATAGGGCAACAGAACAATGGCAAAAATGTCTATATTAACAGCATGCCTCAAAACAGAAAAATGTCAGCCAGGACTGTAAATCAAAATCAGCAAATTCAACTGTACTGGGAGCTTTTAATGAACCTCTTTCAGAAATGAAAATTCAGAAAAACTGATAAAGAAGGAGGAAAGAATGTAATTAACTAGCCTGATCCAACAGTTGGGTGAAGAGCCATGAAACAACAATTAAAGCCAAACAAATGCTTTCTGAGCGCAAGTGGAACATTTGCTAACCCTGACAATAAACGAGGGCAAAGAACAAGTTCAACCAAGACCAGACCACAAATCTTTTTTTTTTTTTTTTTTTAAGATTCTTATGTATTTGAGAGTGAGTGAAAGAGAGAGACCACAAGCGGGGCGGGGGGAGCAGAGGGAGAGGGAGAAGAAAACTCCCTGCTGAGCAGGGAGCCTGATGAGGGGTTCAATCCCATGACCCTGGGATCATGACCTGAGGTGAAGGCAGATGCTTAAACGACTGAGCCACCCAGGCGCCCTAGACCATAGCCTCTTAACTAGAAATGTGGTCAAGTTAAGAACCAGTAGCAGAAAGAAAACCAAATACAAGAAAAACATTAAGTAAAACAAACTTCTATTTATTGGGAAAAACAAAAACCTATTTCTCCAGAATTCAGAGTTCAAAGGGAAATCTCAGCAGAAATCAGAAAAACACCTAGAATCAAACTGAACAATGGAAATGGTATATCTCAAAACATGTGGCAAATGAGGATGCAGCTAACACAGTTCCTCAGAAAATGTTGGCCTTTAATGCTTATATTAAAAAAAAAAAGAAGACGACGGAAGGTTAATGAGTCATGGTTCAAGACTTAAGGGAAAGAATTAAGGAGTAAACCAACAGGAAGTAGAAGGAAGGTGATAATAAAAGTAACAGCAGAAATTAAAGAACATCCAAGAAGATAAAGAAAACCAAGTCTGTTATTTGAAAAGACTAATGAAAGACGTATTTTGACAAGAGTGACCCCCCAAAAAGAGGAGGCACACATTAGTGATATCAGTTATGAAAAGGGTATTTAACTAAGAAACAGAAGAAAGTTACCAAAATGGCAACACTGGATTTATCCTAAGAACGTAAGGATTGTAAAGTATTAAAATGTCTACTGATGCAATTCCCCATTATTTTCAGATAAAAGTAAAAAATAGTCCCCTACACCCTGTCTCAATAAGAGAGTAATCTGAGGAAATCTCACCCAGACTCATGATCAAACTGCTCTCAGATTCAAGGAGTAGTAGACCCTTTAGCCTATATCAATAAATTCAGAAAGTGCTTTAAGGAAAGCTCCAATTCTTGATGAAAATTCTTAACGATTAGGGACACAAGGAATCAAAGTAAACATCACAACTAATGTGAAAAATTCAGATTTGTTCACTTTGAAGCCACGACCAAGACCCCAGAAGCCTGCTACATCCACAGCATTGAACAGTAATATGGAGGGCTAGCTGGTCAGGAGGACCACATCCCAAGATTTCACTCCTGAACATTATCAGTTCCTCACCTACAAAAAAGGCCTCCTAAGGCTGCCCTGCCACCATACCGCATGTTTCCCATACTGGGACTTCTGAGTACACTGGGGCCTGGATGGCCTGTGGTTGTCCTGGGAAGACAAGATAGAGAGAGCACCTTCCTACAGGTCTGTAGGGGAAGGATACATGTGTGTACTTAAAAGAAATGAGTCAGACGTATATACACCATGATACCACTTGGGGAAATTTTTTAGACACAAATATGCTGGAAGGAATGCCCTGGCAAGACACCTACCAAAGCTGTGATCATGATTGTCTTGGGATACGGAGAATGGGCCTTGAAAAGCAAAGGGAACATCCTTTCAATCTATAATAGCTATTTCCTTTATTGCAGTAAGAGTCAGATACCACTGGGGCGCCTGGGTGGCTCAGGTCGTGATCCCAGGGTCCTGGGATCGAGCCCCGCATCGGGCTCCCTGCTCAGCGGGAAGCCTGCTTCTCCCTCTCCCACTCCCCCTGCTTGTGTTCCCTCTCTCGCTATGTCTCTCTCTGTCAAATAAATAAATAAAATCTTTAAAAAAAAAGTTAGATACCACTAAGAAAGTGAAATGACAACCCATCAAATGGGAGAAAATATTTACAAAGCATATGTCTAATAAAGGACTCCTATATAGAAGATACAAAAAACTCTTACAACTCAGTAACAAAACAACCCAAATTTTAAAAGTAGGCAATGGACGTGAATAGACATTTCTCCAAAGACATACAGATGGCCAATAAGCACATGAAAAGATGATCATCATCACTGTCATTAGGGAAATGCTAATCAAAACCACAGTGAGATACCACTTCATAACCATGAGTGTGGCCAAAAAAAAAAAAAAAAAAAAAAAAAACCCAAACCAGACAAAAACAGGGCGCCTGCCTGGCTCAGTTAGTTGAGCAAATGACTCTTGGTTTTGGCTCAGATCATGATCTCAGGGCCGTGGGATCAAACCCCATGTCTGGGTCCACAAGGAGTCTGCTTGGGATTCTCTCCCTTACATACATAAATACATACATACACAAATAAGTAAATCTTAAAAAAAAAAAGTTACACATAGTTTTGTGACCCAACAACTCTACTCTAGATATCTACTCAAGAAAAATGCAAACACATGTCCACACATAAACTTGTACATGAATTACACAATAATGGCAGCACTATTCATAATAAACAAAAAGTGGAAACTCAAATAAATGTCCATCAACTGAGGAATGGCTAAACAAAATGTAGAAATCCACACAATGGAATATTCTTCAGCCACAAGAAGGAATGAATTACTAATACATGGTACAACAATATAGATGAACTTTAAAAACATTATGCTCAATGAAAGAACTCTGACATAAATGAATACATAGTATATGATCTCATTTATATGAAATGTCCAGAACAAGCAATTACATATAGACAGAACATCAATTAGTGGCTGCCAGGAGCTGGAAGAAAAGGGGAATGACTACTAATGGGTATGGGGTTTCTTGTTGGCCTAATAAAAACATTCTGGAATTACACGGTGGTGATGGTTGTAAAACTCTGTGAATATACTAAAAACCACTGAATTGTGCACTTTTTTAAAAAGATTTTATTTATTTATTTGACAGAGAGAGCAAGAGAGCACAAGCAGGGGGAACAGCAGGCAGAGGGAGAGGAAGAAGCAGGCTCCCTGCTGAACAGAGAGCCCGACAACGTGGGGCTCGATCACAGACAGACACTTGACTGAGGCACCCCTGAATTGTGGACTTTGGATGAGTCATGATATTATGAATTATATCTCAATAAACCTGTAATAAGTAAAATTATGTCTTCAAGAATGATGCCCGTAGTCCTAAGCATAGATACGTCCCCTATAAGGGGACAAGTCCCTTCCACCCTGAACCAGAGCTCTTGACCTTGGTAGTACTTCCACTGGGAGCATCTCGAAATCTGTGGAGGTGTTAGGTTGTCACAAAGATGCAGGCAGTGGGGAACACTAGCTAGCATCTGATGGGCCCAAGCTGAGGATGTAGATTTGCTACCATGCTCAAGACCACCACATGATGCTTGATCACCCTACTGACCAACGTCCCTGCAGGTATCAACCTGGGGTACCTTAGAATAGAACAATACTTCATGTGTTACAAGATATTAAGGAAAATTCATTTAGGAGAAGCAAGCTAAAAAGAAATCAGGATACTGTCCTGAACTTATGGACTCATTCCCTATTCTACATCTCCTTGACAAAAACTTGCCATTTCAACTATACCCTCTGACAATGAGGCCCTGAGGGCCACAGTGCGATTACTGGGGGGGGGGGGGGGAACGATCTGGGGTGCCCGGGTGGCTCAATCAATTAAGTGTCTGCTTTCAGCTAACGTCATGATCCCAGAATCCTGGGATCGGGTACCTCATCGGGCTCCCTGCTTGGCAGGGAGTCTGCTTCTCCCTCTACCCCTCCCCCTTGCTTGTGCTCTCTCATGCTCTCTAATAAATAAATAAAATTTTAGGGATGCCTGGGTGGCTCAGTCGTTAAGTGTCTGCCTTCGGCTCAGGTCATGATCTCAGGGTCCTGGGATCGAGCCCTGCATCAGGCTCCCTGCTCAGCGGGAAGCCTGCTTCTCCCTCTCCCACTCCCCCTGCTTGTGCTCCCTCTCTCCTGCCTCTCTCTCTCTCTCTCGCTGTCAAATAAATAAATAAAATCTTTTAAAAATAAATAAAAATAAATAAAATCTTTAAAAAAAGAACAAATGATCACCAGTATACAGGAGGACATTAGGACAGACTTTTGGTAAAATTAGGGAATTTAACATAGGAATCCCACTGATTTTGTTAATTAAGGTTGTTTTTAAAATATCTCAGATTGGGGCACCTGGCTCGCTCAGAAGAGCATTTGACTCTTGATTTTGGGGTTGTGAGTTCAAGCCCCACATTGGGTGTAGAGATTACATAAATAAGTAAAACTTAAAAAACAAATAAATATCTCAGATTATCGTCCTCCTACATACTTATGTAATACTACTTTTAGTAGTATAATACAAAATATATGTTGTAAAAAATTCACCTTGATGCCATTCATATTTTTTGGGGGTTTCCTATTTCTCCCCCACTCTTCTTCTGAACCTCCGCTCAGATGTCCGCCATATCACTTGTCTGTAGCCCCAATATTACGAATTTTCCCCAGCCTGTCCTCTTCCCATGGTCACCAAAGAAGGTGGTCTCCAAAGCTTTTTTACACACTGAATGTTGGCCCCAGCACAGGCTGAGACTTTAGGTCTGAAGAACTGTTTTCTGTCATAAATTGTCCTGATGCTGTTCCAGGCCACACCACAAGGGGTGACTGGTCCTTTGCCTGTGACTAAGTCCCACCACATCTGAACAGCCTGAGTTGCCTTACTGCATAAGTACTTAGAACCTGCTTCCACCAAAGTACTATCTTTCTCCCTTTTCTATTCAATACACCTGGTCCGGGTCCACTTCTCCAGCCCTCACTGTTCCAGCAGCATCCACATATACCTCACCTCATTCAGTTCCACTCAAGACAGTATTTTCTCACTGTCCTATTTGTCTTAATTCAAACTTTCAGCACTGGACTGCTTCCTATGTCTTCTAAGGTATTGTGCCCAAGCATTTAAATATAGAAATATATATTTTTATACATATGCCATTCCTTTTTTTAAAAAAATATTTTATTTATTTATTTGAGAGAGTGAGCAAGAGAGAACAAGCAAGCATGAGCTGGGGAGAAGCAGAGGGAGAGGGAGCAGCAGACTCCCCACTGAGCAGGAAGCCTGATGACGGGCTCAATCCTGGGACTCTGGGATCATGACCTGAGCTGAAGGCAGATGGTTAACTCACTGAGCTAACCAGGGCCCCTGCCTTTCCTTTTACTGATTATTTATATGTGCATAAGATTTTAGGATTTTTAAGTTACATGGATATTTAATATTATCTATAAAATTCCTTTTATAAATACTCCAGGATGATAAAAGGCACACTGCAAACCACTGATCACAAAGAGTGAGCATTACACAAAAATTAACTCAAAACAGATCACAGGCCAGGGGCGCCTGGGTGGCTTGGGCAGTTGGGCGTCTGCCTTCAGCTCAGGTCATGATCCTAGGGTCCTGGGATTGAGCCCCACATCAGGCTCCCTGCTCAGCAGGAGCCAGCTTCTCCCTCTCCTCCCCACTTGTGCTCTCTCTCGCTATCTCTGTCACTCTCTCTCTCTCTAATAAATAAATAAAATCTTAAAATAAAAAATACATCACAGGCCTAAATATGAAAGCTGAAATCATATAATTCTTTTTTTTTTTTCCTTAGATTTTTATTTGACAGAGAGAGCAAGCACAAGCAGGGGGAGTGGGGGAGGGAGAAGCAGGCTCCCCACTGAGCAGGGAGCCCGATGCAGGGCTCGGTCCCAGGACCCTGGAATCATGACCTGAGCTGAAGGCAGACGTTTAACCAATTGAGCCATCCAGGCACCCCTGAAATCACAAAATTCTTAAAAGAAATACAGGCATAGATTTTCAGAAATGGGTACAACACAAAAGTACAAGTGACCAAAAAAAAGTAGGTAAAACTGACTAATCAAAATTAAAATATTTGTGCTTCAAAGAACTTCACTAAGAAAGTGAAAAAACAAAAAACAAAAAACTAACAAAACAAACAACACACATAACCCTCGGAGAGGTGCCTGGCTGGCTCAGTTGGAAGACGATGCGACTCTGAATCTCAGGATCATGAGTTCAAGCCCAACATGGGCTGTAGAGATTACTTAAATAAATAAAACTTAAAAAAAAAAACAGAATAGGATAAAATATTTGCAAATTATATATCTGATAAGGCACATGTACCCAGAATAAACAAATCTTTTTTCCTCTTTAAAGATTTTATATATTTATTTGGCAGATAGAAAGAGTGAGAGCAGCAAGCAGAGGGAGAGGGGAGAAGCAGGCTCCCCGCTGAGCAAGGAGCCCAACTCGGGGCTCGATCCCAGGATGCAGGTGGCTCAGTCGGTTGAAGGTCTGCCTTCGGCTCAGGTCATGATCCCGGGGTCCTGGGATCGCGCCCCGCATCGGGCTCCCTGCTCCGCGGGAAGCCCGCTTCCCCCTCTCCCACTCCCCCTGCTTGTGTTCCCTCTCTCGCTGTGTCTCTGTCAAATGAATAAATAAAATCTTAAAAAAAAAAACAACTTCACAAATCAATAACAAGGTGTTTGAGAGGGAGCTCTGTAAAATCCGTAACTTACTTTAAATGTCCCCCCCCAAAATTAATAGTTGAAAAGATGGACAGAGGAAAATATGTGGGATAAAGCAAGTGTAGATGTTAGTGGGTCGGTATGATGTCGCACAAGTACTTCAACTTCTATGTATGAAAACTTTTTCCATGACCCACTGGGGGAAGAGGAGTTGAAAAAAACGAACGGCTACACCAAGGAACCTGAAGTCAAACAGCCACTACACGGGGAAAACCGCGGCCCTCGACGGGAACAGCAGGAGCCGAGCGCAGCGGCCGGCGGGGGAGCAAACGGCGTCTGACACCTGCGGGGCTCCGTGGGAAATGGCCCCGTCCACCGGCGCGACGCGGCCACTGTGGCCTGACACCCGCCGACCGCGACCCACCCCCTCTGAGGCCGAAGGGCGGTCGACCCAAGGTCCGCCACGGCGGCCGGGGCCAAGCGACCCCGGAGGAGGACCGGCCGGACACGAGGGCGGAAGCCGAGTGACGCGGGCGAAAGAGCGGAGGCGTCCTCACGCGCCGGGGCCGTCCTCACCCGCGGCCCAGGCTGCGTCCTTAGTCGCCGGGGCAGCCGCGCCCCGGGCCGGCCCGCGCCCCTGCGAGCCGGACGCGCCCGCTCACCTCGTGAAACCCGCCCGCGGTCGCGCCGCACACGCCACACCAGGGTTCGGAGGACCTCTCCCCGCCTCAGCACACCCACCTACACACACACCTCACCGTCCCGAGGGAGAGGGAGGCACCGGGAGGCCGAGGGGCGCGGCGGGACTCACCTCTGGCGGGCAAACGGCACAGCCCGAGGCGGCGGCCATGTTTGGGGCGGGTGCGCCTGCGCGGGGCGGGTGCGCGCGTGCGCGCGCCGGGACCCGGATGTGTGCGTCCCAGGAGGCAGCGCGGCTCTGTCCGGCCGCGGGCAGTGGGAGCGGGTGTTTCCGATCTCCCGCCGCTGGCAGGGTCGCGCTGCGGCGTACCCCTCCGCCTGGGCCGGGGTTGGAGGGGAGCGAGGCTCGACCCCGCCCGCCCTGCGTGCACACCTCGCTCAGCCCTAATCCCACCCGCGCTGGTCGGCGGAGGGCGTTCTCCCGTGGAGCCGACCCTGCTTTCCGTTTTACTTATTCACCAGTTATTTATTGATCTCCGTAGATAGGGACTCACGGGTAATTTTTTTTCTCCTGTGGTTTTAATCGGACGCCATCATTATTGTACAGCCTTATTTTTAATGACGGCATATTTTATAATTTTAAATAACTTTATACCATAGTTTATTATTTATTTCTGGGAAATATACGTTAAAATTCAGGTAAGTACACCTCCGTATTCATTGACAATGTAATTATTTACTTAATCGAAACAAGCTACACAATTTTTTAAAAGGTTTTATGTATTCATTTGAGAGAGAGAGAGTGAGAGAGCACGAGCAGGGAGAGTGCAGAGGGAGAGGAAGAAGCAGGCTCCCCACTGAGCCGGGAGCCCCACGCGGGGCTCGATCCCAGGACCTGGGATCGTGACCTGAGCTGAAGGCCGACGCTTAACAACTGAGCCACCCAGGCGCCCCAGCCTCCGCAATTTTGAATTAACAAGACAGCTAAGTAAGGATTTTAGATAGAATATTAATAAAAGTCAGCGAGTGCATTATGGAAAACATTAAAAATTAGTAATAAGTAGTGACAGAATATGCTCTGAAAGGAAATGCTTGTTCTCAGTTTTATGTATGTGTATAAAATAATTCCAATAACAATTCGGATATAAACAAAAAAATAATACTCTTACTCCCACCATCCGGCATTAACATTGGGGAAGATTATGCGACCCCCAGAATAGCTCGGGCAGGGTTTGAGGCCCAGCATGCTAGGTTGGGATCCTCCAGCACAGCCTGGGAAAGGGTGAGGAGATGATTCTCAAAGAATCTCCTCCAATATACTTTTTAATTATAAAGGGGAAAACAGTACCTTGACAGTGGAGAAACCTGGCAGGCACCACCTTAATCATCACCTTTCTGGAATTCTTGTCAAAAATTCACCATTTCAATCTCATCGTGACAAACACCAGACAAACCTAAACTGAGAGACATTATAGAAGATAACTGAGCAGTATTCCGCATCGGCAAAAGTGTCAAGGTCATGAAAGATAAGGAATTGTCCCAGATTAGAATAGACGAAGAAGACACCATAAATGAATGCAATGTGGGATCCTAAACAAAAATGGGCATTTGGCGATAAACAATTAAAGTCTGTGCTTAAGTCATTAACATTGAACCAATGATCACTTTTTAGTTGCTGTTTTTATTTTTATTTATTTATTTTTAGTTGTTGTTTTTAAAGTAATCTCTACACCCAACTTGGGGCTCAAACTCACAACCCTGAGATCAAGAGTTGCATGTTCTTCTGACTAGAGCCACCCAGGCACCCCAGTAATTTCCTTGTTTTGGTAAGTATATCGTGGTTACCTAAAATGTTAACATTGGGGGAAGCTGGTGAAAGGTCTATGGAAGTCTATTATTTTTGCAGCTTTTCTATGTTAAAAAGAAAACCATACAGGCACCTGGCTGGCTCAGTCAATAGAACATGTGACTCTTGATCTCCAGTTTGTGATTTTGAGCCCCACTATGGGTGTAGAGATTACTTAAAAAAAAAAATGTTAAAAGAAAAAGAAAACCACAGGCCCAAGATGGTATTACTTAGGGCAAGTCACCAAACCAGGACTTAATACCTAAACTAACCGCACTCTCGGTGTCCCTCAGAAATGTAGTCCTAAAATATCAGCAGGAATTTTCTGGTCAGCACCAAAAAGGTAGTCTGTCACATGGGCCTTCTTCATTCCCCAAAGGAAGGTGAATCCAACTAGTAATATCTAAGACACTTTTGTCCCCAAATGAAAGTGATCTCACCAATAATCCTTTTTTTTTTCTGTTTATGACTTCCTTGCCCTGCACTTAAAAACATTTCCCATTCTGTAGCCCTTTGGAGCTCCTCTCTATTTACTAGATGGGATGCTGCCCAATTCAAGGATCCTTTAATAAAGCAAATCAGAATTGAAATTTACTTAGTTGAATTTTGTTTTTTAACATTTGTAAGATTAAAATTACTTCTAAAATAAAAATTTGGGAAGAAATCTCTAGTCCTGATAAGGCATAGAAACAGGAAGATGTTCACCTTTAGCCCAGAAGGCTGACCCATAGCCTGTATAGTTCCTTTAAGGATCACATAGAGCTGGTTGCTACATTCTTTTTTTTTTTTTTTAAGATTTTATTTATTTATTTGAGAGAGAGACAGTGAGAGAGGGAACACAAGCAGGGGGAGTGGGAGAGGGAGAAACAGGCTCTGCACCGAGCAGGGAGCCCGATGCGGGGCTCGATCCCAGGACCCTGGGATCATGACCTGAGCCAAAGGCAGATGTCCAACCATCTGAGTCACCCAGGCGCCTGTCCTTTCTTATCTTTGGTAATTTTCTTTGATCTAAAGTCTACTTTGGGGGCGCCTGGTGGCTCAGTTGTTAAGCATCTGCCTTCGGCTCAGGTCATGATCCCAGGGTGCTGGGATTGAGCCCCACATAGGGCTCACTGCTCAGCAGGAAGCCTGCTTGTCACTCTCCCACTCCCCCTGCTTGTGTTCCCTCTCTCGCTGTCTCTCTCTCTCTGTCAAATGAATAAATAAAATCTTTATTAAAGTAAATAAATAAGTTTTACTTTGATAACAACATAGCCATGCCAACTTTCTTTTGATTAGTGTTTACCATATATTCTTTTTCCGTATTTTTACCTTTAACCTACCTATATCATCATATTTAAAATAGGAATCTTGAAGGAACCGTACATTGGGTCTTGTTTTTGTGTTTTATCCATTATCGAAACCACTTAAGGGGCGCCTGGGTGGCTCAGTTGGCTAAGCGTCTGCCTTCGGCTCAGGTCATGATCGAGCCCTGCATCGGGCTCCCTGCTCCACGGGAAGCCTGCTTCTCCCTCTCCCTCTGCCCCTGCTTATGTTCCTTCTCTCGCTGTCTCTCTGTCAAATTAAAAACAAACAAAAAAAACGCTTAAAAGCATAGAGTTGAACAAAAATCAAAATGGCTGTGCTAATGTTTCAGCAAAGCTTGATTGATTGATTTTATGTATTTGAGAGAGAGAGAGAGAATGAGCAGGGGATAGGAGCAGAGGGAGAGGGAGAAGCAGACTCCTCATTGAGCCGGGAACCTGACGCGGGGCTCAATCGCAGGACCCTGAGATCATGACCTGAGCCAAAGGGAGACACTTAACTGATGGAGCCACCCAGGCACCCCCAAAGCTCGATTTTAAAATAATCTTTTTCCTCCCTTCTGAAACCTCCCCTCCTCCCTTCTTAGCCTTTTGTTTCAGGAACCCTGTACCACCCTGAAGACATGACATAGGAAGGTGGAAGCAAATACACAATTCCTGTCAAAACCAGCTAGATCCTGTATTTCCCTATGACCTATACCATCCCCACCCCCCACCATCCCTTCCCTTGACCAGGCTTGCGGTTTTTTGAAGGCCGCAGCCTGCTGTAGTCCCCTTTGCCTGGCAAAGCAAGAAAGCTATTGTTTCTCTTTATTCCAAACTCTGTCTTCGAATTATATTTTGGCTCTGAAACACAGAGTTCGGTTTTTGACAACACTATGACTCTGTTTTTTAATTGTTTACATCATTCACTTTTTTTTTGAGTAAACTTTACACCCAACATGGAGCTCAAACTCCCAACCCCGAGATCAAGAGTCATATGCTCTACAGACTAAGCCAGCCAGGCACCCCTACATCATTCACTTTTAATGTAATTATTGATAAGGTTGAACTTAAGGCCTTCAATATTATTATTTGTTTTCTCTTTGTCTTTTCTACGATTTGTTCCTTTGTTTGTCCTTTCCTGCCTTCTCTGGATTATTTGAATATTTTGTAGTATTCCATCTTAGTTTATCTCTTGACATTTTAGCTATATATCTTTGCTTTTTTTTTTTTTTTTTTTTTTTTGGTGGTTCCTATGAGGGAGCAGAAAGCTAGCTGCAGACAAAGCACAAGCTGACACCCTGCAACCTTCTCCCCCACACCCCACTCCTGGGTGAGATATGTGTGACATTCCTCCAGGAAACTTCCAACTATCTTAATGTTAATGCCTTGCTAGAGGGAAAAACAACCTTAACTTGACAATGGCAAGGCCTCAGGTATCCTGTGAGTCTTTAATATATGAAAATCTTTTTGAAACCTCCCTTTTCCTTACCTCCCCCAACTCCCAAGTATATACTCAGTCACCCCACACAACCCCATGCAGCTGCTCTTTCTGCCTATGGGTTCTGTCCCTATGCTTTAATAAAACCATGATTTTGCACCAAAGACACCTCAAGAATTTTTTCTTGGTTGTCAGCTCCAGACCTCACCCCACCAAACCTCACCTACATTCCAAAACTACATCAGTTCCTCTAGGAATTATGGTATACATCTCTAACTTTTAGTAGTCTACCTAGGTTAGTATTTTGCACTTCAAATAAAATATAGATGCCTTACAGTCATATAGATCCCTTTACCCATATGTATTATATCTACATACATTGAAAAACCCTCAGGCAATGTTACAGTTTTCGCTTTCTCTGTTCATGCTGCAAAAATTACACAGGGAAACCTCACTAAAAAGGAATTGGGAAGCCAAAAGTTGGAGCTGTCATGGTGCCTAACGACTGAGCCACCGAGGCGCCCCAGCTTCTATGATTTCTAATGTGAAATCCACAATCACTGGAATCATTGTTCTCTTCAGTGAAATATTTCCTTTTTTAAATTATTTTTTTTAGGGGTGCCTGGGTGGCTCAGTGGTTAAGTGTCTGCCTTCGGCTCAGGTCATGGTCCCAGCGTCCTGGGATCGAGCCCTACAACAGGCTCCCTGCTGGGCGGGAAGCCTGCTTCTCCCTCTCCCACTCCCCCTGCTGGTGTTCCCTCTCTTGCTGTGTCTCTGTCAAATAAACAAATTAAAAAAAAACTTTAAAAAAATTAAATTAAAAAAAAATTTTTAATTATTTTTTCTTGTTGCTTTCAATATTCTCTTCCTTCCTTCCTTTCTTCCTTTTTTTGGGGGGGCGGGGGCAGTTTTCTGCAGTTTGTTTAGGATATATCTGGACATAGTTTTCTGTCGGGGATGAATGAACTTCCTGATTTTGTAAATTTGTGCCTTTTACCAAATTTGGGGAGTTTGTGGCCATTATTTCTTCAAGTATTCTTTTTCTTTACCAATCTTTCTCCTTTCTCAATGCTTTAATGACACAACTTTAGACATTTTGATATTGTCCCATAGGTCCCTGGGCTCTTTAATTTTGATCTTTATATTCTGCTTATTCTTCAGCTTGATCTTCATTCAGCTTTATTGATTCTTTCCTCTTTTATTCTGCTCCTGAGCACATCCATTTGGTGAACTCTTTATTTCAGGTATTTATTTTTCAGTTCCAAAACTTGCATATGGTCTAATTTCAACTTCCAGTTTTAATTCCCTACTGAGAATTCTATCTTTCCATATCATTTGTGTTTACCTTTACCTCATGGAGCATCATTGTAATAGCTGCTTTAAAGTCTTTGATATTTGTAACATCTGGTTCATCTCAGGATTAGCATCTGGGTCTTTGCCTCTAAATGTTGGTCATCGTTCACATTTGCCTGATTCTCTTTATGTCAAATAATTTGGATTGTGCCCTGGATATTTTGAATATTATAAGACTCTGGGATTTATTAAAATCAGCTGGAAAATGTTGAATTTTTGCTTTATCAGCAATCAGCTAGGTTTAGACTGTTAAGTTCTGCCTCATTTTCTGTGGATGAGGATTCCAATGTCAGTTCAGTTCAGTTTTATTTTATTATTTTATTTATTAGAGAGAGAGACAGGGAGAGCAGGAGCTGGGGGTGGGGGTTACAGAGAGAGGGACAACAGACTCCCCCACTGAGCAGTGAGCCTACCAGCTCTCTCCCAGGACCCTGAGATCATGACCTAAATGGAAGCTGGAGGCTTAACCAACTGAGCCACCCAGTCGCCCCTCAGTGTCAGCTCAGTCTTAAAGTCTGCTATGGTGTTTGGGTCTACCTGACATATGCATCACTCAGAGTTTTTCTAGAATTTGGGTGGTGGTTTATATTTATTTTAGTTTCCAAACCCTTTCCTATGCTTCTTTGGCTGTTTCATATTTGCTTATCAGGATGAGCCCAAGACTTATGTCAGTTCATAAATGGAATTCAGGATCCTCTTCTTCAGTTCTCTCCTCACCAGGATTTCCCCCCACACTCTTGGGCATCCAGCAGCTCTTTTTCCTAGTTTCTCTGGCCAGAAATTTGGGGTTCTTTCAGGGTTCAGTTCTGTCCCACTGGGGCCACCTTTAGGGTGTAGCAGTGAGAGGAAAACAACAGAAAAAGTACTTGAGATTCCCCCCCACACACACACACAGTCTTCAGACAGAAGGGGCCTTTTTCTGGTGTCTCTGCCAGGGAGACAATTTTTTCTAAGTTTTAGCCCCTGTGCTATTGTGCAGTTCCATGCAACGGGGTATGCTTTCCAGGCAAAGTAATGGAAAAGATTAGTAGAAATCCCCTGAAACTTTTTGGTCAAGTAAGGTTTCTCTTACTGGTCCTCTGGCTAGAAATAGGGGATGCGGGGGGAGGGTCCTGGAGTTTTGCTGTTTGTGCCTATGGTATAGTTCCAGGATTTGGCCTGCTCTTCTGTCCAAACTAGGAGAAAATGTAGGGGGAGAAAACACAAACCACACCTCTATTACATACATATCATCATTCAAGTTTTTATTTCAGTACTCAATCTGCCTGCTATTGTTTACTTTTCAGAGTTCTTAGGTAGTTGTTTTTGAACTCTATTCAGAGATTTCATTTGTAGTCAATTGGAGAGATAGGCTGTAATTGGCTTACACCAGCTTGACCAGCACCAGAAACTATATGAAATTTTAGAAAGGACAAAACTGTAGAAACAGAAAGCAGGTCAGGATTGTAAGAGTCTTGGGTGAAGAGAGGGAATCAACCAAAAGGGGCACAGGGACTTTTGAAGTAATGGAAATGTTCACTATATTGCTTGTGATGGTTATAGAATTGCACACATTTGTCAGAACACATGCAACGTATAATGGGTGTATTTTATTGTTCATAAATTATATCTCAATGATGGTAATAAAAAGAAAGTAACAGGACATACCAAGTCACACCTACCAGAATGGCTAAAATTAAAAAGGACTCATAATATCTTTGCATTGGCAAGAATGTAGAGGAATTGGAACTTTCACATACTACTTGCAGGAGTATAAATTAGTATAACTACTTTGGAAAACTGTTTGGCAGCATCTACTAAAGTGAAATAGGACAACCTATCACCCAGCAATTCCACTCCTGGGCATATTCCCAACCAGAAACGCATACCAAGATGCAACCAAAGCTATATGCAAGAATGTCCATAACAGCAGTAGTCATAAAAGTCCCAAAGCATAATCAACCCAAATACCTACCAAAAGTAGAATGAACTGAATTTGGCATTTTCATACAATGTGATACCAGGCCGAACAAACCACTACTTACACAAAAAAAGGATAAATCTTAAAAACACAGTGCTTAGCAAAAGAAGGCAAAAAGAATACATACTTAAGAACTCCATTTCTGCCAAGTTCAAAAACTGGCAAAAGGAATCCATGGCAATAGAAATCGGGATAGTGTTTGTAAACCTTTGGAGAGGAGATGATATTGACCGGAAGGAAACAGAAAGGGAGCATCTTGGGGGTGCTGTTAATATTTTGTTTCTTGATTTGTCTATTTGTGATGCCCCCTTCCAGAATGGAGAAAAGGCCTCCCGGAGGCCAGGCCAGGGACCCCAGAGGACACAGAATAGGGGGTTTTCTTCCAGAGGGAAGAACCAGGGTCTTTTAAAAAAAAGTCACCTGATCAGTAAACTCTACCTCTGAAACTAATAATACACTATATGTTAATTAACTTATTTTAAGTTAAAAAAAAATTCCAAAATCCTCCTCTGTGGTCAGGACAGAGTTTCCTAAGTGCTGTACTGGAATCTGCATTTTCCTTTGAGAATCTAGTCCCTGCTCACCACTGTACATTGGGAGCGGGCGTGGGTTTCCCAAAAGTTGCCCTCTAGCTTCAAGGTCAGTGGATCCCAAGGACTCCCGGGTCCCGAGTTTTCTCCTGTGACTGGACAGGAACTGAGCTACCCCTCTGGGAGGGGAGTGCAGTATGTGTGGGAAGAAAAACGTACAGACAGCCAGGGGCCGGAGGGTGTCCGCCACCAGCGCTGCTGCTCCTCCAGAAGACGGAGGTCTTGCGGGAAGCGGGGCTGGATCCGGAGAAAGGGCCCTGCCCAGGCAGTGCATCTGGGAGACGACGTCCCAGGCACGGCCAGCAGCAGGCACCCGCCCCCACTGGAGCCGCCTACAACCCTGTCCGGGGTCCTCCCGGCAGCCCCGCCGCCGCCGCCGCCGCCCGAGCGCTAACCGCGCGCCTTCACCACCGAGCAGCGAGGTAGGTGCCAGGTTCTCAGCACCGGCCGCTCGCAAGGCAGCCGCCCACTCCTCCCGCTGCGCGCGCACCCACTTCCGGCTCTGCACTACCCGTGCGTGCTCCCCGCTGCCTACATCTCCCAGGAGGCCGCGGGGCGCGGCGCCGCACCTCCTCCCGCAAAGTCGCGTTAGCTGCGGCGGCGTCGCCCTCTACCGGCGACAAGGGCAGACGACGGCGGATCCTGGACGTCAAGGTCCTCGAGGCGTTCAGGGAGGATCCCGATCGCAGGGCGCTTAGGTGACCCCACAGGTGAAAGGAAAAATCATCAGCGGAGTTCAGCCTCCAGCACCGGCCAGCCGGAGCCTGAAATCCACCGCAGCCCTCGCTGGATTCACCCTTGCCCGCTACACGCGGAGCACCCAGCCGGCGGAGGGGCGGTAGAGACCTTTATCTGCGGACGAATTTACCTTTGGCCAACCTAGGTGTTCTTACTGGAGTCTTTTTTAATACAAAGAAAAGTCAACAGCTTGGAGACAGTCTGTCCAGGAACGAATGAGGGGTGACTCCCTCAGCCGAAGGTACGTGAACCTTAGAAAATATTGCATTTATTGGATTTACTTTTCCTCCACATTCTGTCTACATTTTCCAGTATTCAGGAAACTTAACAAGATTGTGTGAGCACCCATGCACCCTGCCCCTGAATTAGACAATAAGCATCTGACAATATGTGTTTTATCCCTATACATCATTGGGTTTATTTTGATAATAATCAAATGGGATTAAGAGTGACTGGATTTAAACAGACGCAGCCTACGCCTCAGATGCTCTCTAGCTCTGTAACTGAAGCAGAAAGACCTCAACTCTCTCACACTCACCATCAGCTGAAAATCGGAGTAATTAGCTGTGTGGGGACTATGTTGCTGATACTTGCGCGCTCTACACACACGCTAAACCCTCAGTGCAAACTCACTGTTGTTGAACTGCTGAGGCCTTTTAAGAAGAACTGCTGGAGGAGTGGGACTCGTAGGTGCCAGGGAAAATAGTATGAATATTTTAAATACTTTTATATATTATGAAATCTCCCTTCGTACTTCTTCCACCTGCATTCGCCAGCAGGTGTTTCTGAAGTCAGGTTCTTGGGACCAACAACAGAAATGGGGCAGGACCAGAAATCAAAAGCACGGATATATTGGGGTGACGGCTCAAGCTGAAGGAAGACAGTACTAACACACAACTAAATCCACCCTTCCTAGCTGTGGAGAGGCCCTGCTTATACAACGTGCCCCTCCCCTCGGGTTCCCACTCAGGTCCCGTATGCTAACGAGGGAAAGGGGGAGGGAATAACTCATTCTGATTGGTCAATATTGGCAGGCAACTCAGGCAACTCATTGGTGCTTTTTGCAGCCAGGGTCCTCCGTTTTAACTCTGGCTTATATATGGGATTGGCCGCATCCCGGCTGCATCCTGGTTCTGGTCTTTAGTAGAAGCCCTGTAACAGTAACAAAGCGCCCTAGGTACACAATGTTTTCCCCCTGGGACTCCTTCCGGTAGTCCCTTTCATGTCTCTATTGTTTCTCTTGCTGTTAAACAGCTTAAAACAACATGCATTTATTATCTCATTGTTCCTGTGGGTCCGACGTCAGGCATGGCTTAGCTGGATCCGCTGTCTTCAAGTCTCCAAAGGTTGCGATCAAGGTTTCAGTGGGTTACGTTCTCATCAATAAACCTAACTGGGTAAGAATGTGCTTCCAAGCTCATTCAGATTCTGACTGAATACATTTCCTTGCAGCTGTAGAGCTCACAGCAGCTTGCCTCTTCCAAGCCAGCAGAAGAGTCTCTAAACACTCTTTTCAAGACTTCAGACTGACCCAGAATAATCCCCCTTTTGATTAGCTTAAATCAACTAATTTGTAACCTTAATTACACCTTCAAAATCTTGTAGTCTTTGCCATACAAGCGAAACTAAACATGATGTAACATCCTTAGTTTCTCCGTGTTTTGTTCCTCCTGCAATTTCCCAGCGCTTCCCTATTCTACCTGCCTCAAATGGTTTATTGGGGAATAACACTGGTAAAAGAGAGAAAAAGAATAAAAGGGGAGGAAGCAGGATTGGGGAGGAAGCATGGTCCGACCACAGTGCTGCCCAGCAATGAGCTCCAGAGCAGAGACTGCCAGTTAAAGGAGCGTCATGTTAAGTGTAAACATTCAGGCTTTGGACCATATCCTCACTTGCTTAATGGCCAGGGCTGCTAGGAAAGCAGCGTGACTTTGGCTCCTAAAGGAGCTCACAGTTAACAGCAGGCCCCTCCTTGAAGGGGAATTTGGGCAGCAGCCAAACCAAATCTCTATCCATGGCACCTTCTCCTCCATTGATATACATATTCCTTTTAAAGAATAAGATCCTGGGGCGCCTGGGTGGCTCAATCGTTAAGCGTCTGCCTTCGGCTCAGGTCATGGTCTCAGGGTCCTGGGATCGAGCCCTGCATCGAGCCCTGCATCGGGCCCTGCATCGGGCCCTGCATCGGGCCCACATTGGGATCCCTGCTCAGCGGGAAGCCTGCTTCTCCCTCTTCCCCCTGTTCTTGCTCTCTATCTCAAATAAATAAATAAAATCTTAAAAAAAAATTCGGTGGCTTAAAACAATAGTCATTTCATCTGGCACATAAACCCCCAGGTCAACTTGGGGTTTGCTGATCTAAGCTGGGTTTAGCTGAGCTGGCCTTCAGGCTTCAAGAAGAGCAGATCTGCTCCGTTTGTCTCCCATCCTTAGACCAGTGTGTTAGCCATCTTGTTCTTGTAGTGGCAATGGCAGAAACACAAAAGGGTAAGTCCAACACAATAGCACATTCTACACCTCTACTCACATTACAGCCGTTAACCCCCTTTTTGCCAAAGCAAATCTCATGCCTTAGTCCAAAGTCAGGGGCAAGGAAACATAGTATATATTAGTTATCCACTGCCATGCAAAAATTACCCCAAAATATAGTGGCTTAAAACAAGAGTAGTAAGCTTTTCCTATGAAGCCAGATAGTAAATATTTTATTTATTTTTTATTTTTTAAATATTTTATTTATTTATTTGACAGAGAGAGAGTAGCGAGAGAGGGAACACAAGCAGGGGGAGTGGGAGAGGGAGAAGCAGGCTTCCCACGGAGCAGGGAGCCCGATGCGGGACTCGATCCCAGGACCCTGGGACTATGACCTGAGTCGAAGGCAGACGCTTAATGACTGAGCCACCCAGGCGTCCCAGATGGTAAATATTTTAGATTTGGTCTCTGTTGTAACTACTCTTTTGTAGTTTTGTTATAGACAATAAGTAATGAACGGACATGGCTGTGTTCCCATAAACTCTGTGGACAGTGAAAAATTTGAATTTCATATAATTTTCACGTCAAACAATACAATTCTTTTGATTTTTTTTTTAGCCATTTAAAGGTATAAAAACTATTGTTTGTGAGCCATCCAAAGCCAAACCAAACCAAAAAAAAAAAAAAGAGAGATAGCAACTAGATTAGGCCTGGAGGCTGTAGTTTGTTGACTCCTAGCTTAAAACAACAAACATTTGATATCCTCATAGTTTCTGTAGGTCAAGATTTTGGAGCAGTTTAACTGGATGGTTCTTCCTTAGGGTGTCTCATGAGGCTGTAATCAAGATATTGTCTGGGGCTGTGGTCATGTGAGACTTAGCTGTAATAGAGGGTACGTTTTACAAGTTTATTTATGTAGTTGTTGGCAAGAGGCCTCAGATCCTCATTTCTTGAGCCTCTGTACATGGCTACTTGAGTGTCCTCATAACATGGCATCTGGCTTCCTCCAGAATGAGAAGAGAAACAATCAAGACTAAAGTCACAGTGTCTTTTATCATCTGCTCTTAGAAGGGATGTACCATCATTTCTGCCACATTCTATGAGTCACACAAACCAATCCCGGCACAGTGTGGGAGGAGGGCACCACAGGACCATGTGAGTTCCAGGGGTGGGGAATCACTGGAGGCCATCTTGGCAGCTGCCTATAACACAGCACCTATTTATTTTCTTTCTACTTAATCTCTTGTGAAACATGGTCTGTCAGACTGTAAAGTTTTCCATGGTCTGGATTTTCCTCATCACACCCTCATGGTACAATTTAGGATGTTTTCCCGTCATCTATGTTCCCTGAAGTTTGCAGGCCAGGCTTCTTTCTTGCCTAGAGTCACTCCTGCCTTGGTATTTTTGGTTGCACTGTACTCATGACCTGACATCTCCATTCTACACCTCCTCCACACAAGATTCCTTGAGGGCTGCAGGCTGCAAGTGTCCCTTGGATGAATCTTCCTTGAGGACTATAGGCTACATACATCTCTTAGGTCTCTCAGTTGAACAGCCAAGTAATTCAGTAAGGAGAAAAGCGGAAGCCCCATGACTGCCAATGAGCTCAGGTCACAATGCTGGGAGGATCAGAGTTCAAGACCACTGGGACCACGGAGTGTCCTGAAGATGCTATTACTGGGGCACAGGAGGGTTACTCTGGCATCAAGGTGAGTCACAGAGCAAAGATTAAAGAGAACAGCTTAAGACTGCTTCAGTAATCCAAGTATGAGGTAGTAGGGTCCAGACTCTTCCCTCATAGCTCCTTTTAACTCCATCTCCTCTGTGCATTTACCAACACACTTCAGTTCCCACTCAATGCCAGGCAGCTGTTGTGCTAGGGGCTGCAAATTCTCTGGAACATCTTCATGTATACAAGTCGTCATCACACATCATGATAAGTGTGGCAAGTGAAAAGAACAAGAAAATATGAGGGAACAAAGAAGAAAGGACCCAAGGTCATACGGACTGTGTTAGTTTCCTATTGCTGCTGTAACACTACCACAAACCTAGTGGTTTAAAATAACACAAATTTATTATCTTATAGTTCAGAGGTCAGAAGTCTAAAATGGGTTAGTATTCCCCCTGGAGACTCGGAGGGAGAATCCATCTCCTTGCCTTGCCCAGCTTCTAGAAACCACTCACACTGTGTACTTCATGACCCTAAATCACTCCCAACTTCTGATTCTATCACCAAAACTCCTCTGATTCTGACTCTCCTGCATGCCTCTTACACTTTTGAGGACGCTTGTGATTACATTGGGCCCACCCACATGATCCAAGTTGGTCAACAAATAATCTTGGCTCTCTCGTGCCAGATGCTGGGACTAAAAGGGCAAACCAACAGAGGTGGTATTTGCCTGTATGCATCTATCACCATAGCAGAGGTAGATATTCTAGAAAAAAATATAAACACTTAAGGGCAATGATTGGTTAAGTTTAAGTAGGAAAATGACACAATCTGGCTTACATTTTTGAAAGATTGTGCTGGATAAGTGTCGGGACAGAGGTAAGAACAGAAGAAGGAATGACAGTGAAAGCACCACCGTAGTAGTTAGTTCCTCTGACAAGTGCACGGGCTCGGAGTAGGATAGGGCAATGGAAATGCAAAGGAGAACAACTGAATGTATACTTAAGGTGGACTCAAAATTTGGTGATTGAGTCAAAATGGAGGTGGAGGGTCCATGGCTGCTGGCATGAGCAACTGGGTTAATGGTGATACTGTCCACTGGTAGAGAAACGCCAGGATAAGGGTAGGTAGGGATGTGGGATTCGTATTCAATTTTGACAGGCTGTGGTTGTAGGATAAATAGAGATGCTCAGCAGACAGCTGAATGTGTCCAATGCTCAGAAAAGAATCTGGGATGAAGCTATAGAAGCATGATTTATCAACTGTAAAAACGGTGTTTGAATCCAGGAGAATGAAAGAGATTACACAAGAAGGAGAGAAAAAAAGAGCTTGGGACTAGTCCTCAAAGAATTGGGGTCCAAAAGAGTATCTACAAAAGAAGAGGGAGGAGTGAGCAGTAGCTTAGACTGATCTATCTTCCAATCAGCCACCTCAATGGGCTGGATTCACTCTCTCTGCTCACAGCTCAATCACTCCTTGCAAGGCAGATTTGAAAACAAACCCACATGCTTCCAATGTGCTTCTTCACTTAATATCACTATAGTCTCTCCAGGAGTTTTTCTGTAAGCACTTAAAATTATGTTTTTTCCAGATTGGGAAACTAGACTCAAAAGTAAAGAGTTAACCAGAAAGTAGGACATTTCTCTTAGAAGCATAGGCTGTCTTGAAATAGATTCACAAAGGATGAACTATATCCCTCCATATTTGTCAGAGACCAGGAATGTGAAGCCCACTTAAAGAAGAGGCAGGAGGACCATGAAAGATAGGTGGAACGTATCAGGAAACACTGATTCAGGGCAGAGGCTGCAATAATAATGAATTTGGGGGGAAAGCTGATTAGAACTTGATCCTTCTTCCACTGCAGTGACATCAGAGAAGTCATACTCTAGAGAGATCATATAAATGTAATGAATATAGAGAAGTTCAAACAGAGCTCAACCCTCTTAAATTACAGCAAATTCACTCAGGAGACAAACTTCACAAATGTGTTGAGTGTGGGAGAGTTTTCACTGAGAAATATTGCCTTTCATAGGTTTCAGAACTCATACAGCATAAAAACCATATAAATGTATAAACACAAATTATCCCTGGGACGCCTGGGTGGCTCAGTCGGTTAAGCGGCTGCCTTCGGCTCAGGTCATGATCTCAGGGTCCTGGGATTGAGTCCCGCATCGGGCTCTCTGCTCAGTGGGGAGCTTGCTTCTCCCTCTCCCTATGCTTGTGCTCTCTCTGTCAAATAAATAAAATCTTAAAAAAACAAAAACAAAAACAAATTATCCCTTACTCAGTATGAGAGAATTTACACTTAAGAGAAACTTTAGGGGTGCCTGGGTGGCTCAGTGGTTAAGCATTTGCCTTCGGCTCAGGTCATGATCCCAGGGTCCTGGGATCGAGCCCCACATTGGGCTTCCTGCTCAGTGGAAAGCCTGCTTCTCCCTCTCCTGCTCCCCCTGCTTGTGTTCCCTTTCTCACTGTGTCTCTCTCTGTCAAATAAATAAATAAAATCTTTTTTTAAGTATTTTATTTATTTGTCAGAGAGAACAGAAGCAGGGGGAGTGGCAGGCAGAGGGAGAAGCAGGCTCCCCACTAAGCAGGGGGCTAGATGCGGGACTCGATCCCAGGACACCGGGATCATGACCTGAGCCATAGGCAGATGCTTAACCCACTGAGCCACCCAGGTGTCCCAATAAATAAAATCTTTAAAAAAATAAAACCTTTAAAAAAAAGAGAAACTTTATGTTTGCAGTGAATTCAAGACATAATTTTCAAGGACGGACTGCTTTACTCTACATCTAAGAATTTATAAAGAAGGGAAACACTACAATGCAATCATTCAGGAAAAGTGTCGTGCTTTTCTCCTTCCTTTCTCAACACCACAGAAAGCACACTGGAGAGAAACCTATGGACACACTCATTGTGGGAAAGGCATTAAACAGAGCACTTACGTTGCTACATCAGAGAACTCATACTGGGAAAATCCTAAATATGTAATCAATGTGGAAGAGCCTTCAGGAGGTGTTCTCACTTCTTTCAACACAAGAGGACTCATACTAGAGAACACTATGAATAGAGTCAATGTTGGCAGGCTTTCAACTATGGCTATCACCTTATTTGACCCTGGGAAATTCATATAGATTTGAGAAACTCATTGATTGTAATCAATATGGAAAAGCTGTTAGTTGGAGTTCCATTTTATTTGACATCAGAAATAAACCACAAAGGAGGCAGAATCCACAAAGTGTTTTTGACCCATAAACAGGTATCTGCATGTGATAAGACTGCACTTGTGGTTCCCTGCAGTCATGGATAAGCAATTATGTTCTACATATGCCCTTGATTTGCCATAGAAACACCATTTAATGGGACTCAGGGTCTAGGCATGATGGACAATGTATCATAGAAATGACTGCCATAGATAATAAAATGTAAATGTTATAAGGATACCATAACTTTCTACAACTTATATGAATTAGAGAACCACCAAATTTTAAGTGTCATATAGAGATCATTCATCTTTTAGTATCATGGGGATAGACATATACATGATTTTATAGTATTTATAGGAGAGAACTGAAGAATATGCCATCTGTTTTTCCCTGCATAATCCAAATGCCATCACTTCAAACAAATCAAGGAGCTTTATACTAACTCACCAATATTTCACCTATGACATTCTACTATTAACTTTAAGAAAGGTATCATAAAGAGTTCTGTGCATCTTCACACTTCTAGGTGCTCAGCCAGGATCCAGGTAGCAATAAAAAGACTTACCGCAGCCTGGTGAAACGTCCATACTCCAAGGCTAATGCAAACCTCATAAACTTCAACTAAAATCTCTCAAAAAGATGGGATCAGGGGGCAGCCTGACCCATAGCTGCCCAAAAGGCTATCTGGTGTGTTCTGGGGAAAATGTGAGGGAGAATGTCCTACACATGAATGCTGAAGACATCCCTCTCCCTCCCCCTTTATGAGAATCCTTTGAAATTCTGACTTTCCTCCTAGACCCAAGGGAGAGCTCCTGCTCCTCTCATACTCCATGGAATACCACTTTTCCTTTCCAGCACAACCATCAGATCCTTTCCCAGGATCACAATCTCCTTGCTGTCCCCTGGATGTTGAGACTTCATTCAGTTCCAGACCTCTGCTGGTAGCAAACCTAGAAACTTCCAACATCACCTGCTCTCAAATGTAGCATGTGGCCTTATAACTCAACTTGATGAGAGGCCTCTGGGGCAGATGAGCTTCACCTAAGAAGACTTCTTTTGTGCCTGTGGCTGAGTCACCCTCCTCATTGTGGAGAGCCCATCTCCCTCTACAGATGCCAAAATGTCAGCCACTCCTTTACCAGCTTTTCTTACAAACAGGACATAGACACAAGTATCAATCCTGACTAGTGGGGTCTGAGGAAGTCTACAAGAAGGGTTTCTGGAAAGATTTTTATCCCTTCTCTGTGCTAAGTAGAGTAACGGCTCCCAAAGATGCCCATATTCTAATGCCCGGAACCTGTGAATGTGCTATTTTACAGGGCAAAAGGGACTTCACAAATGTAATTAAGTTAAAGATCTTAAGATGGGGAGATCATCCTTGATTACATGTGCTGGGCCCAAGGTCAACACAACTGGCCTTGTTTAAGAGAGGCAGGAGAAGCAGAATCCGAGAAAGCAATGTGATGATTGAAGCAGAGGTCAGAGTCAGAGGGAGACTTGAACATGGCACACTGCTGGCTTTGGTGATAGAGGAAGAGACCATGGGCCAACGAATGCAGGAAGTCTCCAAAAGTGGAAAGGGCAAGGAAACGGATTCTCCCTTAGAGCCTCTGAAAGGAATGCAGCTCTTCCAACATCTTGATTTTAGCCCCATTAAGACCTATTTTGGACATTTTGTTTAATTTGAGAGAGAGAGCAGAGCGAGAGAGAACACAAGTGGGGGAGAGGGGCAGAGAGAGAGGGAGAAGCAGACTCCCCACTGAGCAGGGAGCCAGATGCGGGGTTCGATTCCAGGACCCTGCAGATCATGACCTGAGCCAAAGGCAGACGCTTAACCAACTGAGCCACCAGGTGCCCCTATTTTGGACTTCTGAACTCCAGAGCTGTGAGATGATAAAACTGTGTTGTTTTAAAGCCACAAAACTTGTGGTAAAGTAGCACAGGAAACAAATATACTCCCTGATGCCAGTATCTTCAGCCAAATGTTGCATGGCTCCATTTGAAACTGTGATAACCACTTTGAGACCATGGGGACACAAGCCTTAGAAAGAACCAAGACAATACACTAAGGAGGGTTGAACCAAAAGATGGACAGTACCTGGCTAAAGGTGACAGAAGAGCCCAGGAACTATCCCTGGAAGCCCTTTGCTTCTGGATTTTATGGTCAGATAATGAATCGTGGCATATTTTGTTACTTGGTGGGGGGGGCACCACAAATTTCTTGAATTATAACCCTTTCTTGCTCCCAACCAGCTTCTACTTTCAAGTCTCTTCCTCAGTCATGGTGAAACACGATTTAGGGAGGGAAGTAGCCATCACAGGTAACCAAGTTCTGCAAGCTCAGGCTGACCCTTGCTCACTTGATTTAGAGCCAACCCTCAGGAGGTGGACACCCCACAAAGAGCACAGATCCATGGCAATCGGCAGGAAGAGCCAAGTCATCTCAGTTGCAATCTCAGAGGCACAGTCAAGGGGCTGCAGAGAAGGCAGAGAGACATTTCAGAGACCATGGGTATGATGTGAAAACACAGAGTGGGACCAAGGCAAGATGGTGCCTTCATCAAATTACACATGCAGACATGGGTACAGTCTCTCCCTCAAGTCCCTCTTCATAGTAGGGGACATAAGAGTGCTTGAAACAAACCACACACCTCTATCTAAAAAATGTGCCAATTTGCTGAACCACAAAATGAGTCTCCCACCACCACCATGAAAGAATGTTCTGATTACAACTGTATGCTATGGATGAAGTCTAAATTTACTGGCAAAAAAACAAGGGACATTTTTGAAGTAGTAGTTTCTGGGACCATTTCTTCTTAAGATGAGTTTGAATCCATCTTGATTGTTCTTTTTTTTTTTTTAAGATTTATTTATTTGAGAGAGAGTGGGTGGGGAGGGGCAGAGGGAAAGGGAGAGTCTTAAGCAGACTCCACTCTGAGCTTGGAGCCCAACTCGGGGCTCAACACAGGGCTTGATCCCACGACCCTGAGATCACGACCTGAGCAGAAACCAAGAGTTGGACGCTTAACTCACTGTACCACCCATGCGCACCAATCTTGACTGTTCTTGTGAAAAACTAGTCAGTTCCTTTCCTCACACTTTGAGGAAGAAGGAAATACAGAGTAAAGTCCAAGGTCCAGAATCCCAAAGGGCCCTGCTATAATCCTGTTTCCTCTTGAACTGAGCCTAGTGATCATTTGGGATTTACAATTGGACTTCCCATCCTGGAACATGATAAGCATTTTTATTTATGCAAGTTTACTTGTAACTCTTTCCAGAAACTTTTCACGTAGGTCCCCTGAATTTCCCAACAAATTAATCCCAGATATTTTATGTATATTTATTTACATAGTATTACTATTTATATAGTAATAATTTATAGGTAAAATGCTGATTTATTCCTGCTTCTCCAACTTCAAGTTCTAAAGGTCTGAGGAGTTCTGAGACATGTCCTAGAAGCCTGTGTTGTTGTTGTTGTTGTTTTAAACTTTTTCTTTTTTTTAAGATTTTATTTATTTGACAGATAGAAACATAGTGAGAGAGGGAACACAAGCAGGGGGAGTGGGAGAGGGAGAAGCAGTCTTCCCGCAGAGTGAGCAGGGAGCCCGATGTGGGGCTCGATCCCAGGACCCGGGGATCATGACCTGAGCCGAAGGCAGATGCTTAACGACTGAGCCACCCAGGCGCCCAGGCCTGTGTTTTAAAGACAAAGAGATGTGCCTTTCTTCTTTGTGACTTTTAAACATGGGTTCCCCTTCACATGAAACAATCTGAAATGCTCTGTGATGAAAGAAGAATAGAGAATGGTGAGTGGAAATCAAATCAGGCCCATGACTCAGTCTCACGGCAGGTTTAGGACTCAACTGAATGCCACCAGCTGCCATAGTGATTTGGCCAATATAGTTTTATATCTCTTATTCTTACTCATATGTTGTTTAAATTAAATTTACAGAGGAATGAAACAAGTAGTATTGCTAATCTAGCCATTTTTACATGATCCACAATGCCTTTTCTGCAGTTCTAAATTCCCAAACCTTTTCTAATCAAGTTTCTTCCCCTATTATGTATCTGCCAAATTTACCAGAAATAACCACACTGTTTACATATTGTCTCTCTCCATCCTAGTGTGACTCTTCATGTATTTTGCTACAGATTTAAGTATATATGGCTAGATGTTGCTTCAGGCCCGCTCAGGATGTTACATACTGTGTGGTATATGCACCTTACTATCCTGCTAAAATCCAAACACTTGTGGATTCCAAAATAGTTCTGGCCCTGAAGGCTTTAATGAAGGATTGGGGCCCTGTGTGCAAACAGGATGCATAACATTTTTGATATTTTACATGCATAATAGTTAACATTTGTTCAGAAATGCTTTAACCTAATCAAATTACAGTAAATTAAGTAGCATGCTTAATTTGCTAAATGAGAAAAAGAACATGATATTGTTAAAAGTTGTATTAAAGTGGATTTCATGAATCAATCTTCAATAATATACTTATTGAAAATTACCTTTTAACCACATATCATGTTTTTATCCCATACCATATAAACAGAAATAAATAACCAAAAGAACTTCCAAGGGGGCTTGTTTCCTAAAGTTGTTAAAGTTCTTCAAATCTGATGGCAAACCACTACAAGCATCCCCAGTCACATCCAAAATGAAGCAATAATAACTTGACTCATTAATGTGGCTCTGTTGTACTACCTAGGGCTATGTAACATCAATTTTTTAAAGTCAAAACATGGAAAAGGAAAAAGCCAAATTACTCATGGAATGGGGCTGGTGTTTTACCTACAGTGGCCACGAAAAATCCAAGGAAACGCTATTAAAATGAAAGACATCTGTATGGTCTCTGAGTAAATACTAATCAAAATCAAGACTGTCTAATTGCAACAAATAAGATGAACAATGTGCAGCCTGTAGGTGGATGCTCTCCACAGTGACCATAAAAATTAACAACTCCTGGAACAAGTTTGGCAGGCAGTGGGCAGGATGGCCCAAGGGGATGCACAGGGCTGCTAAAACCTGCTGGGAAACTCCAAGAGGAGAGTACACCAGGTGCTGGGCCCAAGGATGTTGGGAGAGCCCCGCGATCATCAGAGCCTGGGCCCTGAGGAAGACAAGACCACAGCAGGCCCTGGGACCTAAGGAAGATGAGAGAATGAGAATAGCAGATACCGGCCTCTGAGGAAGAGAAGACGTTATTTAGTCCTTGGCTCCCAAGGAAGATGAGAACACACCAGGCCCAAACAGGAGCACACACCAGATCCTGGGCAGCGACAGACTTTTCACTTCCTAGACACGGGCACCTCGGCTCACAGAAGAGGTCGGTGGGCGGGGGACCCTACCCACCTCACTCCTCCCCCTGACAAGGACCCTTTGCTTACCCAAACTTTAGTCAGGCCCCCCTGCGCCCTCTCCCCAACAAGGCCCATCCACGCACTTCCTCCTAGAATCTAGTTTTTGCAAGAATCCTAGTGAGTCAGTTTAACAAGACCTCTCTACCCTCAAATCTGGTCGAACTCCTCACCCCCACTGTCGCCCCCAGGGCTATCTGATCACCCTGGCCTGCCTTCAGCAAGAATCTCATTAGGCTGGTTCGGCCAGAAGCCCCCAGTGCAATTTTCTGTCAACCCACAAAGCCCACCGCCCCGACACACACTGCAGCTTGCTTCTTAGCTATAAACCCCACCTGATCCAGTCGTGTTCGGAACCGAGCCCAGCTCTAGACCGGAGCGTCTCTTCCCC
>NW_027397162.1:1434328-1473417 GCF_003265705.2 Callorhinus ursinus
TAGACCGGAGCGTCTCTTCCCCTGACAGTTTTGGGGACACAATGTTTCCTCAGCTCTAACTTCCGTCTAGCTCTGGTTTTGACGACGCACCCGCCACACCCCTGCTCAGGGCGCAGCTAGCCCTGCCCTCCGCCCCGCCCCTTGAGCGGACATTCACGCCCGGCCCTCCTCTCCCCCTCCCCCCTCCCCCCTCCCCCACAAGACCACAGAACCCCGCCACCTGCGCGTTCTGGGCGGGCCCTACTCGCCCCTCCTCTCAGAGGTCCGGGACGATCTGAGCCCCGCCGCCGGCACGCTCCCCGGCCGCCCCCCTGCGCCCCTTCCTCTGCCCCGCAGACAGGGACCCGCATTCAGCGCCGCCCCCACTCACTTCCGCCTATCCCCTCGCGGCCTCTTCCCGGAACTCGGGCGGACTTCGGCGCCGCCCCCCACAGTACTCGCCCGTCCCTCCTCCTCCCTCGAGCCTGGCCGGACGTCAAGCCCGCCCCCTGCACGCTCCCCGCGCCCCGTTCCCACCCCTCCCTCCTCCGCACTGGGTGGGAGTAGCGGTTAGCCCCGGCCCCATACGCTGCCGTGCCGGCCCGCTCTTCCTCCTCCGCGCAGGGACGTAGTCGTCCGGCCCGCCAGCCCCCCCCCACTTTAATCAACTTCCGGCCCGCCCCTTCTGCCTCCTTCCCTCCCTAACTTCCGGCTCATCCCACGAGTGGTCGCCCTCGTGGCGGAGCAAGACAATGTCCTGGCCTGTGGTGCTACTTGGAAAGGTGTTGAGGCCCCGTGGCCTGGCGTACCCGACTTGAGCCCTCCCCCAGGCCACAGCCGCACCACCGAGGGTCGCCGGCGACGGACCTCTTCTGGGCGGCCCGGGCTTCGCCGGGCCCCCCGAGATGGCCAGCCAAGATGGCCGCCGCCTGGGCGAGGTCGGGCGGGCTCGCCGCAGGGGTGGCTGGGAGTTGTAGTCCAGGCCGACGCGCTGACGCATTTCGCCGCGGGCCGACGGTCGCCATTGTGCGCCGCGCACTGGGTGAGTGTGGCGCGAAACCTGCTCCCGTCGGGGCTGTGCGGAATCGTCCCACAGCCACTCTTCGGGGTGTGCAGCCTCAGGCCCTTCCCCGCCGAGCTCAGCAGCCGGAGGCCGGCCTTGCCTGGCGTCTTCCCGCCGCGGGGCCGCAAGGGGCGGTGTGGCAGGGGACTCGGGGCCCAGAGGAAAGACAACTCCGGGCGTGGGGCTTAAGGCGGGCCGACCCGCCCCGGGCGTGTGCGGACTGGAGAGCGGAGGAACTCCCTCTGGGTGGGAAGGTATGAGGATGGGCTCCTCTTGACGGGTGGAAACCGGCCCGCTAGGTGTCGGGGAGTAGGTGGAGACGACCCTTTGAGTGCGTCTTCCGAGGTTGGGGGTGGACTCGGCATTTCACGTTGGTAGGGCCGCTGCTGCGCAGACGAGCCCCCCCCGTCCTGCGTAGCCCTCACACCTCTTCTGCCTCCCACATTCGACCTTCTCAGGGCTGCCCACTCCCACGAGATAACGTCGAGAAGGAAGGTATGAGCTCCGGGCTTCCGACGGCCTGGTTCCGTGTGAGTAGAGGCTTCTTTGAGTTTCTGAGCCTAGCCCTGGATCTGGGGGTGGGGGTAGCCGGATGA
Organism: Callorhinus ursinus; assembly: GCF_003265705.2. Lineage (NCBI taxonomy): Eukaryota > Metazoa > Chordata > Mammalia > Carnivora > Otariidae > Callorhinus > Callorhinus ursinus. The sequence goes on from NW_027397162.1 coordinate 1,435,967, forward strand.
TAGTGGGACGCCACCTTCCCTTGAGATGACTTCAGGCCCCAGAGCATCTTGGGGATTGAGAGACTGGGAATGGGAGCCGCTGCAGAAGAGATGAACCGCGGGTCGCTTAGCTTTCCAAGGGAGTGGGTAGAGTACAGGTTGGGTTCTGGGGGATTCTGATTGATCCTTTATAGTGTAGGTAGACGCTGGTAGGTTTGAACAGGGATCAGACTCCCATTTCTGTTTCACAGCTACTTTGGCCTCAAAGCTAGAGGGGACGTGAGCTCAGGCATTAAGAGAAAACGGGGGGATGGATCCTCGGCATGTGAGGGGAGTAGAGGCAGCACAGGCGGTGGGTGGGGGCTGAAGGCTTGGGTGTGATGATGCGGCTCACAGAATTACCTACGAGGAGGTATAGACGCAGTGGGAATCCCCAAGTTAATAAAACATGGACAAGTCCAGAGGAAGAAGAGCCCTCTCTGGCCTCACATGTTGTCCTCCTTGCTGTGACCTGAATAGGGTCAAGCTTGGGTTTGCTCAGTTCCAGACAATTTCAGGAACACAGGAGCCACCCGGAATGCTCTTGGGTCATCTTGTAGACTGTACCCTCATGTGCTGGGTCAGCCTTCCCCCTCCTGTCAGTGTAGGTGACGACAGACCGTGGCTGAACAGAAACCTGTGGGTTTTAGGAACCAGTGACCTTTGAAGATGTGACCCTGGGTTTTACTTCAGAGGAATGGGGACTGCTGGACCTCGAACAGAAGTCCCTGTACAGGGAGGTGATGCTGGAGAACTACAGGAACCTGGTCTCAGTGGGTAAGGACGGTCTCCATGTCAATAAAGATCTGCGCTTTGCAGCACGAATGTGGTGCCTCTGAAGTGTGTGTCTGCTTGGGCTCAGGTTGCAGGGATGAGAGTGCAATTGTCAAGGCCCTGGAGCCTGAGGGAAAAGGCTTTAATCTGTATCTGTAGGGAAAGGGCAACTTCACATAGGACTTCTGAAGCCACCTAAGTCCATCCCTTAGAGACCTTGAATGCTAGTAGGGAGGTAGGTCTGTCAGGGATGTAGCTGACAGTACTGGTGTTCATTTATGTAACACGAATTCCATGGGATGTGGGTCAGTGTTCCAGCAGTTCAGGAGTATCACTGAAGACTGATCCCTTCCATTTCTTTGTGGTTATTGTGAACTTTTCCACTCTTAGGTTAGTGGCTGCATGGCTGTGGCACCCAGCATCATGTTCATATTCAAGACAGAAAGAAGGGGAGGGGGCAGCCCTGGCTAGTTCTCTTTTCGCACCTCCCGTATTTAGCAAGAGAAAAAATACTCCTAAGGTCCCCAGCTGACATATTTTTCTTTGTATCTTGCCAGCCAGGACTGGGTCCCACTGCTACTTTTACTGGCAAGGGAGTCTAGGAAGGCAAGTAGCTGACAAAGGGAACTGATTGGATTATCATCACCACGGTAGACCAGAAGTCATGCCCTTGCAGGGAGGAATTCGGGGACAGCATGTGCCACAGCAGAAACGCATTTTCTCCCGAACACAGACCCCCCAAGCCCTGTCTCTTTTCCCTTGGGCAGAACATCAGCTTTCCAAGCCAGATGTGGTATCTCAGTTAGAGGAGGAGGAAGCGCTCTGGTCGGTGGAGAGAGGAATTCCTCAAGACACCTTTTCAGGTGAGAACCAGGCTCACGGGAGTCCCGGCAGGGAATGGGCTGACTGGTCAGTCAGGGACTGGTGTCTTAGAAAAGAAGACGGACAGGGGAAAACCCCAGATGGGGTGGTATGATGAGTAGCTGCAGATATGCTGAATCAAACTGTTTTCCTCTGGTCTCAGAGTCAGGGGTGTACCACCTAGTTGAACATGAACTTGTTGCCAGTGGCAGGTCAGCCGTAGGGGCTCATCTGTTCTACTGTTCTTCTTTCATGTAATCACCAGTAATTGGTGTGTCTGTCCAGACTTTATAGGTGTTTGCATGTTTGTATGTGAATATATGTTTATGACTGGGGGGTGTTCTACTGGATACAGACAGGCCTGTTTCATTCATTTTAACAGATACTGTGTAGTCCACATTTGATTTTTCCTCTTGATAGTCTTTCAGGTTTTTGCAAAGTTGTTGCATACATATTTTTGCACTTTCAAGTTGTTTTTTTTTTTTTTTTTTGTAGGTAGGATTTGTTGAGATAGAACTTAAGAATCAACCAAGATAGAAGCTGATAATCTGGTAGCAACAGACCGCTCTCTAAGTCCTTTAAAATCTGTGTAGCTGCTCAGTTACATGAGAGCTTTTCCCTTTCATTACCAGAGAGTTATAATCTTTTTAAGGTTTGCAGATCTGATAGTATGTTGAGTGTAGTTCACATTTCTCTCATGAAGTTACACATATTTTTATAAGCTTACAGACCACTTATATTTTTTCTTTTGTGGGTTCATATACTTTCCTTTTTTTTTTTTTAAGATTTTATTTATTTGACAGAGACACAGTGAGAGAGGGAGCACAAGCAGGGGGAGTGGGAGAGGGAGAAGCAAGCTTCCCACTGAGCAGGGAGCCTGTTGCGGGGCTTATCCCAGAACTGTGGGATCGTGACCTGAGCCGAAGGCAGATGCTTAACAACTGAGCCACACAGGCGCTCCCCCCCCATTGTTTTTTTCTATTGGTTTTTATTTTTGGGTGGGGTATTTTGCTGGCAACTCTATTAATTATGGGTATTAGTAATACAAATATCCCAGACCAACATTTATCATCTACCTTTAAATTTAGTCTCCATTAAGCTTTATGATTCAGGTATTTTTCCTTTCAAATCTGTTTTTATTCCTATTAGTATCACAGATAGGGAGATTTTATAAATACTTGTGTTTCAGTATTTTTTTTGTTTGTTTAATTGCTGCACTTCTATGGAATTTATGTATGTGGCCTGGAACATTAAGTTCTTTCAACATGTTTTCTGACTGGATTCTTCCACTTTTCAGAAACACCATCTTTATCGTAGACTAAATTCCCATAGTCCTCATCAGGTGCAGGCCTCCATCTTGGTTCCTTCTGCTTCCTTGATCTCAGTCTGAGTAAACACCATATTGCTGTATGGTAGTTTTATAACAAACTTGGATAAATGGGAGTTCCTCTCATTTTTTAAAAAAATTCTTAGCTGTTCTCAGCCAGGTGGTTTGCCAGATGAACACTTAGCATCAGCTTGTCTGGGATTCATTGAGAAAATCCTGTTAGAATGATTGGATTTAGAATTCCTTGATGCAGAATTGGTCTGTCTAGTCAATTTTGACACAAGTATACAAAGAGATCTGCTCGCCTCGTTGTGCTTTGTCAGGCCTTCTGAGTGCTCTTGGGCTTTCACTGTGGTTGCTGTTAATCTGCTCACGTTAGTCTTCCTTTGCAGTCTCACATAGTTGATCCAGATGAGCCTGGCATGCTCCTAAATTCTCTTTACTAGTGGTCTTATTAGGTTCTCATTTTCTCAGTACAGTCATTTTACCAGCAAGTTTTAAGAAGGCAACTGTATTAGTATTTATTTTACTTCTTTTGCCCAATTCCATAATGACATTCATTGCAGCTGGTACTTCCAAAACACTGAAGCTGAGAGAGTGAAAAGTGAATGTCTGACCTAAACAGGAAAGTTTCTCAGCTTTGATGAGCATGGTGCTGGACTCTGCTTTGATTCAAATCAGTTTTATCTGGATAAAGAAATTGTCATCTAGCCCTTTCTAATAACTGATAACCGGTAATAGCCCCGGTTTTCTCTCATAGCCTTCCAAATGATCATACTGATTTTCTCCTTTGAACAGTTAACACGGTGACCTAATAAACGTAGAAGCCCCTTTGTTGTAACTTGCTGCTGACATCCACTGACACATCAGTATTCATAAATTAGGTTGGGGAGAGGGGTGGATTTCTTTTTTGCGTTTTTTATCTTAATCAACTTTTATATCAGAGTGTGCTGACTTTGTAAAGAAAACTTTGGATGCTCTTCCTTCCCTTTGTTCTCTGTGTTCTAATGCAAGTGACATTGGAACTACCTGCTTCTAGCAGTATTCAGCCATGAAATCTGCACCTGGTACCCATCTCTGGTGATGATTTTCTTTCCTTTTTTTAAGATTTTATTCATTTATTCATGAGAGACTGAGAGAGGCAGAGGGAGGGGAGAGAGCAGGGGACCTGATGCGGGACTTGATCCCAGGAGCCTGGGATCATGACCTGAGCCAAAGGCAGACGCTTAACCGACTGAGCCACCCAGGTGTCCCTGGTGATGATTTTCTGTTTGCCACAACACAGACTGGCATCTCTGTGACTCTCTGCCTCCCTTTTCTGGATTCAGTTTGATGGCTCAGCATTAATGTTTTTTTTCTATTCCATATTCAGAGTCATTCCTTTCATTCCCTACATCGAAAACCTCCCTTCCAACCACTAGCACAGGTCACTAAACTATACCTCACTTGAAAGGTCCCCAGCAACACAAGTACTTTGTGTCCACCCACCGTGGTATCTTTCCTGGTTGTTCCCCTTGATCCAGCCTTCCAAAGTCCCTTCATGTGTGGTGGCTCTGGTTGTGGCAGGTCTGTGTCTCATCCTCCCTGGGCTCAAGTCCTGTGTTGGCAAACCTTCCAGCCTTGCACTTTTGGATGATCTAGTAGTTTCCTGAACTTAGGTGCCATGAGGGATTTTGGGCACCTATGGTTCTGCACATCTTGGGAGAACTGGCTTAACAGGTGACAGGAGATTCTGAGGTGATGTCCCAGAGCAAGAGACCATGTGCAGGGAGGCTTATCAGGACACTTTATTACAGACTGTGCCTGAGGTAATAGTTGCTGGACTCATCTCTGCTCTGTCATAAAGAGTCCTTTACATGTTGTTTTCCCTCTACTGCCTCCCCTTGTTACACCTCACAAATACTTGTGGAAGTCCTCTTCGGTCCCATGTAGTACACTAAACACTTTGGTAGTGAACCAAAGACCTAACATAATCCTTGCCACTGTGGACTTTGTAGTCTAATAGATTATGGCTTCTACAAACAAGTTCCCCATATATAACTCTGTGAACAGATAAGTAGTGGTAAGTACTGAGACGAAAAAGAATGTGATGTAATGTGGGGGGTAATGGGAAATTACTACTCTAGAGGAGGTGGTTGGTGAGGGGGCACTGCAGGAGTGAAATTTTAAGCCAATTTCCAAAGAAAAAGAATTCTACAGACATATGAGTGGTGGTAAAGAGAACTTCCAGGCATAGAGACAGCATTCGGGGTGACCATGAGAATGGAACAAGCTTGGCACATTTAGAAAATAGTCACTGAATGGGCTGGGAGGAGGTAACAGGTATACTGACATGCAAGCTAGGTTTGGCAATGCACACAGGGCCTTCAGTCTGAGGAGAGTTTTGATTTTTATCAAGCAGGTGTGTGATATGGCTTTTCAAGCATACTTTAGGTGCTTAAGAAGAAAGAACTATAGTAGGGCCAGATGGAAGCAGGCCAGGGAGCTGTGGTAGGTAGCATCTAGGGAAGAGGTGATACCACCTGGCCTGAGAGTAGCAGAGGGGTTGGGGAGAAGCCAGCATGGCCTTTTCCCAATTCATAAGTGGATTCACTGGGGTCAGGTGAGTAATGACCAAAGGAAAGGAAGCTGCCAAGGATCCCTCAGAGGCGAAGGCTTCAGGGATTTCCTGTGACTATTTGTAACGTGTTTACCACATAGATTCTTTTTGTATGTATCAACAATTAACTTTAAAAGATTTTATTTATTTGAGAGAGAGAGAATGCACAAGCAGAGGGAGCAGCAGAGGGAGAGGGAGAAGCAGGTTCTTTGCTGAGCAGGAAGTCCAATGCTGGGCTCGATCCCAGGACCCTGGGATCATGACCTGAGCTGAAGGCAGACACCTAACCGACTGGGCCACCCAGGCGCCCCAACATCTAACTTTAAAAGGAGAGTAATAAAGGAGAGAAATCACTACCCCTGAATTTTTGGTTTTAGTGACATGAGGAAATCTGGTAAAGGCATAAACTTTTGAAGGGTAGAAATAGAGGTTTGGTTTTGTTTTAACCTCGTTAAAGTAATTTTAAAGAGAGTTACATGAATAGTAAAAAGAACTCTCTTAACAGTTTTCACCTAGATTCAAGTTTGTGGAACTGTCCCAGGTCTTGACTGGTTCTGTTAATGAAGTGTGAATGAGAAGGGACTTAGAGACATCCAGGCAGAGGTTTGTGAAGCCAGTGGAATGCACCTCTCTGAACTTCAGGAATCCTGGTGGGGCATAAAAACTTGGGAATCATTGGTGTTTGAAATGGCATGCTTTATTTACTATAAGATGAGACCATCATCTCCAACAGTATTCTCTGCCATCACTCGTGTAGTGGTGACTCTTCCCAATGCAGGGGACTGGGTTTAAGTGGAAAGCTCAGCCTTTCTCAGGCAATTCATTTTGTGTGGCTCTCCAGCTCTCCCTGACTGCAAAAATGGCAGCACAGTCATTGGCTGAAGTAGAAGGGACGCTGAGTAATAAGCACTTAAGACATGGCATTCATCTTTAAGAAGGCACTGATTTGGGAAGATGCTGTGAAGATAAGGAATGTGGACAACTATTTGATGGCACTCAGATCTTTAGCCATCACTCTGTCCTTTCAAGAAAGTATTGCCACATGGGTGGTTTGGGTGGAAAACTTGATACAATCTAGATTTAATCCATAGGAAAGCAATGGAGTAAAGACACTATTTTGAAGGTCATGATTATAGGAAAGCCTGCAGGACATTTAATTCTTGACTTGTCAAGGAATGAAGCAGGAGAGATGAGCCCTACAAATATGAATGTAGCAACACTCAAATTAGTGCAAGCTTTAGCAGAAAAAAATAACTTCCACAAGGAGATTATTTTTTGGGAGGAAGAGAAGGAATCCTTTTCTATGTTTCACCCTTTGTGTAACCTGAGAGGACTCACACGGGCTATAAAGCAAATGTGTAGTGGATGTAGGAAATCAATTGTTTTATACAAAGGATAATTTATTTTAAGAACAAGACTGAATAAATGTGTTTATTGTGAGAAAGCTTATTTTCAGCTCAGGCTTTAAGGAAAGGCTCACATGGGAGACTAACATGCTAAGACCCTGAATAGAGGAAGTTCTTTTCATGAGTTTTTTGACATGAGAACTCAAACAGGGAAGAAAGCCCAGGAATATGATCATAACTGGAAAGGCTTCTGGCCTGATTCACTCTGGTCTGACTTGAGAAAGCTCATACTGGAAAAAATAAAAACACAAAAAAACAGTTGTATTAAATGTGGAAAAGTTCTCACACCAAATAAATTACCTCTGAGAACTCCAAAGCCAGGGGAATGTGAGTGCTGTGTATAGGATTTCATGCATAGCTCTCTTACTCAGCATCACAGCAATCATACTGGGAAACACCTGAGAATGTAATCAGTGTTAGGAAGGCTTCAGGAGGCACAGAACCCACTGGCAAGAAGTCCTTCAGTAGGAGTCCTCATTGTATTCAACATCAGAGGACTCATATGAGAGCAGACCCTCAATGTAATCTGTGTGTAATCATCAGCCTTAGTTCCCACCTTATTTGACAGAACAGCAACAACAAAACAAACAACTTACACTGGAAAGAACCACATTGAAGAATAAAAATGAAATATCTCATCCTGTTTTATACCAGATAATCATACAGAAGGAAAACTCTAAATAAAACTGATCATATAAGTATACAAATATAGGAAAACAGATCATGTCTTTTTTCAACTTGTTCTGTTACCTGACCTGAACACCTAGAACAAATTTTTTTTTTTTAATATTTTTTATTTGACGGAGACACAGCGAGAGAGGGAACACAAGCAGCAGGAGTGGGAGAGGGAGAAGCAGGCTTCCTGCCTAGCAGGGAGCCCAGTGTGGGGCTCAATCCCAGGACCCTGGGACCATGACCTGAGCTGAGGGCAGACGCTCAATGACTGAGCCACCCAGGTGCCCTAGAACAAATATTAAACAACGTGAGAGCAGTCTTTATTTCAGTTTCCCATGTATGTTCCCAGTTGCTAAGACAACAACTCAGTCTCTAGCCCAGGAAACTGTTGGGTGAATGAATGGTTGAAGAAACTAAAAATCAAGAGTATGTCTTCAAAGAGATTTTGAAGACAATGCCAGGCTGAGACTAGAGGGTGGGTAAGGGATGATAAGGGGAAATCTTGAGATACATAGTGCTATTAAGAACTCCAAAAGGCTCACATCCTGGAGAGTGGGCCAAGACTTTAGACTCTCGAGTGACTATCAAAACATGTTTGGCAAGAATCCAGCCTAGCAGAGTGGTCACATACTGTGCAACCTTTATTCAAGAATACATTCTCTGTCACCTTCCATATATTTGCTCTTTTGGACCCATGTAATCTTGATCCTTTTATCTGGAAACTGCTCTGCCTGGTGTCCAGATGTAATCCCTGGGGTAATTTCAAGGCCTGAAAATGCCTTTTAATTGAATAAGAAGGAAAATAGGGGCATAAGGCTGGCTCGGTAGGATGAGCATGTGACTCTTGACCTTGGGGTCTTGAGTTCAAGCTCCATGTTGGGTGTAGAGATTGCTTTAAAAAAAAAAGAAAACAAATGAACTAAGAAGCATTTGACTCCAAAAGTCCTAAGGAAAGAGAAAAGATAAATACAGTTCAAATAAATGAATCAAAAATGGAGAAGAAGAAAAAACGCAAGAGCTAATTTTCTGGAAGGACAAAAGGCAAAGACCTACACAGGGAAACAGCAGTACACACACATTTGGCAACACGTGTAGTTTATAATACTTGGTACAACTGTAACAAAGAATGAGCCAGGTCTATGTACTGATGTGAAAGTCTCCAAGATATATGTATTTCTTAAAAATATATTGTTTAAGATGTATAAAGATACATAGATGCACGTAATATCAGTGTCTTTTAAAAAAAATAAACACAAATGTGTGAGTTGGTTATTACTGAATATAGAAGCTGATAGGCTGGAAGGAAACTGGGTGGAAGGGTAACTTTGCATTTTAAGAAGTGTTGCCTATACCCATGCTGATAAATTGGAAACTGCTATCTCTTTCCTGCTGTGTTACCAGTCCTGGACACAGTATAGATGCCCAGTAATTACTTCTTGAGTGTAAGAATGAGCAAACAATAAAATGGAAAGATTTCTGGAAAAGTGTAAGGTTGTCGAAATTGGGTCATAGAAAAATACTAAAGTTAACTTTTCTAGAACAAAGTAGCTAGCTGCCTATTACTGACCTGAACAGTGAATGTTTTCCAACTTCTTGTTAAAATACAGTTTTCATGGAACATGAGCTGTTCAATGACAGAACAGGCTGGAATGTTGACAGATTTTGCAAAGTATACATAGCATTGTTCTCACTAAAGCACAAAATAAGAAAAATATTAAAAAGGAAATATTTGTAACTCAACAATTGTTGAGTTACTTTAAAAAAACTAATCCTCTGAAATAGTTTGTTCATCAGTGTGACAAATTACAAAATAATACAGAGACTAATAGCTTTGGCTTATACCAGGAGTAGCCAATTTAACAGAAAAGATTTTGTTAATAGGTGTTTGAAATGGGGTCTAAGAATAAATTATTTAAGAAATGATTAGGAGTTTCTAAGGAATAAAGTATTAAGGAATTTCTATTTGAAAAAAATTGTAAGTGGGATATAGAATAAGTAGAAGCAATGACTTTTTTTAATCATTAGTTTCAGAGGTAGAGTGCAGTGACTTCTTTTTGAGGACTTACAAAGGCTAGAAGTGTTACAAAGTCCCGTTGTTTTTTTTTTTTAAAGATTGTATTTATTCATGAGAGAGAGGCAGAGGGAGAAGAAGGCTCCCAAGGAGCAGAGAACCCAATGCGGGACTTGATCCTAGGACCCTGGGATCATGACCTGAGCCGAAGGCCGACCTGAGCCACACGGGCGCCCACGAAGTCCCATTCTTGACTTAAGTCCTACCATCATTCCAGCCAGCAGCCTCTAGAGAAGTGTTGATGTAGCCATTTGCCAGCAGAGGCAGAAATGCAAGTCTCTGACGTGGCTGGTCTGGGAAAGAGCAGGGGGAGTATAAACCAGGTATCTTCTTACTTGGTGGCTTACACTCCCATCCTGCTCCGGCTCTCAGGTAGAAGGGAACTTTGTAGCAACAGCAGTCCTCCCATAATAATTTATAGGTAGGACACAATTAAAATGCTAGTAAAATTCCCATATGACAAATATGGGAAAATCCAGATAGCTGAAACACTCAAGTCACTCTTTGAAGCTGTGTTGAGTCAATAAGTACTGCTTGAGCACCTGCCAAAATGCCACGTACTGTTACAGGGGTGGGTCAGGGATGAGCAGGGTTGTAAGGCCCCCTGTCTGTCTCACTGGGCCTGTATTTATTCTGGAGCAGCCACTAGCATGTGGCTTACATTAAAAAGACTAAAATGAACTTAAAACAGTTCAGTTCCTTAGTCACATTGGCCATCTTTTAGATGGTCCCCGGTCACCTGCAGCTAAAGACTACTATGTTGGACAGTGTATCTAGAACATTTCCTTAAACGAAGAGAGCTCCATTGGGCAGTGCTGTAGAGAAGGTAGAGAGTGATAATGAAGCAGATACTTTGAAATGGCAGTCAGTGCCCTGAAGAAAAATGAAACAATGGAATATGCTAGAGGGGAGTGACATGGCTGGGCAATACTAGTTTAGAACTGGGCAGGAAGACAGTTCTGAGGGTGATACTTGAATTTAGAGCTGGAAGGGGGGGTACCAGGTGAAGATGTTAGGAAAGACTACGAGGCAGGGGTGAGGGGAGTACAAATGCCTATAGACAAGGCACACTTTGTCACGTTTGAGGAAAATTAAGATAGTGGCTGTGAGAAGCACCCTTTGGTGTAAAGGGCATAAAAGAACAGGGTTTGGATCCCAGCTGCTGTGTGGGCCTGCGCAGGGCTCCTAGGCTTTTCCAGCATGGATTTCCTTTGTGTGAAGGATGGATGCCATTGCTTAGTGGGACTATGGTGTGTGAAGCGCAGGTCTTGGGGGGCCTTCATGTAACAGTAACTACTGTTACTCAAAGACTTTGATGTAAAGATGATCATCAACACCTTTGACAGATCCTCCTCTGGACCTGGCTTTAGGGTTTCGAATGCACAAGACCCAGTTGACATCCTCAGCAGTCCAGTGGAGTAAAAAAAACTTAGAAGGTGACGCCATGGGGTGCCCAGCAGAGCTGAAGAGTGAGTGATGGGGAGAGGAGGAGAAAGGGTGAAGAGCTGGGGGCATTCTGGACAAGGAGAAAAAGGAACGGGAGTGTACACAGGGATGGAGGGAGCTGAGATAAGCCTCTTCCTGGCCCTGGCCCCCAACAAGATCGTGAAAAGTCACTATTACTAGTTACTGTTCTATTTGTGGACTGGTAGCCTTAGTATAGCTGGTTAGTCATGAACTCTTGAGCAGTGAGGGAGAGATGGTTTACCCTGGAAGGGAAGCAGCAGAGACAACATCAGAGAAGAAAACTAAGGAGGAAGAAAACAGCAACTCCCATCAGCCTTTCCTACATACTGTACCTAATCACTTGTGGACCTAATCAATTAAAAAGAGGAAATTAAGGCCCAGAAGGACTAAGCACCTTGCCCAAAGGCTTGGTGAATTTATATAACAACCCACTTAAATAGTTGCAAGTGAGGGGACTAAATTGCTTAAAACCCCACCCCAGATCATTCAGTTGGTGGATTGAAACCAGTACTTGGAGCTGCAGTTGATAGAGATTATTTTGTGTAGCTCCATGCAGATGAGTGGGTCATTCGGTCCCAGCTGTGCCCCATGAGTTGAGGATCTATTTCCAACTCTGCCAGCTGGTAAACTTAAGAGGTTTCACTCTTTGTGAAGTGGGGTGAATACTTGCTGGCACAGACCGAGGTTGGGGGATGGTCCAGAGGATCAGAGATTTAGAGGACTTCAGTGCCTAGAAGGACACCACTGGCTTCCAGGCTTGTGACCCATCTCGTTGCATAGCACCCAGTGGGTGCTTCACGAGTACCCTGCAGAATGTGTGTTGTCCTGAAGGGCTGCTAACAGCAGGGAGAGCCAGACTGCAGATCCACGCAGCCTCAGCACCACAGTGATCAGCAGAGTTCCCCACATCCAAACCTACAGAGGCTCTAAAACTTAAAACGGTAAGAGTTAATATTTTTGAGTGAGCATTCAGTTCAAGATTTTGAGAAATTGCCCTGGTGCCCCCAAGAATAAGAGGAGGAACAAAGTACATGATCAGGATTAAAGGAGAAATAAGGGAGATGGAGTGGAATAAAAAGAATCTACAGTTAATTTTCTTCAGAGATAAAGTACTAAATAATCTCTGTGATTAACCAAGGAGTTAAAAAACAAGTTTTAGAAATGAGAAAGCTGGGAAGCATTGTGGAGAATAAAAAAAAATTTTAAGTGTCATGCATGATTATTGCCGTGGCCCAGCAAGGAGCCACTAGGGAGCGCTACCTCCCCTCGGGATTCCCCCTGGGAATTCAGGAACGTGCCATCCCTGGCTTCCTGAATTACTCGGAAATCTCAAGCTCTAAGAGCTCTAATTGATAGGGAATACGTGAACTTTGCTTTCAAATCGAGAGTGGGGGGAGGGGTGAGCCCCCAGAAGTCCTAAGGAATAGGAAGGGAATTAAATGCCAAATACAACGGCAGGGGGGCGCCTGGGTGGCTCAGTCGGTTGAGCCGCTGCCTTCGGCTCAGGTCAGGATCCTGGAGTCCCGGGATCGAGTCCCGCATCGGGCTCCCTGCTCGGCGGGGAGCCTGCTTCTCCCTCTGACCCTCCCCCCTCTCATGTGCTCGCTCTCTCAAATAAATAAATAGAATCTTTAAAAACAAATGAATACAACGGCAGATACAGACGAGTTGGGAAGGGAAGCCAATGAAATGAGTACAGAAGTTTAGGGGAAGAGGTCGGAAGTGGAGATCTACGCTGTAGTCACGTTTATCAAGGAGAAAAAGTCACGTTAAACCGAGGAGAGGAGTGTGGCTGTGGCCAAGACTCAAAGGCGCGGCCCGGGGCGTGTTTTGCGAGCGCCCGAGGCCCGTCCGGGCGCCCCCCGAGCCCGAGCTGGCTCACTTGTCGGATGGCGCGCCCGCGACTTCCAGCACTCGTTAGGGTTACGAAACCGGCCGACCACATGCGAGCCGACGTTTGTAGTCAGGGGATCTGGAGGAGGGAGGAGCGGAGAGAGCCGACGGGGCCGGGGGCACGGCGGTGGCTTAGGGGTACGGGTGAGTCGCCGCCCGGGGGAAGCGCCCGCCCCGCCCCGCCCCCGCCCGGCCCCGCCCCGGCCCCCAGAAGACTTGCAGATCAGCGAGGTGGGTGCGGAAGTCCCGGCCCGCCGGCCCAGGGCGCGTCCGCCGTCGCGGGGGGTCGGGGGCGGGAACGAGAGCGGAAGAGGCCGCGGCTCAAGGCCCCGCCGCTAGCCGAGGGGCCGCCGTCCGGTCAGGGCCTGGGCCGGACCCGGAGCCTCAACCTGGCCCCGGAAGTGTGCGTCGCGGGGGTTCCTGGGAGTTGTAGTGCGTCCGTGTCGGGGGGGCGGGACGCGCTTCTGGGCCCGGCCGGAAGTTGCGGCCTGCGCTCTTCCGGATTGGGGGAGCAGGGCTTGGCTGTGGGGACTTGGGCGGTGTCGCCCCATTTCCCCGGGAGGAGGGGGACGGAGGCTTGCTTCGGTTTCCCGAACGCGAGCGGAAACGTGTGCTTGTGGCTGCGGCCTCCCCCCGAGCCGCTTCCCCGCAACGCCGAGCTTCGGGAAGCGCAGCCGCCGAGCGCCGCTTAAGAAAATGCGGGGCGGCGGGTTTCATCTGCAGGTGCTCGGAAGTCCGGGCACGGAGGGAGAAAAACCTGCGCGACTTAGGCGGGCCGCGGCTGTTCTTCCTGTCTGCGAGTTGGGGGTTTTTGTGTCTTGCTTTGTTTTTAGTAACACAGCTGCAGTGACTCCACGCCAGTAATTTCCTGCTCCGCTTTTTTGCTTCCCGTGGCAGGAGCTTTCCTGCGTTGTAATAATCCCACTAAAAACAATTATTTTTAATGCTTACATGTGAATCCCTCACGATTTTCTTGAGCCGTGTTTTAACACTCCCTGTTTTCCAGTTTTGCTCCATCATATACCATTGCTCAGCTAAGTGTCGGGGAAAAAAAGACCCCCCAAATGAGGCTAGGCAGAGGCTGTCTCCTGGGAGCCCCACGGCAGCAAGGGAGGCAGGGACGGGGAAGAGTTACAGCGGAAAAAAGGAACGTTCTCACTGGAGGTTATTGGCTTGCGGGGTAAAAAAGAGAAATTGGCAGTCGTTAAACAAGTTCTGATGGTCTGGGCTTGTTGCCACAGGTTTCAGGGTCAGAGTTCCACCGTCATATGCGGTCTGGCCTTTGTCTCCGAATACTCATTCCCTCGGTGTGTTTACATCTGTGGTGTTCTTCAGAAAGCTCCCTGACCGCGAGCAGACTAATCTGGTGGCAGTCCCCCGATTTTCCCCTGGGCGTTCGTTGCTAAGGCTTTGAGTTCATGCTGTAAGCTCCCTTCCAGGTAGAATTGGGCCAATCATGTATATTCAGAACAGCAAGGTTGAGAGGGTACATTTGTTCTTGACAGACATCAGCCCTGCCATTTCTGTGTTTATAAGTCAACATCTAATTGGAAGTAAACTATAATCCGTGGTTACATTTTTTTCTGTTTACTGTTTTTAAAGCTTTTAAGTCATTTAGTCAGCATTTCTTCTTCGAGTTGTAAAGAGTCTTCTCATGTCCTGTTGGTTTGTGTCACCTCCTTAGCATTTTGGGGCCATGCTGGGGTTGTGTTCAGCAGATGCTCTTGTGACACAGCCCCTGACTTTCCCAGTTATCTTCTTGGCTCCCATGGAGGCAGGATCAGGTTCTATTCCGTGTGTGTGGCTGCAGACCTGTACAGCATCATAGGTCTCTTAATCCTCCTTGCCTCTTGCTTTTTTCCCGCTCTGTTTTGAAATATAATTTACGAAGTTCACCTGTTGAGAGTGTACAGTTCAGTGGTTTTTATTATATTTACAAGGTTGTGTAGCCATCACTGCAATCTTAATTTCAGAGCATTTTCATCACCCTCCAAAAAAACTTCATTTTTATTAGCCAGCACCCCCCAGTTGCCTTAATGCTCCATGTCCTGGAACCACTGATCTACTTTGTGTCTGTATTGGTCTCTTTTGGACATTTCATGTAAATGGAATACCATGAATAACCTTTGGTGTTGGACTTCTTACGCTCAGTATAATATCATCAGGGTTTGGCCGTACTGTAGCATGGGTCAGTACTTCATTCCTTTTTACTGCCAAATAATACTTCATTGTGTGGGTAGACCACATTTTATTTATCCACCCTTCATTTGATGGACATTTCGAGTTGTTTTGGCTTTTAGGCATAATGCTGCTCTGAACATTCCTGTACAAGTGTTGGTGTTGACATCTATTTTCATTTCTCTGGGATGCACACCTAGGAGAGTTCCTAGGTCATGATATAAGTCTACGTTTAAGTGTTTGAGGAGCTGTCAGACTGTTCTGCAAAATCGTGCAGCATTCTGTATTCCCACCACCAGCAGTTTCTCCACATCGTCACCAATAGTTGTTACCATCCGTCTTTGGTAGTAGCCATCCTAGTGAGTATGAGGTAGCATCTCACAGTGATTTTGATTTACCTTTCTCTGGTGGCAGATAATGTTGACCATCTTCATGTGCTTGTTGGCCATCTGTCTGGCTGTGCTTTTGACTTACAGAGTATCCTGTAGCTCAGTTGGACCCTCAGTTGGATCCTCTTCCTGCTGGGAATCCCCTGATGAAGATCAAAGTCGTTGAAGTCCTCACACTGAACCAAGAGGTAGCTCGTCCGCGAAACGCCCAGATCCGGGCCCTCTATGCTGAAGATGAGGGCCTGAGCCCAGATGTGCTCGGGGAGCCCACTCAACAGCTAGGCAAGCATCCAGCTGATCCCGAGGCCGCACGCCAGAGGTTCCGGGGCTTTTGCTTTGAGGAAGTGGCAGGGCCCCGAGAGGCCCTGGCCCGGCTGCGTGAGCTGTGCCGCCAGTGGCTGCGGCCCGAGGCGCACTCCAAGGAGCAGATGCTGGAGCTGCTGGTGCTGGAGCAGTTCCTGGGCGCACTGCCCAGGAAGCTCCGGATGTGGGTGGAGTCGCAGCACCCAGAGGACTGTCAGGAGGCAGTGTCCCTGGTGGAGGATGTAACCTGGATATCTGAGGAGGAAAGTAAGTGCAATGGACGGGTGGCGAGAGACACTCCTGTGGGGGCATCTGGGAGGATGGGGGAAGGAAGAATTAAGGCTTCCTGGGAGAGGTCGGGGAAGGGTCCTGCTCTCCTCCATTTAGGCCAAGGGCATCTGCCTCCTGAACATGTTCCTGAGTCAGAGCTTTAGACACTTCCTTGCTGAAGTACCTACCATTGTCTCTAGGTCAAGGGATCTGAGAGTGGCCTTATCCGTGGACCTATATATGGAAATGGAAAGTTTCAGGCCACACCTCACAGCTACTGAAACCTTTGGGTAGGATCTGGGACTACGCTTTAACCAGCCCACCCCAGACTTCTGAGAGAAGCTTACAGTTAAATCCTTCGTTTTCACCCTTTTGGGATCCCTGCTGTACTACAACTAATAGAAAACATGATTTTAGTCACTTAGGCATATTCCCAGAATGCATTCTTTTTTTTTTTTTCAAGATTTTATTTTTTTTAGGTAACTTCTACACCCAACGTGGGGTTCAAACTTACAACCCCAAGATCAAGAGTCACATGCTCTACCAATTGAGCCAGACAGGCGCCCCTCCCAGAGTGCCTTCCGATGTCATGCACTTGGTGGAGGATGTGGGTAAAGTGACCAAGACAGTCAAGATGTAGACTCATGAGCTCAACAAGCCTTAGGTCCAGCAGGAATGATGGGAATTTGACAAACAAATATGCATGTGACAATGGTGGGGTTGAGAAGAACTCAAGGGTGCTGGCGGGGCTCCTGGAAGCAAGTTGCTGTAGCCAACACCTGGTGTGGAGTGGAACTCAGAAGTGGGCAGGAAGGGGGCGCCTGGGTGGCTCAAGTCGGTTAAGCGGTTGACTCTTAATTTCGTCTCCGGTCATGAGATTGAGCCCCAAGGCAGGCTCCACGCTCAGCTGAGAGTCTGCTTCTCTCCCTCTCTCCCTCTCCAGCTCCCCTCTACCTCTCCCCCAATTATGCACATACGTGTTCTCTCTCTATAGCAAATACATAAATCTTAAAAAAAAAAAGAAGTGGGCAGGAGAGATGTGCCAAGCAGGGGAGTATCACCTATGAAAGCCCAAAATGGGAGCAATAACAGTATACTCCAAAATCAGAGAGAAATTGGGTAGGTCTATAGTAGAAAGGAGCAGGGGCAGGGCTGGCAGGGCTGTTGAAGAGATTTTCATGTTGTCCTAAAGCAATGAGAAGTGTTATTCTAAAGCAGTGGGAACCGATCCATGAGCCCTCCCTAGAGATATGTGACATGCTCTGATTGAGCTTTAAAGATTTACCAGGTTGCAGCTTGCTCTGGATGGTGGACAGAGAACAGGGTCAAAATGAGAAGCAGATTGGCCACCCAGAGTTGTCACCATGCCCTCCACGAGGTGTGGCTAGGGCAGGAGTGACGGTGGGGAGCTGAGATGGGAGTGTATGTGTAGGATGCATTTGGGGGTGAGATTGCATGAAACTTGATTTCTGTCAGGCTGAGTTCCATGGAACACGGACACTGCTTCCTTGCTTACCCGAATATGTAACCTCACACAGTGAAAGTGACTTTTCAAATGCCATTGATTAAACTGAGGATCTTGAGATGGGGAGATTATCCTGGATTATTTGGGTGGGCCCAAATGTAATCACAAGGGTACCTCCAAAGAGGCAGTCATGAACATTAGAGATGGAGAAGACATGTGACCGCGAAGCAGGGTGTCACAAGGAACGGCCAGAAGCCAAGTATTTTAGGTGTTCTCCAGAAACTGGAAAAGGTGAGGAATATATTTTCCCCCAGAGCCTCCAAAAGGGAGGTAGCCCTGCCAACACCTTGATTTTAGCCCAGTGAGGTTGGTGTCAGACTTCTAATCTCGTAATCATAAAAGTAATCATAAAAAATTGAATTTGCATTATTTTTAGCCACTGTTGTGGCAAGTTGTTACAAGCAATAGGAAACTGATAGAGATGCCAAGGAGACAGTTGTAGAGCTCATGAGATGAAAGCCAGTCGGTCTTACATTTTACACCTTGGGGGTGGATGGGAAATCAGTTAATATCACAGAGGACGGTGGGAAGAGGCTTTCCAGAGAACTCTGAGAATCCTGCATTTGTGATCAAGTTAGTTGGGGCTCTCGGTTGTGATTGCCAAGGGAGGAGAATTTACTGAAAAAGTCGCAGGGCGATCCTCAAGCTTTAGGCATGGCTGGACCCAGGAGCTCCTGCAGTGTCCTCGGGACTCCTCTCCTCTCCTCTGTCACACTTCTGCTGCCGGTGTCTGTCAGCTCACTCACAGGCAAGCTGTCTCCATGTGGGGGCTCCCTGCACAGAAGTTCTCTTTCCTCAGTGTTCCAACAAAAGCCTCTTGGGCTCTGATTGTCTAGCTGTGGGCCCTGTATTCATCCGTGAGCTAATCATTGTGGCCAGAAGGAAGCAGCAGCCTGGTGGGCCAGCCTGGGTCACATCACGTGTTCCCCTTGGTGGTGGGTGTGGAGTCATCACTACAGAAGCCCGTGGACCAGTTGGGGACAGATGAAGAGTCAGGCATGAAGGAGCTGTGATTGAAAGGGGGCCGCAAGGCCAGGTAGAACGGTTTTCTGAGGTGGAGGAAACTTGATAAAATTCTCATCAAGATGGGTGTGTGTTACAAGAATAGGTCCAGTCCTGGGAATCAGAGCAAGTCCCAATCTCCATGGAAAAGAGGGGAAGAGGAAGAGTGTGGAGTACCTGGAGACGAGAAATGGGGGCTTTGCTTCGGAGGACAGGTGTGAGGCCAGTCGCTGAGGCGGATGGGGAGATGAGGCAGGTGCCTCGGAAGAGGGACTGGGTCCAGAAGTTCTTGGAGAGGGCGGGAGACCGGGGTCTCAGCAGTGGGGACACCAGTGCCCTAGAGTCACATGGGGTGATGCACCCTGAGCTATCCAAGTGTGGGGATTTGGGCCGCGGGCTGTGAAGAGGAGCCAGAGTGGGGACCGGAGCTGCTGAGGAGAAGCGTGGGCACGGAAGCCCTCACAGCAGCAACAGCAGGATACGGTGTGTGTGCTGGCCCCATGGGTCCCAGAGAGAAACATGGCTGTCATTGCCCTGTCCTGGATGTAGCACCACACCTGGCTGACTCCTGTGTTAATGTCTCCTCCCAGCATTACCCGCCCAGGACCCCTCCTGCTCTCTCCAGACCACAGCTCCTCAGGAAGAAAAGGAGGAGAACATGACTACCTGGCCGGCGAAGGCACCACCTGAGGTGAGTGGGGAGTGCCACCCTTTCCTTCTCTGGTCACAGCGTCCCCTGTGAGGGGACCTCCCCCATACCCCATCTTCCACCAGCCAGGCCTTTCAGAGTTTCTGAGCGTGAAGGGCTGGACTGCCTTGCTGCCACCATGGAGACCAAGAAAGGGCACAGTGACTGGAAGTCAAGAAATTTGGAAGCAAAAGGAAGGGGCCAAGTGTTTATAGACACTTGGGAGCCCCAGGCAGGGGCATGCAGACCATGTCTGGATCTGGGTGAGAACAAGAGAGCCCTTGTCCTTCAGAAATGCATATTTAGGTGTTTATGACAGATAAAATGTCTGGGATTTGCTTCAAAAATAACCCAGAGCCAGGGCATAGATGAAACAGCACTATTCCTGTCTTGCTAACCATGGAGGCTCAGAGAGTGCGACTGAATGATGCTGTGTGTGGCATTGTCAGGATTCTTTCTGCTGCAGGTGGCTTACAACTGGCTCAAGCATAAGGTGAATTTATTGGCTCTCACATAATGAGTGGTCTGAGGTAGGCTTTAGGCAAGGCTATATTCAGGGGCTTCCCAGTGATGAGAGAGGAATGCCTGTCGAGTCCTGGTCTCATGGTTCTGCTTTCTCTCATTCGTTCTGAAGCAGGCTCTGCCCCTCAGGGGCAAAAGACCTCCCAGATCCAGGCAGAGTGCCATTGGGAGCCCTCTTCATGCCAGAGTTCTGGCCAGTTGCCCAGAAACGACTGATCTCAGTGCAGCCTCTGGCCACCCGACCCCGAAGCAGCCCCAGTCCACAAAGGCAGGGGCTGGTTCTAGCACATGTGGAGGGACTATTCCCAGGAGAAGGGGGGTGTGCCTAGTAGGGGGGCTCGTCTCAGGGGCGGTCTTCTGTGGGAAGTTGCAGGGAAAGGGTGAGCTGCATACGGGGTTGGGTAGAGTGGAGGCAGTTTGCTTATGGCGTTTGCAGCTCTTAGCGAAGCAAGGACTCTGCCTCCAGCCTGGGCCCCAGCCTCTGATTTTGTGAGAAGGGATTCTTTGGGCCCCTTATGGCCCAAGTCAGTGTGTCTAAGCAAACCCCAGAACAGGGGCATCCTCAGCACAGTGGGCTCTGTTGGGAGGCCCCAGTTGTCCTTCCTTCTGTCCCTGTCAATGACCCTCCTGCTGAGCAGGCACAGACTGTGGCATTACAGGAACCAGTGACCTTCCTGGATGTGGCCGTGGACTTCAGCAAGGAAGAGTGGGGGCTGCTGGACCTGACACAGAGGACCGAGTACCACGATGTGATGTTGGAAACCTTTGGACACCTGGTATCTGTGGGTAAGGCTGTGCCCATGCTGGCCACTCCATCCTTCTGGGACTGGGAGCACCAGAGGCCCTGAGTTTGGGCTCTTGCCTTCTCTGGGCCTGGTGTGAGAACTGGGCATGCCCTTGAGTGTTCCTTGCATGGTCCATGCCTTCAGCTGGCCCTGTGGCCCTAGAGGGGTGGGCATTGTGTGGACAGCAGCAGCCTCGTGTCCAGTGAAGGACTGACTTGCTGCCCACCTTGAAGGCATAAGAGGAGTCGGAGAGCCAGGAGAATGCTCCCAGTTCTAGCCCCGTTCCTGATTGCCAAGCTCATGTTCCTTTCTTTGTTGCTTCACTGCTTTTCATAGTTCCCCCAGGTTGTATGACTGTACTTGGGAAAAAAAACAGCTTTTGAATACTTGGTTATGTCATACTGTCAGCCCATTTAGCACTGTCTCTCTACTATATGCACACCTTTTGGGTACTTTCAGGGTGGGAGACTACACTGGAAAGTAAAGAGTTAACTACAAAGTCTGACATTCCTGAGAAGGAACCAGCCCATGACCTGAAAATGGAAGAATTCTCAAGGGATGACACCTGGTCCCCTACGTCAAGAGACGTCTCACAGGGTGAGGCCCAGGAAGTCTTGGACACAGCACTGAAGCAGGTGGAGCCAACTCAGGAAGAAACCCTCCCTCAGAAAAGCCCCCCATCCCGGGCAAACACTAGCCTTGTCACAAGCCATATTTCACTCCAGAAAACTCTCCCTAGAAAACGCTTGCGCAAGCGTGGCTCGCAGGTTAAGAAGGTGACGCGCGGTCCGTGTGTCAAAGTTCATCAGAAGGGCCACAAAGGGGAAAAAGCCAGAGAAAATAGTGGTTGTGGGAGAGCCTTCAGCCGGAGCGCTCAGCAGATCACATTCACAAGAATCCACAAAGGGAGCCAAGTTTGCCGATGCAGCGAATGTGGCAAAACTTTCCGAAACCCAAGATACTTCTCTGTACATAAAAAAATCCACACAGGAGAGAAGCCGTACGTGTGTCAGGACTGTGGGAAGGCATTTGTTCAGAGCTCCTCCCTCACACAGCATCAGAGAGTCCACACAGGAGAGAGGCCATTTGAGTGTCATGAGTGTGGGCGGACCTTCAATGACCGCTCGGCCATCTCCCAGCACCTGCGGACTCACACTGGAGCCAAGCCCTACCAGTGCCAGGACTGCGGGAAAGCCTTCCGCCAGAGCTCCCATCTCATCAGGCACCAGAGAACGCACACCGGGGAGCGCCCCTACACGTGCAACAAATGCGGAAAGGCCTTCACCCAGAGCTCACACCTCATTGGGCATCAGAAGACACACAGTGGGGTGAAATGCAAGAAGAAACAGCCTACCTCATAGCCCTCCAGCTGAGCCAGTTGAAGAGACAATGCCTTTTCAGCCTGATCCTGCAACGTAACACGAACAGACCTGGTTGGCATTCAGAACTGAATGTGAAAAGCAGCATTGAGTGATGATGTTCTCAAGACCAAAGGACAACCAGGGAGACCACCCTGCACATGAGTAAATAAGCAAATTGGTGGGGAGTTGTTGCTAATGAATATAGGTTGGAAAAACATTTAATTTTTCACTCACTTGATTTGCCATTATAATTTGTTTGCTCATTTGGTCATTAAAAATGATACTCGTGAAACCTGAAAATGCTTATAATGTAAGTTTGAAAAGCCAGGTACCAAAAAGTCTGTGCACTGATATTATATTTGTGGTAAAGTATTTATGCATATGGACAAGGACTGAAAGAGAACAGGATAAATAAACTATTTCTGTGATAGAATCTCTTTTTACCACCTATTAAATATTTTTTCATTAATAATCTGATATTTAAAGTAAGCAGCATTAAAACAAAATAGATTGTCAGACCAGTTCTAGAAGACTCCACGCAAGGCTGCAGTCCCTCCGGCCCAAGATTCCAAATGAGTTAGGATGAATGGCTCATTCTGATCCTTAGAACATCATCAACATGCAGGGAATGTTAGGTTCAGGGAATGGAAATCTTGAACAACCACTGGAGACCTAGTGGGAAGGAAACTCCAGGCCAGCGTGGGAAATTCCCAGGAACGTTCATTCGATTCACATTTCCACTTTTCCTACAGGACTCCTTCAAGGGAAGGAACTACCCTGGCCGGATGCTCATCACCAAGTTGAGCAGCAGGAAACTGGCAGCATTAGGGCATGTGTTTGATGCCCGCATTTCATTTTTTTACGTGAAAGGACAGATTAAAATCATTTCTCCCGGTCACACAGCCTGTAACCTGCAGCCCATCCCACCCCTTGCTCCACAACTTCACCTCTGCTCGCGAGTTGTGCGTAATATTTCAAAACGTGTTCTAAAACTCTGGGTCAGATATTGAACTTATGCTCATCAGATATTGGTTGACTGCTGCTGAGCACGCCTCTTAAGAGCCCTTGGGCTCATGCTGACAAGGGTGAGGCACAGTCATGCCTTCTGGAGTGAGAGTGTCTCGCTCCTTTCTCTACAGAAGTGAATAGCCCCTGGAGACAGACTAGTGGGGCCAGGAGGCCAGGTGCCTGGAGAATGTTGATGGCACACCAGCTGTCCTGTTGCCCTTCATGCATCAGGCACAGGGCACAGGGCTGCTGTATCACATTTAAACATCTTCACATGTTAACTTCTTTGAGAGATTAAACATACAGGGGCTGAAGAACTTACCAGGGCCTGCTGCCCTCCCACTACACAGTTGGCAGATCTTTCTAGGGGAGACAGAGCAGTTTTCAGTGGAGAACATCAGTTCCTTTTCCAAGTCCTGATGATGTAGGGATGTCTGTTCACCTTGGGAGTGGCCTCACAATGATGCCCACTGCCCACTAGTGAAGGCCGCAGCCATGTCCTCAAACGAGGTCAGTTCATCCTGAAACGTCATACACTGATTTGTTGCCAGAAGGTGGTCACTGAAGGAGGTGAGCTGACTGCTTTCACATCTGTGGTGGTTTCAGATACGGCTACAAATGCTTTGCCTTTCCTCCATTCCTAGAATCTGGCTGGGCTGGTGACTGCTTCCATCCATAGGGTTGGCAGAAGTCAAGCTGTGTAACTTCCATGAGATGAGGTCATTAAGGATGCTGGGGTTTTCTGTTTCCTCAGGGAAACGGAAGTGGTGTTATCAGCTGAAACTGTGACAAGGGCACATGATGTTGAGTGGTGAATGAGGAGAGGAGAAATCATCCCCTCGGGGTGAACAGAGGAGGGTGAGCTTGCCTAGCAGCTCATCCAGGGACCCTGAGGTTTGGGGTCATTTACTGAAAGGGACCAAATTTGAAATCCAGGTGACTGCTTTAGAAGGCCAGAGAAATTCATCTCTGAAGTGAAGGGAAGAGTTCCCACTTCCCTTAAAGTGGGATGAGATGATGCAGGATTTGAATATATGAAGCTGGTGGTTTCCCATCTTTTCCCACCCACACATAATTCATATCAGCAGCACCCACCATTACATTCACGAGTTTGCCATTAGGGCTCAGTGTCTCTGAATCTCCTGGGGGATCATGGGAGGCACAGTGACAGCCCCACAGGTGTCCACTGCTGGTCCCCAGAACCTGTGAAAATGGTGCTTCACATGGCCAGAGGGACTTTGCAGATGTGATCAATTATGTTACGATTTTGAAACAGGAAGATCATCCTGGATTATCCCCATGGGCCCAATGTCATCACAAAGGTCATTATAAGAGGGAGACAGAAGGGTATGAATGAGTAAGAGAGGAAGATATAACAAAAGCAGGGATTGGAGTGATGCAGGGCCATAAGCCAAGGAATGCGAGTGGCTTCTAAAAGCTGGTAACGGCAAGGAAATGGACTCATTTTCTAGTGCCTTCAGAATGAACACAGTCCTGGAGACATCTTGATTTCAGCCCAGTGATAGACTTCTGACCTCCACGATGGTAAAATAACAAATCTGTATTCAAGCCACTAACTTTGTGGTAATTTGTTTCTGCATTGATAGCAAACTAAAACATGGGGTATACATGATTTGCAAGTTTCTACCAATGGGTGCTGATCTGTGCCATAAGGGATGGTGTATCTCAATGGGAAGCACTGGATCTGCTGGAGGTTATAGGGGCAGACACTGTGCCTGGGGTTGGCAACCCAAAGGGAACTAGTGGTTTGATTCTAGTGGAACGAATCTCAGTTCTTACAGAAATGTGGAGATTGGTTAGGTAGGAAAAGTCTAACAGTCTGGATAAGTAGGACGATCGGACTTTTTTTGTGAGCTTGGGACAAGGACTGTTCTAGAAAAGGATGCAAATGTGACATCTGGGGGAGAGGCAGCTGCACTTACAGAAATGGATGAGGTAGAATTATGAGTCATCTGAAGGCTGGAGAAAACGGCCCAGTTCACAAGCTGAGACCTGGCTTTTCTCAGAGCCTCGGATCACAGAACACAGAAACAACCACCCTTATTACTCTTCAAAGCTGGCATTTAATGACAGCCAACAATCTGGACCACCGTCAGAGCCCCTGCTTCGTTTCAGTATCTTCTTAGGGCGCACAATAACCTTGCCAGGCCAGCAGTATTCTTCCTGATTTGTGGGTGAACAGAAGGAAACTCAGCAAGTTGTGCAAAGGGACAGAAGTAGAAGTGGCAGAGCTGGGAGATGTACATGCTTTGGGTCACTTGCTCAACAAGCAGTCCTTGAATGCCTGGAGAAAAAAATTCAAAGCCCACATGAGAATCATCCACCTGCTCATAGGGGCTTCAATTATACTTAGAAAAATATGTCCGATGGAAGATCATAGAAGAGGGGCACCTGGGTAGCTCAGTTGGTTAAGTGTCTGCCTTTGGCTCAGGTCATGGGATCATGCCCTGTGTCGGGGTCCCTGCTTGGTGGGGAGTCTGCTTTTCCCTCTGCCTCCCCCTCACCCCCGCTTGTGCTCTCTCGTTCCCTCTCTCAAATAAATAAATAAAATCTTTAAAAAAAAAGGTCTGAAGAGAACAAAGACATTTCAGTGTGAGCAAGGTACTGTAAAAGAAGAAACATAATTTAAAACCTATATGCAACTAAAAAATGGCACTTAAAACCAAAATCAATTTGAGATACAAGGAGAACTTGATTAGAGCAAAGAAAAGAAAAAGCAACTGTGGAGAAGGAATTTAGTATGTTGCCTTCGGAATCAGACATATCTAGTATATGAAATAAACACTGAAAAATTGAATAAATATTCAATTTAATAGGTGTATGTAGGATTTTTGTACTCTATGGTTTCAAGAATATATGTGTGCTTAATCACAAAAAACTTAAATATTAAATATAAATTTTTATGGGTGACATATCTGATCATAAATTAACAGAAGTATGAGTGAATAATAAAAAAGTATAGGTGAATAATAATATTATAAAATTATCTTAATTTCCTGAGCATTAAGAAATAACTTCCAAACTAATCCTTGAACCAAAGAGAAAATAAAATCAGATTATTAACTACCTTAAAAAAGAGAACACGGAGTTCCTGGGTGGCTTAGTCTGTTGGGCATCTGACTCTTGATTTCAGCTCAGGTCATGATCTCAGGGTTGTGGGATCAAGCCCTGCATCAGGCTCCGTGATCAGCAGAGGGTATGCTTGAGATTCTCTCTTCCTCTCCCTCTGCTCCTCCCCCGGCACTCGTGCATGCATGTGTGCACTCTCTCTCAAATAAATAAATAAATCTTTTTTTAAATAACAAAAACGAGAACACAACAAAATAAATGGTGCACAGCTAAGCTGTATAACAGGAAAAATTACAACCTTGGTTGTATTATTAAAGTAGAATTATCAAAAAGAATATTTTACTTTAAGGAATTGGAGAAACAGTAATAATAAACCAAAAATGAAACAGAAATGTATCAAGTTAATTGAGATTAAAGCCAAAGTTAATGGAGAAAGGAAGAGTTAAGATAATAGATAAACCCCCTCAGGAGCCTGATTCAGAAAACAAAATTATAAATGAGAAAAAAGATAACCTCGGGTACAGAAAAGATGAATTATAAGAACTTACACAGAACTATATGGACATTTTCCTAATATAAATACAACAAAAGTGACCCAAGAAGCAGCAGAAAACTAAAATAGAATAATTATCATGGAAGTGACATGGACACAAAGCCCAGGAGACTTTATAGCTGACTTTAAATCTAACACTAACTATTCCAAATTGTTAAATAACTCCACATCAAAACAAAATGGACAGCTTCATAATGAAGATAACATAATACCCCCATCTGATAAAGATGGTATAAAAAATTTATCATTCAGACTCATCTATGAATATATGTTGAAAATATTTTAAAAAGAAAAGAATTTAATCAAACCAGCAGTGTATCTAAAGAAAAACACTCTGACCAGTTTATTTCAGGAATACAAGAAGGCTTCAATTTCAGAAAATTTACCCATAAAGTTTATTCAACAGTCTAAAGAACTCATGCCCAAGAAAAACTATGAATAATCAACATGGGATGCCTTTCAGCTGGACTTCCCTGTTAGACATTCTATAATTCATATTGGAGAGGAACCCCATGAATGTCATGAATGTGGTAGAGCTTTTGGTAGGACATCTCAGCTAATTAGGCATCAGAAAACTCACACTGAAGAGAAAGTATTCTGTTGTAATTAGTTTGGGAAATCTTTCAGTCACATCCTTGATTTTAATATTTATCAAAGAAAGCATAATAGAGGGAAGCCTTATGAGTATAGTCAATATAGGAAATCTTTCAGAGCTCTGGCTTTATTTCACAGCAGAGAACTCACATTGAAGAGAAGCCTTATGAATATATTCAGTGTGGGAAATACTTCAGTCGGAGTTCTCACTGTTACTCATCAGAGAATTCATACTGAAGAGAAACTGCATGAGTATCCTCAGTGTGGAAAATCTTTCAGCTGGAGTTCTTATTAGGGCATAGAGAACTCACACTGGAGAGCAATCTCACGAGTGTCACAACTGTCCAAAATCTTTCAACTAGAATTCTCACTTTATTGAATATCAAAGAACTCATATCGGAGAGAATCCCTATAAATGTAATCAATGTATGCCAGCTAGCTTTACCCTACCTTAAAGGGCCAGGGAGTGGGGGGACAGAGTGGGACAAATCCAGTGTTGTTAATACTAGAGCAAAATTAAAAAGTAGCAATTTGATGTTATACAGGATTTTTTTTTAAGATTTTATTTTTTTTTGACAGACACAGCAAGAAAGGGAACACAAGCAGGTGGAGTTGGAGAGAGAGAAGCAGGCTTCCCGCGGAGCAGGGAGCCCGATGCGGGGCTCGATCCCAGAACCCTGGGATCATGACCTGAGCCGAAGGCAGACGCTCCACAACTGAGCCACCCAGGTGCCCCTATACAGGATTTTTTTTTTTAAGATTTTATTTATTTGAGAGGGAGAGTGAACAAGCAAAAGCACAAGAGCAGGGGAGGGAGAAGCAGACTCCCTGCTGAGCAGGGAGCCCAAAGTGGGGCTTGATCCCAGCATACTGGGATCATGACCTGAGCCAAAAGCAGCCGCTTAACTGACTGAGCCACCTGGGTGCCCCGCAGGATTTTTTTTTAGTTGAATATGATTGCCATTATTTTCATTACTTTATCCACCTGAGACAGGGCCGTAGTCCAAGACTAAGGTTCCATTGTCCTTCCATCTCAACCTTTCTGAGTAGAAAGATTGGGGAAGAAAGCCCAAGTTAAAATAAGTTGTTCTTGGGGAAGAAGGGGTCAGGCCCTCAGAGAACACATCCAGCTCTGGAGGGAAAGTGGTGATGTAACCAGTCCAAGCTTGTTCCACTCATAGTGGAACAGGTCAATAAGTGGAGAGGCAAGATGTTGGGGTAAGGAAAGTGACTTTATTCAGGAATCCAGCAGACTGAGAAGATGATGGACTACGTCCTAATGAACCATCTTAACTTAGCATGAAATATGAGCTTTTGTAGCCCAAGCTCCTGGGTGGTCCTAACAGACCAGGTTCGCCCACTCAATGCCAACAAAATCCAAAGGCAGAGAGACAGGTGGTGCTGAAATAAGAAAGAAATTTATTTCAGTGAGGCCAACCCCAGGAAGACAGTGTACTAATGTCTCAAAGACTATTCCCAAAATGCTGAAAATACTTCCACATTTATAAAAGGAAAATGTGGGGCAAAGGTGGGTGGGTATGTGAAGGTAGGTAGGCACTGATGGTCAAATCAATCACTATCTTGGGGTCAATCACAGGTGGGGTTTTGCTGGCTCAGGGCAGTCCTTATTATTTGAGGGAGTAGCTTTGGTTCCCTTCAGGGGATGCTTTGCCTTCAGGTTCTTCCACTTGAGCCAAGAGATAAGTGGAAAGAAGAACCCAACTAGAAAGTCTGAGATCACAATGGAGGGAGCCGAGGTCCTCTTTCATTTTTATGTTAAGAGGAGGAATTGGGAGGAGTTGGAGAGGTGACTTATCTGTAAACATTTAGGTGCCAACAAGGATCCAAAGGCTGTGAAACTGTCACCAGCTAGACCCCAAGATCTGACCTTTACTGCTCATCTGCTTGTATGCACCGACCTTTATCCCACATTTTTCCTTTAGCTCACCTTTCCAGCTCATCTTTTAAGCAAAAGACCCAAGGGGCGGGTGCCTGGGTGGCTCAGTCGTTAAGCGTCTGCCTTTGGCTCAGGTCATGATCCCAGGGTCCTGGGATCAAGCCCCGCATCGGGCTCCCTGCTCGGCGGGGAGTCTCCTTCTCCCTCTCTCACTGTCTCTCTCTGTGAAATAAATAAATAAATCTTTAAAAAAAAAAAACAAAAAAGCTCTACATCCAACATGGGGCTTGAACTCACAACCCCAAGATCAAGAGTTGCACGCTCTATGGACTGATCCAGATAGGCACCCCAAGGTCACAAATATTTTGTTCCAGGGTGCCTGGGTGGCTCAGTCGGTTAAGCGACTGCCTTTGGCTCAGGTCATGATCCTGGAGTCCCGGGATCGAGTCCCACATCAGGCTCCCTGCTCAGCGGGGAGTCTGCTTCTCCCTCTGACCTTCTTCCCTCTCATGCTCTCTCTCTCTACCATTCTCTCTCTCTCTCAATAAATAAAATTCTTTATAAAAAAACAAATATTTTGTTCCAATTGATCAACAAGGACAAATAGTTCAGCTAATCTTATGAGACAAAGGATGGGAAAGTGTCTGGCCTTATCCTAGATAAACAAGGGTGTTATCTGGGGTCTTATCTAATTCAAGTGGGGAATGGTGGGTTTGCAGTAATACTTTTCCAGGAACATAAGGCTGGGGAGATTTCTTCCACTGCTGCTGTTTTCCAGGAATACAGGGTGGGGTAAAGTTCAACATTCTCACAGGAAAGAAAGATGTTAACAGAAATGTATCATCAGGGGCATAATGGGGATGAGATCATCAGAATTGGAGGCTATACTTAGAGATTAACATTTTCTCAAAGAGGGCATAACAACATCTGAAGTCCAGCTGGCTGACAAGTCTTCTTAGCCTTCTGCAGCTTTACTGGCAAAGGGGACATCCTGGCTCTCATCTCACTGGGGTTTTTCTACCTGCATTGAGAAGAGCCAATGGCAGAAATTCCATTCACAACACCAAGAGAAAGAAAAGCAGGTTTAAGAAGCTAAAAACTCACAAAATGGGAAGAAAAAGGATGAGTGAGCAATGCCCTATAAGGGAGTGGTGCCCTCTGGAATTGTGTGAGGGGCTGTCCAATTGGATAATTAATGTCAGAGTGATCTTTTGTTCTTGGAGCTGGAAATACATCCAAACCTAGGAGGCCCAGCTGGGTCAAAGGAGAGTTAATCAGCAGCGTTCCATCCCGTCCCAGGGTGAGATGCTCTGGGCTGCTTCTGCCTACAACCTTCCCTCCTGTGTGTGAGGTGGAGTGGTTCCTGACACTGGCACCAACACTCAGCCTGAACACCCTGACTTTGAGGGCTCCAGTTAAGGGTTCCTCTTGGCAGCAATGAGGAAATTGAGGTTCCAGGAGAAAAGGAGACACAGCTGAGACCAAACCAGGAGTTGAAGGACTCAGTCTGGTCTAAAACTGACAGGTAGTGGGGAAAACCCAAGCTCTGGAGTGAGATGGTCTCAGTTCAAATCTCAGCTTTTCCACTTAACAGCTGTGCCACCTTGAGCTAGTTACTTAACCTCTCCTGTGCCTCAGTTTTTCTAGCTATTTCACAGGGAAGTTAAGATAGTGTCTATCTTGGGGCGCCTGGGTGGCTCAGTCGGTGAAGTGTCTGCCTTCGGCTCAGGTCATGATCCCAGGGTCCTGGGCTCGAGCCCCGCATCAGGTTCCCTGCTCGGCGGGGAGCCTGCTTCTCCCTTTCCCTCTGCTGCTTCCCCTACTTGTGCTCTCTTGCTCTGTCAAGTAAGTAAATAAATAAATCTTAAAAAAAAAAATAGTGTCTATCTTACAGGATTGCTGAGAAAAGTACTGAGTTAATACATGTGCTTTACAGGGCTGACAGTAGGTCCTTAATCTATTGCTACTGTCATTACTATTATTATTATTAGCTCCTCTTTCAACCCTCCACCAATTTATAAAAGCTTAATAATAAAAAAGTGAGAAGAGCCAGAATCACCCTGAAAAAGGAGGACAATGAGAGAGGGCGAGCTGTACAAAATTTAATATAATTTTAAAATTGTAATATTGGCACATGAATAGACAGGTCACCTCAACAGAAAATCCAGAAATACTCAAATGCATGTGGAAATTAAGTGTATGATGAAAGAGGCACCTCAGAACAGTGAGGAAAATTGTAAACTATTTCGCTAGTATAACTATAGAGCCATATGGCAAAAGATAAAATGGAAGTCATTCCTCACACCATAAACTAGGATGAAGTACTGTACTATTCATCTAATACTACATAAGTAGTAGAAGATACATAGGTGAATTCCCCCATAATTATGGTATTTCCTATCCATGAATCAAAATCCAGAAGCAATAAAGGAAAACAATGATAAATTTGATAAACTTTAACATGGGGGGAAAAAAACCACAACACTATTAGCAACATAAAAGAAAAAAGATTACAAACTGAAAAACTGCAATTTGTAATTTAAACTATTTAAAATATTGCCAACAAAGAACTTGTAAAACTAGAGTAAAAGACTAACAACCCTACAGAAAAATGGGCAAAATATGAACAATTCAAGAACAAGAAAACGGTTCTTATACATCTTATACATATTAAAAGATGCTCATAATTAGAGAAATTCTTACTCATAAAGATATGCCAACTAGAACTACACATTGAAATACTATTTCTTACCTATCAGATTTGCAAAGAGTCTAAGTCTGATGCCACAACCAGCTGATGAGACTGTCCACCCTTCCTACGTTGTTCGTGGGATGCAAAAAGGCACAACGCCAAAGGAGAGGAATTGGGCAAAAGTACATATACGTTTACCTTTGACCAACCAATCCCACTTCTATTCTATTCCAAATATACGCTGGCAGAAATACAAAATGACCCAAGCACAGGAGTATCCATTACAGCACTTTTTTTTTTTTAAAGATTTACTGTATTTTAGAAAAAGAAAGAGTTGGGGGTGGGACAGAGAGAATCTCAAGCAAACTCCTTGCTGAGCATGGAGCCCAGTGTAGGGCTCAATCACATGACCCTCAGATCATGACCTGAGCCAAAACTAAGAGTCTGGCTTAACTGACTGAGCCACGTAGTCACCCCATGCAGCACTATTTTTTTTTTTTAAAGATTTTATTTATTTGAGAGAGAATGAGAGAGATAGAGAGCACAAGAGGGAGGAGGGTCAGAGGGAGAAGCAGACTCCCAGCTGAGCAGGGAGCCGGATGCGGGACTCGATCCCGGGACTCCAGGATCATGACCTGAGCCGAAGGCAGTCGCTTAACCAACTGAGCCACCCAGGCGCCCGCAGCACTATTTTTAATAGCGAAAAGCTGGACACAGCTTATATGTCATCAATAGAGGGCTAATGGAAGGAACTGCCATCCTGCCACTCAGTAGTGCCCAGGACAACTGTCAGACAGTGGTCTCCCCAGCCAAATGGTTAAGTGGGAACAACAAAGTACATCACAGGACTACGTGTGGTATAGGACCTTTACCTAAGGAAGGGGGTAGAATACGCAAGCAGAATGTTATTTGCATATACATATATTTTTTAATGGAAGAAGTGGGGGGCAGTGAAGGGGAAAAAAATAAAATGGAAGGATAATCCAAAACTTACATAAATGGTTACCAGTGGAGGAGAGCAGCAATAGAGGGAAGAGCAGGCATAGAGGCTAGGCTTCTCTGAGTATATGTTGTTTTTGTAGTTTTCGCTTTGGAGCCATAAAAGTGTTTTGTATTAATATAAATTAGGTTTTTAAAAATTTTTTTTAAAGATTTTATTTATTTAAGAGAGAGAGCCACAAGTCGGGGGAGGGGAGAGGGATCAAGACGCCGGGCTTGATCCAGAACCCCGGGGATCATGATCTGAGCCGAAGGCAAACACATAACTGACTGAGCCACGCAGGTGCCCCAAATTAGGTTTTTTTTAAGCGATCTCTAGGGGTGCCTGGGTGGCTCAGTCGGTTACGCGTCTGCCTTCGGCTCAGGTCATGACCTCGGGGTCCTGGGATCGAGCCTCAAATCGGGCTCAGTCTGCTTCTCCCTCTGCCCACTTCCTTGTGCTCTCTGTCTCAAATAAACAAAATCTTTTTTTTTTTTTTAATAATTAGACGTAGTCTTTCTTTTTTTTAAGATTTTATTTACTGGGGCGCCTGGGTGGCTCAGTCGGTTAAGCGTTTGCCTTCGGCTCGGGTCATGATCCCAGGGTCCTGGGATGGAGCCCCACGTCCGGCTCCCTGCTCAGCGGAGAGCCTGCTCCTCCCTCTCCCTCTGCCTGCCACTCCGCCTACTTGTGCTCTCTCTCTCTGTCAAATAAACAAAATTAAAAAAAAAAAAAAAAGGGAGAAGAAGCAGGCTCCCCGCTCAGTAAGGAGCCCAATGTGGGGCTCAATACAGGACCCCGGGATCACGACCTGAGTCGAAGGCAGATGCTTAACTGACTGAGCCACCCAGGTGCCCCAAATCAAATCTTAAAAAGTAATAATAAAGTGATCTCTAAAAACTGAAAATATTCAGTGAAAAGGTTACCACATTGATGATAATTATTTCCAGTAACTTTAGAGCACAGTAATGTCACTGTGGAGATATAGTCTAAGGACAAAAAGAATTGCAGAGAAATCTTGAATTCTCCCTAATAATATTGAAGATAATTTGAAACATAAACCAAGTAATTCTCCTGATGTAATTAGGAACCAAGATTTCAGCAATAATAATAAATTAAAGCCTTGTAATTCCTAAATTTGAATTAGAATTATCAAGATAAATCCAAAATCTGTTTTCTCTTAAAAATATATATCCCAACTTTGTCCACTGAAGAGGTTTATAACAATAACTACCCTAGTAGTATGGTACTCCTAGTGCCCAGATCTCTAAAACACATTTCCCACTAAAAACAACCAGGGTTCCTCAGAGAAGTAGGTAATTCCAGGGCAGAGGCAGGAAATTTACAGAATGAGCCTTGCGACATCTTCTCTGACTAGAAAGCAAAGTTATCAAAACCTACTCAGATCATGTCGAAAGAACACAGAAGCCAGCTTGAGGGAGCTGCTCGTGGCCACCATTTGGAAAACCGAAGCATCAAATTATTCACTCCAACAGATTAAAACACATAGAATACGTTAAAAATCTATGTATATAAAACATACTCACTGGCTACCTTTGGACATTGCTAGCACATCTGTTTTCTCAAAGCAAAGGCAAAGAATGAAGCATTTATCCTGTGTTTCCTGAACACACTCTACCTCCTCAGGGTAACCAAAAAATTAGTAAGGGAAACTTTTCTTATGGAAGAATTCCAGCAAAAAGATTCAGAAGAAATGATATAACTAGAAAACTACCATTTTATAACTCCTAATGAAATAGCAGGTATAAGCAATGACCGCTAAAACCATTCTGCAAAAAATGCTGGACAATTCTATGATAGATGAATCAGGCTGTCAACACTTCATCACAGTAAACACAGAAGTGCACCAGACATTCTGTGCTTTCGCTTTCTTCCTTTCTTCTTCTCTTTCTTTTTTAAAGATTTTATTTATTTATTTGAGAGAGAAAGCACGAGCAGGGAAGAGAGGGAGAAGCAGGCTGACTCAGGGCTCGATCCCAGGACCCTGGGATCATGACCTGAGCTGGAAGGCAGTCGCTTAACAACTGAGCCACCCAGGTACCTCTATGCGCTTTCTGATGATGCAAAAGAACACACATGCACCACTTTGGATTGTCAAATATACAAACTTGAATCCAATTAAGCCTCTAGATCCAACTACCAGTTTACAGGAAAAACAAGGCAACAAGAAATGACATAAGGATACCATCACCAAAATCCAGAGTGTAGTAAATCCTATGGGAAAAATTTACCTGGTTTCAACAAATAGAAACAAAAGGAAAAAGCACATGTGGGGGAAATCCATAAATTACAAGACTTAAGCACACACTAACCAAATGCAAAGTGTGAACTTTGTTCAGATCCTAATTTAAATAAATAAAATGTAAAAAAAATGGACACAAGTGGGGTAAACACTGGATATTTGGTATTAAAGGAATTACTGCTAATATTTTTTAGGTGTGTTAATGACTGTAGTTATGTATTTAAAAGTCATCTTCTTCCCCACTGTATCTTTTTTTCCCAATAGATGTTGGCACCCTTATGTACTGAATTTTTTTTAAGAGTTATTCATTTGAGAGAGAGTATCAAGAGAGAGCATGAGCAGGGGGCAGAGGGAGAAACAGACTGCCCGCTGAGCAGGAAGCCCCACTCAGGGATCTCAACAGGGGGCTCCACATGGGGCTCAATCCCATGGCCCTGGGATCATGACCTGAGCAGAAGGCAGATGCTTTAACCGGCTCAGCCACCCAGGTGGCCCTTTATGTACTGATTTTTAAATAGTCTTAGACATAATTCACATACACCCACTTAAAGTGTACAATTCAATGGTTTTTAATATACTGTTTTAACATCACTACCATCAACTTTAGAACATTTTTGTCACCCCCCCAAAAAAACTGATACCCATGTAGCAATCACCCACGTTTTCCCTCAAACTTCCCCAGCCCTAGGCAACCACTTATTTAGCTTCTCTATGGATTTTCCTATTCTACCAAAACTCATTCTCTTCTACAGATAGAATCTTAGGTATTTATGAGTGAAATGATGTGGGATTTGCTTCAAAATAACCCAATGGTGGCTGGGAGCAAGTGGGGATAAGATTAAATTTAAAAAGCTGAATGATGACAGTAAATGAAGCTGGATAAATGCATGGAGGGAAGCATGGGTTTTAATCACACTATTTGCCTTACTCTTGTATGTTTGAAATTTTCCATAATTGGGGTTTCTGGGTGGCTTAGTTGGTTAAGCGTCTGCCTTTGGCTCAGGTCATGATCCCAGGGTTCTGGGATCGAGCC
Organism: Callorhinus ursinus; assembly: GCF_003265705.2. Classification (NCBI taxonomy): domain Eukaryota; kingdom Metazoa; phylum Chordata; class Mammalia; order Carnivora; family Otariidae; genus Callorhinus; species Callorhinus ursinus. The sequence continues at coordinate 1,472,190 of NW_027397162.1, forward strand.
CCGAGCTGGGCTCTCTGCTCAGCGGGAAGCCTGCTTTTCCCTTGCCCTCTGCCTGTGGCTCCCCCTGCTTGTGCTCTGTCAAATAAATAAAAATCTTCTTTGTTAAAAAAAACAGAAATTTTCCATAATAAAACCAAGGTCATTTATGATATCATTAGGAAAAGTCCCTAGGTGGACAGAGACAACATTAATTGACTCGGTGACTCAAAGAGGACCCCATTACTAACTCTGGTTCTTTCCATCTTTCTGCTCTGCCATTCTCAGCATGTCGACTGCTTGCCTCTTGGGCTTCCTCAAAGTGCTGACATGGCAGTACTGTTCTGCACGTTATACGCAGACAACACGGTCCAGAGACAATGAAAGAGGACATACTAGTGTCTTATGTCCATTTTTGAAGGGAACCTCCCCAGGAGCCCCCAGCAGATGTGTCGTTTCTCCTTGGCCAGAAGGCCCTTGCCTAAGTCAGTAACACGGCAAGAGGCACGAGCCCACTCATCAAGATTCTCCCTTTGGAAGCTATATTCCAGACCTCCTGGAAGAATCTCCAAATTGCAGGGTCCTGTTAATAAGCATGAAGTACTTAAGAAGATGATGGCTGGGGCGCCTGGGTGGGTCAGATGGTTAAGCGTCTGCCTTCGGCTCAGGTCATGATCCCAGAGTCCTGGGATCGAGTCCCGCATGGGGCTCCCTGCTTCTCCCTCTGCCTCTCTGTCTCTCATGAATAAATAAATCTTAAAAAAAAAAATGATGGCTGTTGGGTCAGCCCCAGGAAGAGTCCAAGCAAGGAAGGCTGGCCCCAAGAGCACCCCTGACCCAAGGGAACAACGATTCAGGAGCTTACGAGGTTTGAGCAGAGCCAGAGAGGCTGCCGCCGGCCAGGGCAGGTTCCTGCGGTCTCCCTTCTTCGAGAGTCGGGGTGGGTCAGCAGCTGCCGGGCCTCAGACTCTGACCCCACGACGCAGTGAGACAGCACACACAACAGACCATATGTAACGGGACGGACCCATAACCTCTGCAGCAAGAGGGCCCAAACGGCCAGCACTTGGGTCACTAACTGCCAGCTTCCCTATTTTTTGCCCCTGTCCCACTTAGGGCCAACCGGAGAAAGCCAAATATTGCCCCTCCAAGCAATCCTAAACCTGGGAGGCCCGCCTACGGTTAGCCGGTCTCAGCTTCCGCGACCGACAAGGACCATCCAGGGAGCCGGTCTCAGCTTCCGCGCCCGACA
>NW_027397162.1:1473427-1474697 GCF_003265705.2 Callorhinus ursinus
CCAGGGAGCCGGTCTCAGCTTCCGCGCCCGACAAGGACCATCCAGGGCGCACCGAGGCCGCTCCCCTGCCTGCCTTGGAGCCTCCGCGGAGGGCACGGGATGGCTGCGGACGGCCTCGCTGTGGCGGGCTCTGGTCGACGGCCGTTCCCAGCCCCCTTCAAGGCGTCCACAGCGGGTCGAGGTGACCGAATGGCCGACCAGGAAAGGGGGCGGCCGAGCGCCGTTCGGACACGAACCCGGGCCTCGACGCTGGTCGCAGACGTCCTCCATTCGGCGTCGCGGCCGCCGACACTGAGTCGCGTCCGTGAACCCGGGCTGCGGGGAGAAGTACTCCACGGAACACAGCCTAAGAAAAACAACTGTCTGTACCACAACACGGGCCGCTATAAACGGGCAAAGGACCCCCTTCGAGGCTCAGGCCGCCGCCGGGGACGAGACACCGCCGCCCCCGACGCGCGCAGGGAGAAACGGCCGCCGCCGCGCCGCCGCGCTGCCTTCTGGGACTTGCAGTTGGTTGCGCCGAGCGCGCGCACTTCCGCCGCCCACCGGAAGCACCGCCATTGCCCCGCGCGCTCAGGTGAGCCCGAAACCCGGGACCGGCGAGGAGGCTCCGCTGTGGGCTGGGCGGGGCCGGGGCCGGGGCGGCCCGCCCTGACGTGGGCCGCGCGGGAGGAGGGAGCGGGGCGGGCTGAGGTCCTCTCTCCCGCCGGGCTGCGCAGGGGCCTGTCAGAGGCGAGTCCCCCCGGCTGCAGAAACAGGGCGGAAGCTGGTGCAGCCAGGACCGCGCCTGCGGCTGAGCGCGGCCGGATGTGAGCTTGTCTGAGGTTCTCCTCCTCCGGGGCAGAAGCCCTCCTGCTGCAGAGGAAGCCCGCTGTTGAGGGTTTCAGGGGATCTGGGGCCTGCCCGCCCGGACGCGTCTTCTTTTCCTCCCTCGGTTCGTTAACGCCACCTGCCCGGCGGCGCTCTGTGCGGGAGGTGGTGGCCCAGAGCCGGCCGGCGGCGGACCCGGCAAGTGCGGCTTCCTCTTCCCCAGAATCCGGCCCCGCCTCAGAACTTGGACACGTTTTCTTCCACTGGTACGTGATCTTGAACTCAGTTTGAAGACAAAGTGCATGTTTTCCAAGTGAACTGAGAATTGGAGGCAGTCCCGGTAGAGCAGCAGCCGAGTCGGGGTCTGCGGTGTTGGGGGGCCGGTGGCGGTTGTGTTCGTTGATCCCGCGTGTGAGGGGCTGGAGGGTCGGTTGTGTTCGTTGATCCCGCGTGTGAGGGG
>NW_027397162.1:1474707-1495914 GCF_003265705.2 Callorhinus ursinus
AGGGGCTGGAGGGTCGGTTGTGTTCGTTGATCCCGCGTGTGAGGGGCGGGCCGGGAGGGGCTGGAGGGGCAAGGAGCCGGGGCGTGAAGCTGCCCTGTGCGTGAGGGCTTCGAGTGGCGTTTCGGGGCGCATCTGGCTGTAGCGATAGCTCAGTGCCAGAGAGAATGCGAAGGGAGCGGGAGTGGCTGAGGAGAAGCCTGAGTCCCGCTTGCAGCGAGGAGGCGGGAGGGAGGTCACGGAATTCCCGGTCACCCAGCTGTGTTGACTTGAGGAGTCCGTGCGATGTAGGGCTGGAAATAGGAGAGGGAGTGGCAGTGGCAGGGAGGTCTGGGCTGAACCCGAAGCCTGGGGCAGCACGTGACCCCCCCCCCCCCCCGGCAGGGAAAGAGCAAACTGGAAAAGGAAGGAGAAAGCAGCCTGCGCCCTGCCCTGCGGAGCGAGGGACCCCGCCACACCAGCCCCTCCTCGGGGCCGGCGTGGGGAATAGAAGGGGACTTCCATGTTCAAGTGTAACAGGTGTGACTGCATGTCCTGTGTCCTGTGTCAGTGTGACATTAAGCTCCATAAGTGCAGCTCTAATCGCAGCAGCAGCACGCCGCCAGGCCAGCTCTTCTCCCGGATGTCTACGGAAGAAGAAGCGGAGGCCTGGGGACGTTAGGGTCTGTTTAAGAACTGGGGGCTACAGCGGCGAGTGGTGGAGCTGGGACTTTGACTGCGGAGTGGCTTTCCCAGCGCTTGCCCTCAGATTCCTCCAGACAAGGAAGGGGAGGCTGGGAGGGTGCAAGTGGCCACAGGCAGTAGGAGGCCGCCCAGGGCTGGGCAGCAGTGTCAGAACAAGGCAGGCGGGCGGAGAATCTTGGTCGGCCTTCCTGCGTGTGCTGTACCTTTGTGTGTGTGTGTTCAGGAGTGAGATCTTGGTCGGCCTTCCTGCGTGTGCTGTACCTTTGTGTGTGTGTGTGTTCAGGAGTGAGATCTTGGTCGGCCTTCCTGCGTGTGCTGTACCTTTGTAGTGTGTGTGTTCAGGAGTGAGAGGCCAGAGAGAGGGTGGACAGGGTGAAGACGGGGCGCTGGCGTGTTGGCTGCTCTGAGGGCCTAGCTGTGAGGAACCGGAGCTCGGAAGTCGCTGCGGGGGTGGGGGCGGGGCATGGGATGCAGGAGGGTTTACTTGAGCCGAAGGAAAATCTCTCCCCTGAGAAATTGAAGGGCGCCATTTGGGACGGTGGGGGCTTAGAGGGGTCTGTGTGCCAGGAAGGTGGTGACGTCTACGGCCATTGATCGGAGTGAATTAAGAGGCAGTTTCATCTGCACAGATCAGATAATAGTGAGAGGGGCAGGAAGGGTGAGTGAGAACCTGGATTGGTTGGTTGCTGTGGGTGCAATAGAGATGGTCTCATACCACCTAGGACTCAAAAACCCTCAGGGTCAGGCAGGGAGGGTGGCCAGTAGCCTGAGGCAGATTGTGCAGAGCTCCTGAGAGAGAGGCTGAGAGGTGGGTCCTTGATGGAGGATTCAAGAAAGAGGGCAGGGGCAGCGGGCTGGGCAAGGGTGTACCAGAGGGAGAGGCAGAGAACCAGGATGGCAGTGCGCTCAAGGCAGTGGGCTGTAGAGCTCCTGGCTTCCTAGTCCTCAGCCATTAGGCCTTGACTACGTTTTATTCAAGCTCTTTCCGCCTCAGTTGCCTCATCCACAAAATGGGGACAATACGGTTAATTTTCCCCGGGCAAACCAAACAGTTCTATCTAGCGCACAAGTGTGTAAATAAATAACTCTATATACAATTCATATTGACATTATATTTTAATTTAAATTTATATAAATTTTATTTTGTATTCTAATTTGTCTTCTTAATCAGTCAAATTCTAAAATGTAGGTTGACGTGGGACGCCTGGGTGGCTCAGTCGGTTAAGCGTCTGCCTGCCTCTCAGGTCATGATCCCAGGGTCCTGGAATCGAGTCCCACATCTGGCTCCTTGCTCAGCAGGGAGCCTGCTTCTCCCTCTTCCTGCTGCTTCCCCTGCTATGCTTTCTCTCTCTCTCTGACAATAAATTTTAAAAAATAAAATAAAAAATAAAATGTAGGTTGATGTTTTCCATGTAGTTTTTCTCATCTTTATGTTACCAAGTTTTTGCTTTCTATTTTTGCTATAGTATCTGTTGGGCAAATGAATAGTCAAGATTATTATATCTTCCTACAGCCCAACTTTTATCCCTAAAAAATGACTTTCTCTTAGTGATAGTGCACTAAAGTTTAGGCCACATCCTTTTTTTTTTTTTTTTTAACTATCATTTTATCAATATCTTCATATTTAAAACTTGTTCTTTTTTTTTTTTTTTAATTTTTTTTTTTTTTTTACACAGAGAGACACAGCGAGAGAGGGAACACAAGCAGAAGGAGTGGGAGAGGGAGAAGCAGGCTTCCCGCTGAGCAGGGTCCTGGGATCATGACCTGAGGCAAAGGCAGACGCTTAACCATCTGAGCCACCCAGGTACCCCTGTTCTGTCTTTTTATGATGGGATTCCTGCAGTCAGACTCTTGATAATTCAGACTGTTGTTATGCATTGGCTGTTGTTAGAATTGCTTTGCATTTGTAACAAATTCCCTTCACAATAGCTCTTGTCACCACATTTCAGTTTTCCTTTCTGGTGAGGCAGGGCAGCTTCCTGAATGTTTGTTCCCTTGTTTGTGCTTTGGCTATTCAGACCCTTTGCATTTATCTATTGTTGACTTTTTTAAAAGAAAATGATGACTTAAGAAGGCTCTCCTGGAGGTTTTAAAGTCTCAGCTTACCCATTTCTCAGAACAAATCACAGAGATAAAAAAGCAATAAATAAGAAAAGCAGCAGCAGAAAAGCTTGTGGCCTCCAGAACCGTAAGAGAATAAGTTTCTGTTGTTTTAAGGTACTGTGCTTGTGGCAGTTTGTTACAGCAGCCACAGGAAACTAATACACCAGGCAAGCAGCTTGCTCATCCATAGAAGGGTTTGTCTGCCGATTTGTCAGCAAGTAAGGTAAGGGGGACTGTGGCTCTGATTTAAGATTAAGGCCATTGCTCTGGCAGAGCCCAGCCTAGAGCACGGCTCATACTCCGATGCTGCAGAAACCAGACCCCACCCACATCCACCAACACTTTGCTTTACTTTCTGCTCATTCATAGAGATATCAGTGCTGCTTTTTGTCCCTGCTGTGTCTCTTGCATGTCTTTTGTTTTTGTTGGTTTTTTTTTAAAGATTTTATTTATTTAGGGGCGCCTGGGTGGCTCAGTCGTTAAGCATTTGCCTATGGCTCAGGTCATGATCCCGGAGTCCTGGGATCGAGCCCCGCATTGGGCTCCCTGCTCCGCGGGAGCCTGCTTCTCCCTCTCCCACTCCCCCTGCTTGTGTTCCTTCTCTTGCTGTGTCTCTCTCTGTCAAATAGAGTGAGAGAGGGAGAGAACAAGCATGAGTTGAGGGAGGGGCAGAGGGACATCCACATTCCTGGAAGGTGACACCCCAACTCCTGCACTCGGGAAACTCACGGACCTCACCCCATGTATCTCTTTATCTAGTTGTTCGTCTGTATCCTTTATCATATACTTTAATAAACTGGCAGATGTATATGTTCCCTTGAGTTCTATGAGCCACTCCAGCAAATAATTGGATCCAAGGAGGAGGAGGTCATGGGAATCTTCAATTTGTAGCTAAGTCAGAAGTTGTGGGTAACTTGGGGACCTGCTCCTTGTGATTGGCATCTGAAGTGGGTGGGGCAGTCTTGTGGAAGTGAGCCCTTAACCAGTGAGATCTGAGTTGAGATCTGGTGTCACAGAGAAGTGTTTGGTATGGGGAAAAAACCCACACATTTGGTGAGCAGAAGGGTCAGAAGTGTTAGGAATATTGGCGTAAAGGAGAAACTCGGGAGAAAAGACTGGGTTTTTCCCAACTCACTGTCTGAACCAGCGCTCCATGTGTGTACTTTTAATCCAGGAAGTAACTTCCAGAGCTTGTGGAGGAATTTGAACTTTAACCTGAGGACAGTGGGAAGCTGCACACAGTGACAGAAGCTGCAATCTACCGTGGCCCCTGTGGCTTGCTGGGAGAAAGGGGAAAGACAGGCCATAGGACCCAGTCGGATCTTCTCCAGTAAGCCAAGCAAAAAGCAATTGCTAGGCCAGACATCAGAGACCAACGGTGTGGAGAGTTACATGATATTTGAAACTTGGGGACCCTGGGTCTTTGTAACTGAATGTGACAAGTGAGAGTGAAGGAGAGGTCAAGAAGGACTTCAAGTGTCCCAACTCAACCTCCTGTATTCTCAGTACACATGTGAAGATCAGAGAGTCAAACATTTCCAGGTTAGGAAGTACATACGTGAGTGGTCTGCAGTGCATCGCCTAGAGACGATGTGTAGGTTTGTGGTGCAGGAGCCTCTACTTTGCCATCACCTCCATCCCTGACCCTCCTACCTCCCTCTTTATCAGGATCATTGTGTTGACATCAGGCCCACCAGAAAATCCGGGATAATCTCCCCATCTCAAGATTCTGAACTAAATCACGTTTCCAGAGTCACTTTTGCCTGCAAGGTAACATATTCACAAGTTCTGGGGACTAGCACATGGAAATCTTTGGGGGGCCGTTAGTCAACCAACCACAGACATGGTCAAAAATTTTGCAAAACCCTAATCATTGCAAAGGGGGGATCAGCTGAGACAGGTGCCCTGTGCCATGGTCAGACGAAAGGATGGTGTAGACACAGGTTTAGTGGCATCCTGGTGTGCGACAGCCTTTTGTGTGGGTTCTCTTTCCGGTGAGTGAGAGGTGAGTGTCCTCAAAGTAGTTTGCCATCATTTCTGTCCTAAGTAGCTTCTGAGTTTTCCATCTTACTCAGAAAGAGAAGATGATGAAAATAAAGAGGGCTGAGTGAGCCAGATTTTCTGCAGCTCTACTAATCTGTGAGATTGGCCCAGAGCTGAAGAGTCCTGGTGCTCCTGGGGCACAGCCTTGCCCTTGTAGAGCAGTTTCTCAACCTTGGCAGTATTGATGTTGGAAGCGGAGTCATCCTCTGGTAGGGGAAATGTTGAGTACTGCCTCTTCTACTCAGCCCGCTGCAAGTTGTGACAACCACACATCTTCAGACATTGCCAGATGTCCCTTGATCTGCTCCCAGTTGAGAACCACTGCTGTACAGAAAGGGCCAACTTTCTCACACTTCCTAGAGATGTTTCTCTTTGTGGCCTTGTCCTTTAGTTGAGCCTGAGACTCACTTTGCAGGGGTGTCCCCAAGCAAACAGACATTTTATCAGGTAGGCTCTCCCCAGGGACTCAGAGGTAACCTCCCAGCAGCTGGTCAGGGAATAGGCCTTTCTTTGGAATGTGTGGGGCATGGACCACCCAGGCCTGCTGAGTCAACCTGTTATGTACACTCACTGTATTAGGTGTGTGCTGTGGACAGTGTGGACATACCAGCGTCATTGTGGATGGATGGAACTTTTACTTTTTTTGGTATGGGGTGGTTCTGTTCTTTTAAGTTAATGCTGGGAGTCAGGTAAATGTGTACACCAGCTCTAAAAGTTGAAAGTTGAACATTTTGTCACAGACTTATGTTCTGCTTTAAACGTTTTTTAGTGGGATACAAATGTTTCCCCCTCCCCCCCCAAAAAAATTTTTTATTTGACAGCTATTCTAATCATTCTGGATTCCATTTCTTGCATGGTTATTGCTGCCTCATCTGTACTGGCCTGAGTGCCAAGCTAAGAGATAACCCTGCATTTTGAAGCCATTGTCTTCTGCTTCAATGGTGAACTGGCTACTCAGCACGCTCCTCTATTTATTTATTTGTTTATTTATTTGCTTGCTTGCTTAAAAGTTTATTATTTATTTTTAGAGAGTGCATGCAGGGGGAGGGAGGGGAGGGAACAGAAGGTGAGGGAGAGAAAGAATCTTAAGCAGGCTCCACACCCAGCGCGGAGCCCAAGGCATAGGCTTGACGGCGGTGCTCAGTCTCACGACCCCGAGATCATGACCTGAACTGAAATCAAGAGTAGGATGCTTAACTGAGCCGCTCAGGTAGCCCAGCACTCTCCTTTTTATAGTGATTCTCGGAGGACTTGAGTGCTCATTTTGCCTGAAGGATGTTAGGTTTGTGTGACAAAGAGAGACTGGGACCCACCATGAAGGTGATGGCCAGAAAAGAGTGTCTGCAGAATTAAGTTTGGGAAAGGAGTTCTCAGACCCCGGCTGTGTTGGAAGCAGTAGAGTTCTCAAAACAGATTGTCTTGGAAACGAGAGAGCACAGTGGGAAGCTGCCTCTGGGGTTTTGTGGTTTTAGCAGCTGCAAGTGTTGAGGTCCTGGCCCATCTGTAAGCACTATGCGCCTGCTGGCTCTGGCCAGGAGTGGCCCCCAACACGCTCTCCAGGGAGCTCAGGACCTAAGAGAAACCCCAGCACCTGGACAAGCTCAAAGAGGAGATGACACTGGTTGAGGAACTGACCCAAACATTTGAAGGAAAGGTGAGAACTGCCAAAAACGTGAGGCATGGAGAGAGCACACTTACCCTGATATGTGACTTGATTCTTGATTCTCCAGGGAAATGGGTTTTATAAAGTAGAATAAGAAAAATGCTAGCATTCAGTCCTGGGAGATCAGCAAGTGTCTGCCTCCTGGAAGCAACGAATGAGAGGCCTGGGTTTCCCTGGGCTTCCAGCCCACAGGATACCTGTTCTGTTTCAAGGGGGTGAGGGTCCAAGGTTCTTTGTGACCTGGATGGCACCGTACCAATGAAAGTTGCCATCTGGCAGAGTGAGCAGTAGCTCCATATGAACAAATGCAGCATACATCTCTGGAATGTTGGGTCGTCTGGAATGACCAGTGACTAGATAGATGGTATGTGTGTGCACACCGGTGTAGATGTGCTTTTGATACAAGTGGGCGAGCAGGAGGTAAATATGGGGAAGGGTTTAAGGCAAGATGCGGCAGGATTTTTGTCTGGCTGTCTCAGTGGGACAGTCACATGACTGCGGCCAAGCTGTTACATAAGTAGAGTATGGGAAGCAATGACACAGTAAAGTATCGGACGATAGATGTGCCCCCCACACACAGCGGGGCAGCACCCTGCACCTTCACGGTGGCTTGGGGAGTGCGCACCTGGGACAGCACCCTCCCACAGAGTGCTCTTCGCTGTCCTCTTGGGGATTTTCACCCTCCTTGTCCCCAGCCCTCCAACCCCATTTTTGGAAACTAGCTGATGTTTTACTGTGATACTTAAAAAATGGTGCATCTTTTCTTTTTTTTTTGAAGCCAGATCATGTTTCACTGGTATTCAAAAATTGTACAGTTTTCTTGAGTGATCAGCTGATGTTTCATTGGGATATTTTAAAATTGTACAGTTGTCTTAACTCTCTGCTTCTACCTCCCCCGATTTAGTCTCTTGAAATGACAGGAAAAACTGGCCAGTCCATTGTTTGGGTGTTGAGGAATGGCTGTGTATCTGTGGGCTTGCAGTTCAGATATAGCCACATGTGCCTGGGCATTTTCCTTGAGCCTGGGGTAGCCCAGGTCCATCCCTAGGCTCAGATCTGGGCAGGCTGGCCCATTCCACATCTGGAAAACTGGCTTGGCTGCCACAGCTGACCTCAGGGCCTTGGACTTTTTTTTTTTTTTTTAAAGATTTCATTTTTATTTATTTGAGACAGAGAGAATGAGAGAGAGAGAGAGAGCACATGAGGGGGGAGGGTCAGAGGGAGAAGCAGACTCCCTGCCGAGCAGGGAGCCCGATGCGGGACTCGATCCAGGGACTCCAGGATCATGACCTGAGCCGAAGGCAGTTGCTTAACCAACTGAGCCACCCAGGTGCCCAGGGCCTTGGACTTTTTAAGGCACTTGGTCAGAGCCCTGTCTACCAACTCCTCATACCCTAAGGGAATGTTCCTCAAATGGCACTGGCAGCCCTCTCCTTTGTCTGGGGTTGAGAGAGGGCTCAGTCATGTGGGCTTACTGAGGTGGGGCTGAATTCCTGATTGTTTCCTGCTTCACCAGCCCTGCCTCCTGAGGACCTCTGCCCTGCTCACGACAGCTTCTTCAGGTATGAGGAGGAAATGGAAGAACATTCTCAGTGCGGTCCCATCCCAGGTGAGTTAGAGACCTTTTCTCTCTTTGCCTCAGTCTCCTTAGCTATAAAAATGGGTCCAGGAATAGCACCCACCTCCTCGGGCTAGCACATGAGAGCACTGTAATGCTGCCCTGTGCCTTCATGTGAAAGCCAAAGGCTCTCTGTAGATAAAGCACCTACTCTGTATGGATGAGCCAGGAGCTCCTAGGACCAGACTGAACGTGAGTCTTCCACACCTGGTTCCCTGGGACAGGTCTCTGGCTCAGACTCTTTGTGATGGCTGCACAGCAGGGTCTTGAGGATGGGCAGAACTAAGCCTCCATATTCCATTCAGCCACCCTGGACCCTTGACCCTCACTAAGACTACTCATGAGGGCAGCTAAGAGTGTCCCCTTAAAGTGCCACAGATGCCCTTAGATGGCTCACAGTGCAGCACATAGTGGGGTAAGGGGTGGGTCCCTGGCCTCATTTAGCATCACAACACCACACACATTGTCTTTGTGCTTCCTGGGTGCCAGGGGGTTACTTCCCCTCGTGTCCTGTGAGACTCCCTGATGCAGGGGGCTGTCTTCATGAGGGAGGGCAGCTCATGCTAGAGGAGTTCAGGGATGTGTCCAGGTGTCCATCAGGTAAGTCGTGAAGCTGAGATGCCAACTCAGGCCTGGCTCCCCAAGGCCAGGACACATGGCTGTTTGCCTCTCAGCCTTTGAGAGCAGGCTTGACCCAGTGCTTTCTGTGAAGGGCCAGGTAGGAACTATTTTAGGCTCTGTGGGCCACACACAGTCTTTGTCTCATTCTTTATTCACATAGTCCTTTAAAAATGTAAAATTCAGTTCTTACCTGTGTTAGTCCATTTGTGCTGCCATAACAAAATACCACTGGGTGGTGTTAAGCAACAGACGTTTTTATCTTCTCAAAGTTCTGGAAACTGGAAATCCAAGATGAAGGTGCCAGCAGTGTTGCATTCTAGTGGGGACTCTCTTCCTGGCCTGCAGATGGCACCTTCTCTGGATCCTCACGTGATAGGGAGCAAGGCCCCTGGTGTCACCTCTTCCGCTCATAAGGGTACCAATTCTATCGCATGAGAGCCCTGCCCTATGACTTCCATTAGCCTTAATTACTTCTATAAAGGCCCTGTCTCCAAATACAGTCACTTTGGGGGGTAGGCCCTCAACATGTGAGGTTGAGGGGAAACAATTCAGCTCATGGCATTAGCCTTCTAAAAACATACCATAGCCCTTGGGGCGCCTGGGTGGCTCAGTTGTTAAGCGTCTGCCTTTGGCTCAGGTCATGATCCCAGGGTCTGGCAATTGAGCCCCTCATCAGGCTCCCTGCTCTGCGGGAAGCCTTTTCCTCCCTGCTTGTGTTCCCTCTCTCACTATGTCTCTCTCTGTCAAATAAATAAATAAAATCTTAGAAATAAATAAACATACATATATATATATGTATATATACCATAGCCCTGATTTGTCCTGTGGGCCAAAGTTTGCTGATCCCTGATTTAGAACAAGCTCTTTGGCTTCAAATCTGTGATTTTTGTAGAGAAGCTAGGGGTAGGGATCTCCGAGTGGGGTTCCTGTTGTTTCGTACTACAAAAAAAATCAGAAGCACTAGTGTGACCAGTGATAGATGAGACACTCAGAGGGAAGTGAAAACACCATGGGACTGGGTCCGTGTCTGATCCCAAAGGTGGGAACCCCATTAGTGCTCACAGATGTCATCTTGAGCCCACATCCTCTCCCTCCCAGTGCTGCCCCATCCCCCTAACCCGACTTCCTCACTGGGGAGGCGGAGCCCCATGGTAACACAGGTGATGTTTCAGCCACCTGTGAGCTTCAAGGATGTGGCTGTGACCTTCACGCAGGAGGAGTGGGGACAGCTGGATCTGGCCCAGAGGAGACTGTACCGCAGCGTGACTCTGGAGACCTGCAGCCACCTGGTCTCTCTGGGTAAGACGAACTCTGCCCATCACAGCAGTTTTCTGCTTCAGGGACTCAAAGCTCTGGCTCTTCTTAAGGGTCTGCCTAGGCTGCACCAGAGTATTCCAGAAATTCCTTTGAGATACAGGTCCTGAATATTGCCACTCATTCTGTCTGAAAAGAGCCAAGCGTTTTGCTGGGAGTTTCCTTGGGATGTGGAGGGCCCTCCTAATCCACCCACGTCTGACCCCAGGGACCGAGGGCTGGGCCAGAGGACACAGTTCTCCTCCTCTAGGCAGAGCACAAAGTCCTGTGTTTCTCCCCCATTGACCAGGGCTTCTGCTTTCCAAACCGGCTGTGATCAGCTGGCTGGAGCAAGGACAAGACCCGTGGAGGGCAGGACAGGGACCTCCCCGAGGTGAGTGCAGTCCAGAGAGCTGGTGAGTCAACGTGGTGAGATTGTTTCCTGCAGGACCCTGGGTCTGAGGAGGGGAGGAGGAGCACGGAGCTCCTTGCATCCAAGGCAACCACATTCTCACCCACATAGGCTTGTCCCTCTGTCCCCAGGCCATGAAAAACACATGTCACAGTTGTCCCAACATTCCTCATGTGTGGGTTCATTTCTGTTCCCATCTTCCCTTTGATCTTCACCCCTCAGCTTCTTCATCTATTCCCAGGTCCTTGTGCCCCCCTTTTCTTTGGTCCCTCACCCTGACTTCCACGCAGGGCAGCAGCTCCTCAGGTCTCCCCATCACACCTGGTCTTTCCCCTGTACTTTGGTGTCCATCCCTTCTCTATGGTGGACATTCCTACAACTTCTAGATGATCCAGAGGTGTGGTGAGAACTTGTGCACCCTAGGAAATGGCAAGGACCTATTCCTTCCAGAGGGGTTCCTACTAAATCAGTTCTTGGACTTGTTCTCCCATCTCTTCTCATCCCATAGGTCCACCTCCTTATATGTCCTCAGCCTGACTGGAACGCTTCTTTTTTTTTTTTCTTTAATAGCTGTATCGAGATACAATTCACATGCCATACGATTCATTCACTTAAAGTATGCAAAGGATTTTAGTATATTCACAGCATGTGCATCTATCACATTAATCAGTTTTAGAACATGTTCATCACCCCAACTAATTGGGCTGCTTCTGATTTTGTTGTTTTGTTTTCATTAATAAATTTTATTTATTAGAGCAGTTTTATGTTTACTGAAAGTTGAGCAGAAAGTACAGAGTTCCTATAATCACCCTTTCCCACCACACACACAGAGTTTGCTCTGTTATTAATACTTTGTATTCTGTGGTATATTTGTTACAATGGGTGAAGCTGTATCCACACATTACCAATAGAGATCAATAGTTTACGTTAGGGTCACTCTTGGTGTTGTACGTTCTGCGGGTTTGGGTAAATGTATAATGCCATATCTCCATCATTATAGTATCATGCAAAGTAGTTCCATTGCCCTAAATATCCTTTGTGCTCCACCTGTTTTTCCCTCCCTCTACCCTAACTCCTGGAAACCACTGGTTATTTTACTCTTTCTAGTTTTACCTTTTCCAGAATGTCCTGTAGTTGGAATCATGCAGTATGTGGCCTTTCTTAACTGGCTGCTTTCAGTTAGTAGTAAACATCATGTGTGTCCTTCACACCACCTTCTGACGTTCCCCTAGCCAGAGGTGTTTGGTTTATCTTGTGTGTTCCTGCTCTTTCTTACCCTGTAACTCTCACCTACAGCCTCTGTTATTTTTTCCTCTGAAGTGTCACCTAATTTTACTTGTCCTTGGTCCTTCAAATGATGCCATTCTGATTCAGTTTATGGGCAGTGTCTTTCTTCTCATCTATCATAGATATCTAGCTGATCCATACAGTCTGTTTTCCTCATTTTGCAATTTTGGCGGAGACACTGTATAAAATGTCTGACCTCCTTTGCCCAGTTTCCAATGACCAGGCACAACTTGGACACATCTTAGCCCCCCAAAGACTTCTTTCCTTCTTCCTGTCTCCAAATACCCTTTCACTCCCTGTCATTGGGTCATTGTTTCATTCGAAAAAGTTCTCATCATCAGGGATTCCAAGGCAACACCAGTGGAATCTTGGAAACACAGCAGAATCTTGGGAAGGAGAACAGTGTTGGTGGTGGAGGGTGTTGGGCTCAGATAAGGACTTTGTCCAAGAGGGAAATGTCCTCCTGGAAGTCAAAGGAGGGCCACAGAGTGTAGTTAATATTTTACCAAACAGAGGATCCTTGTGTCCTTAGCAGACATGGAGAGTGAAGCATGGGGACTTGCTCAGAGGCCCCGATAGTACTAGACGTGGGTGGCTACACGACTGAAACGGGAAGAATGACAAGTAAAGGGGGAATCTTGGAGGACCCAGGAAAGGTCCTGAGCTGGGAACCTGTACCACTGTACCTGTACCACTCATTAGAGGCCCAGTGTTTCAACAGAGGGAGGAATCCCTGTTAGAACAATAACAAGGGTGGCCATATCAATGGTACCATGTGCTAACAGTGCACTGCAGGCCAGGCACCCTGTGGGACTCACATATCGGTTCATTTGTGCATCAAAGTAAACCTTGTAAACTAAGGATTTTTATTCCTGGCTTACCATCAAGGAAAATGAGCTTTGGAAGTTGCTAGTTAGTGAAGCCCAATTGCAGCCCACCCTGGCCAGCTACTGCTTCGAGTACTACAGTCCTTTCTGGGAAGTCTGTGGCATTGGTTACAGAGTGGTTAAAGAGCTTTTCTTCTGTGGGTAGCCTGGAAGAAATAGTAGAAATGGTATGTTAAGAATATTAAGTCAGTGTTGGTGTTTGGGATCCTGTTTCAAGATCCAGAATCAGAAAATAGATAGACTAAGATTTGGGGTCAGTAATCTAGGTTGAGGTACCAGTTAGGCTCCTGTATTAATTTCCTTTGGCTGCTGTAAGAGATTTCCAGTTGTGTGGCTTAAAACAACATGAATTGATTCTCCCACAGTTCTGGAGGCCAGAAACCTGAAATCAATACCATTGGGCTGAAATCAAGGTTTAGAGTCATGATGCTCCCTTGGAAGGGTCCAGGAGGAAATCAGTTCCTTGCCTCTTCCAGCTTCTGGTAGCTGCAGCATTCCTTGCCTTATGCCCACATCACTTCAGTCTTTAAGGCCAACATCTTCAAATCTCTTTGTTCTGTGTTCATATCACCTCTATATCAAATCTCTACCTCCCCCTTATAAGGACACTTCTGGTGACATTCAGGGTCCACACAGATACTCTCCCTATCTCAGTTTCCTTAATTTATGCATCTGCAAAGACCCTTTTTCCAAATCAGGTACCATATTCACAGGTACCAGCAATTAGAATGTAGATATCTTTGTGATTATTGAAGGCTATATACCTTTAGGTCCAATTCTTTTGTGGATCCCTCCTTTAATCTTTACCTACTTATTCTTAATTCCTCTTCTCCCTCTTTGGGGACCAGTCCTCCTGGGTCACCTCTTCATTATCTTTGCTTTTTTTTACATTTTATCGCTGATACCCTGTTTGCTGATCCATCTCCTTTTTTTTTATATCCTGCATGAAATTACAATCCATGGATTAGAAACAGACCCAGAGATACCTCTCATACTTGGTGGTCTCCTTCATCCCATCCTCCCCCTCTAATACATCTCCAGTAATTCAGGTATACTGGGTTTCTTTCAGACTGGAAGAATACATTTGAAAAGAAAGAGTCAGCTTCCAAAGAGGATTTTGCTGTGGAAGAACCATTCCACCACATAGCAATGAAACACTGCATACGGGAAGAAGGCCCCTGGTTGGTGTCATTAGGAGAAAGGCAGGATTGGAGGAATCAGCTAAAGGAGCACCAGGAGGACTCTTTGAGTCAAATGGTACTTACCTCAGAGACACTGTTTGCTCAAGGAGAACATTGTGAGCATGACCTCGGGGGAAGTTATTTGAGTATAAGCCTTCTGCCTCCAGTATTACCCACAAGAACACATGTCCATACTCTTGACTCACATGTTAAAAAGTTGGAACAGAATTCAGGTTTCATTAATCATGAGAAAGGCTGGGCTGATCGGAAGCCCTATGAAAATCACCAAAGTGCTAGAGCCTTCTGTCAGAGCATTTATTTGAAAAAACTCGGAAATGTTGAAATGAGAAATAAAAAGCCTTATGAATATACTGTCAGTAGTGACTCTTTCAACTGTGGTACCTCCCTTCGATTTCATAATAGACTTTTTTCAGCAGAGAACAACAATAACTGTACAGACTATGGGAACATTGTTAATCATAGCATGTCTCTGAATGAACACAAGCCAGTGCATTTTAGAGAATGTCAGGGTGAGCGTGACGAATGCCTTGTACAAACCAAAGTAAGTGATCCTAGAGAAGCACCGTTGAGATGTCAGGAGGAACGTAATGCCTTCCACACAGCCTCGTCTTTTACTGACTGTGACATCGTTCGGACAGGAAAGAAGCCACATGCATGCAGTCAGTGTGGGAAGTCTTTCAGCTGTGCCTCTAAGCTTGTTGTACACCAGAGAACACACACTGGGGAAAAGCCCTATGAATGTACTCAGTGTGGGAAGTCTTTCAGCCAGAGCTATGACCTCGTCGTACACCAGAGAACCCACACTGGAGAAAAGCCCTATGAATGTAACCAGTGTGGGAAATCCTTCACCCAGAGTTCCAAACTTACTAGGCATCAGCGAACTCACACTGGAGAAAAACCATATAAATGTCATGAATGTGGAAAATCTTTCGGGTGGAACTCTAACCTTATTGTACATCAAAGAATTCATACTGGAGAGAAACCTTATGAGTGTCCTCATTGTGGAAAGTCCTTCAGCCAGAGCTCTGACTTTGTTTCACATAAAAGGACTCACACTGGAGAGAAACCCTATAAATGTAACCAGTGTGGAAAGTCCTTCATTCGAAGCACTCAACTTATTAGACATCTGCGAATTCACACTGGAGAGAAGCCATATAAATGCAATCAGTGTGATAAAGCTTTCACTGGGAGCTCTCACCTTATTGAGCATCAGAGAACTCATACTGGAGAGAAACCTTTTGAATGTAATCAGTGTGGGAAAGCCTTTACTGGGAGCTCTCACCTTCTTTCACATCAGAGAATTCATTCTGGAGAGAAACCATATGAATGTAATAACTGCGGGAAATCTTTTCGGCAGCGATCACAGCTTGTTGTGCATCAGCGAACCCATACTGGAGAGAAACCTTATGAGTGCAGTCATTGTGGAAAAGCTTTCAGCCAGAGGTCTCCACTCGTTGTGCATCAAAGAACACACATTGGAGACAAGCCCTATCAGTGTAACATGTGTGTTAAAGCCTTCAGTCAGAGGTCACGCCTTATTGAACATCAGAGAACACATACTGGAGAAAAGCCCTATGAATGTATTGACTGTGGAAAAGCCTTTAATGATCGGTCAACGCTTACAAAGCACGAGAGAACACACACTGGCGAGAAACCTTATGAATGTAATCATTGTGAAAAGGCCTTTAGTCAGCGATCTCAGCTTACTAGGCATCGGAGAATTCATACTGGAGAAAAACCCTACGAATGTAATGAATGTGGGAAGGTTTTCAGTTATAATACATCCCTTATTCAACATGAAAAAACTCATGGGAGATACCTCTGAAACAAATAATGCAATATATGTTAAGAAAGAAGAAGAAGAAGAAAAAGAGAGCAGGAGGGGAAGAATGAAGGGGGGGAAATTGGAGGGGGAGATGAACCATGAGAGGCGATGGACTCTGAAAAACAGAGGTTCTAGAGGGGAGGGGGGTGGGGGGATGGGTTAGCCTGGTGATGGGTATTAAAGAGGGCACGTTCTGCGTGGAGCACTGGGTGTTATGCACAAACAATGAATCATGGAACACTACATCAAAAACTAATGATGTGAATGTATAGTGATTAACGTAACAATAAAAATTTTAAAAACTCATGGGAGAAAGTTGAATAATGAAGATGGAGAGGCTCACTGCCAAACCTTTATTAGACATCAGCTGACAAAGGTATGACTCTCAGTGTGGTCTAATGATCACATGCATCAGATTTGCTCTGAGTGTTCTTGAAACTGCACATTACCAAGCTTACCTTGATCTACTAAATCAGATTCTCTGGCAGTAAAACCCAGGAGCATGCAGTTCCCAAAAGCAGCACAAGTAATTTGTATGTACATTAAAATGTGTTTATGTCTGCATTTAGATGAGAAGCTATGAACATACCACTGATTTAAAACTTTGTCAAGCTCTCAGCAGGAGTTCGGAAATTCAGTATGTAGCTATACCCACCAAATAATCTTTCTAGTGTAAACAACCACCCAAACTTAATCAGACATTGTTCCTGTAACACATTCCTAGAAATAGTGGACTGGAAGATATGCTCTTATTTTATTTTATTTTTTTAGACTGGAAGATATTCTTGATGCAAAGCCCCGAACACTCAATCTAAGAAGAAATCTTTGCATGACGAAGTTGGTGTTGAGTGATGAGATACAAAGCCAGCCAATGTAAAACAGCGGTTAACAAATTGGAGGACTGAGGATGAAAAGTCTTCTGAAATTGGTCCTAATTGGAATTAAAAGTAGACTCTGAATATATCAAGGACTCCATTGTGCTCTTAATTTAACTTTGTTGCTCAGTTAGGTTGACTATAATCAGAGCTGGGGATATAGCAATATGGAAAGTACCAAGTGAAGTGAAAACAGAACCCAATGTAGTATATACACAAAATGTTATAATCACATAAAAAACATATACACAGATGGTTGGTTAAGAAAGGCAGCTCAGGGGCGCCTGGGTGGCTCAGTTGGTTGAGCGACTGCCTTCGGCTCAGGTCATGATCCTGGAGTCCTGGGATTGAGTCCCGCATCGGGCTCCCTGCTCAGCGGGGGTTCTGCTTCTCCCCTTCCCTCTCATACTCTCTACCATTCTCTCTCTCAATAAATAAATAAAAAATCTTTAAAAAAAAAAAAAAAGGCAGCTCAGGGGCACCTGGGTGGCTCAGTGGTTAAGCGTCTGCCTTCGGCTCAGGTCATGATCCCAGGGTCCTGGGATCGAGCCCTGCGTCGGGCTCCTTGCTCAGTGGGAAGCCTGCTTCTCCCTCTCCCACTCCCCCTGCTTGTGTTCCCTCTCTCGCTGTGTCTGTCTCTGTCAAATAAAATCTTTAAAAAAGAATAAAAAAGCTCAGCAGCATGTTCAAAACCAAGGCTGAAGTGTAAATCAACAGTGGTGAAGAAAGTGGGAGAGGCCATAACTGCAAATTTGAGCAAGGTGAAAGGAGGTATGAGAGCATCACCTGGAGATGTGGAGTGGAAAGGCTGAAGCCGGGATCGTGTGAAGAGAGGGCTGCAGCAGTACAGGCCACCGCTCCCTCGCACAGCTGTACAACGGGGTGGGGTGGGGGGGTGCTGCGGTTAACTGAAGATCTGTCTATGAAACTACAAATTCTCTCTCCCTTCTCCCCTATTTTTCTTGTCTTACAGTGAGTATCTGGCTGTTGGTAAGCAGAAAATAGGAAGGAAGTTATGTACTAAAAATAGTCTGGGGGACTAGGGAATTTGGTGGATTATGTTCCGGAACAAGGACTGCCTTATTTGAGCATCCTGAGGACCTTCACCCTAACAGCTGGTTCTTGTACTTTTCACCCTCTAGCAAAGCATGCCATTAAACTGGTCTCATCCACCTATTTGAACTTCCCATCTTCTCTGATAGCCTCTTCGATATGTATGGGAGCCAAGGTGTGAAAGATGAGGAAAGCCTTCAACACGAAAAAAAAAAAAAACGTAAAACAGAAGCCAGCCCCAAAGAGAACAGATATTTGGGGAACCAGATATTTAAAAGTTTTATTCTAAGAGTGAGTCAAAAAATAATTGCAAGTGAAAAATAAAGATGCTCTTTTTAAGATTGGTTTTTTTAGCGAGAGGGCAAGAGGGTCAGGCAGAGGGAGAGGGAGACAATCTCAAGCCGACTCCGTGCTGAGCGCAGAGCCCGGTGCTGTGCTAACGACCCTGAGATCACAACTTGAGCTGAAACCAAGAGTCAGATGCTTAACCGGTTGAGCCACCCAGGTGCCCTGAGATGCATGTATTTGACCCTGATGCTAATACTTCTTAGAAGAGGCAAAGGACTCCTGAAATTGGAATAAAAGAGGGGGGATATATAATCAGATTGTTTTGATCGGCCCTTCACTGAACAGTATTTACATAGATACGATACAAACAGTAGGTGCTGAGTTTTTGTGTTTTTTTGCTTTTTTTAAGGAGGAAAGCCAGAGCTGTGACATGAGGATTTCATAATGGCAAGAGTATGATGTTCCCAGCACTGTCACTAACAGTAATGGTATGGTCTCTAGCTGTTGTAAAGTAGAAGGGGAAGAGACATCGTCGGGGGAGGAGTATCCCTGTATCCTCATCTTAGGAAGCAGCCTCTTGACTATAATATGATACATAGGTTATTTAGGAGACCAAAATTAGAGCATAAAATGGTACTATGACAGAAATTGGAAGCAAATAGAGGAGCAACAGTGGGAGCCAAATCTACATTCCTTATCAGAGCAGGAAGTCAGTAAAGTCTATAGGCCATAAAGGTCAGAATTACAGGGGCGCCTGGGTGGCTCAGTCGGTTAAGCCTCTGCCTTCGGCTCAGGTCACGATCCCAGGGTCCTGGGATTGAGCCCCGCATCGGGCTCCCTGCTCCACGGGAAGCCTGCCTCTCCCTCTCCCACTCCCCCTGCTTGTGTTCCCTCTCTCGTGTCTCTCTCTCTGTCAAATAAAGAAAATCTTAAAAAAAAAAAAAAATGATCAGAATAACAGAGATGGCCTCAGGAGGAACTGGAATAGAAACAGTTAAAAGTTGATGGGATGTGTGACTGTTGGGTAGGGTGGGGCAGGAGATCACTGGTTTTCTTTTTATACCTTCAGTAGTAACTCATTCCCTGGTGGTACACTACTTATTTGGGTAACAAATTATTTCCAATATGTACCTATAGGTGAGCAAAACAACAGTACATGAGGACATCTGCAATTGATTTGTGGGATTATATACAGTTTTCTTTCTTTTGATTCAGTGTTGCTATAATAGATTGACAATTTAAAAAACAAGAGCACAAAAAAAAACGATGTCAGACTTTTCTGTTTGGCCAATTAGACTTTATCCAGAAGGGCAGGAAGGCTCCTTGATTTCTTAGAAGTCCCTGGTACCAAAGTGGGGTGGCTTAGTCTTTTAAGACTTGACTTTCCAGAAGCCTTAATACCAGTCAGAAGGCCCCCAAGAGTGGAGACCTGGAGAGGTGCTGGTGTCCTGAGACAAGATGGAGAAAGACAGTTGTGTGAATTTGCATAACCAAGTACTGAATGTACGTCCCCCAAGGTCACTCTGGCAGTTACCTGGTATCTGTCATAAAACCCTTTAAGTAATAAAGCTCTCGTGATTCATATGAGACCCTGAAGTTGAGATGGAAAATATCTTGGCTAGGGCAGCCCACACAGAACAGGTGGGGACTTGCTTCCTGATTGGATCGTTGGTCCTGATTGCTGCCTGCACCAGTGTTACTGCATAGCTCTCAAGAGATGCCAGAGCATGGGAGGAAGAACCTGCCCAACAGATCCAGCAAAGTGCACGTTGTTTGACAATTCTTTTGACCAAACATCTGAGAGGTGTCTGCATGCCAGCAAGTCATGAGTGTGGCCTCCATTCAATGGAGGCACTGCTAGAGACTCAGGTACGGAAGATGTGTGTGATGCCACAGTGTCCTCAGGTCCCTTTTTCCATAGTGGGGACTCCACGCAGAGGCTTAGCGGTTGTGTGTGCCTAGAGACTGAGCCCAGTGGGAACTGGAAGAAGATGGAGATGAAGGGATAGGGGAGGGAAGGGTGCAGCTGCTGCTGTATATGCAACCAGTGCGTAGGCCCTGCTCTGATAGGTATTCTACCTCCTCCCAAGTGAGAAACCTGAGGCTCATAGGACCCAGGAAGTGGGCTCATTTGAAATAGGAACCTGAGGGGCACCTGGGCGGCTCAGTCATTAAGCGTCTGCCTTCGGCTCAGGTCATGATCCCAGGGTCCTGCTCCTCGGGAGGCCTGCTTCTCCCGCTCCAGCTCCCCCTGCTTGTGTTCCCTCTCTCGCTGTGTCTCGTTCTGTCAAATAAATAAAATCTTTAAAAAAGAAAGAAAGAAGAACCTGAGACCTTTCCACCCAAATGATTCCCATACCCAGAGGCCAGTGGTTTCTGACTGAAACATGCATAAGACCCACCTGAGAGGAGTGGTTAGAATTGCACGTTCCTGGGCCCATCTTCAGAGAGTCCACTTGGTCAGGCTAAGGGGGTTTCTAGATATTTGCATAGTTCAAATACACTTTCTATTTTTTTCTTAACATCTTGGGTTTTTTTTTTTTTGTGCGTGTGTGTGTGTTTTGTTTTGTCTTTTAAAGATTTTAAAGTAATCTCTACACCCAATGGGCACAAACTCACAACCCCGAGATCAAGAGTCGCATGCTCCACCAACTGAGCCACAGAGGCACCCCTATTTTTTTCTTAACATTTTTTTGTTTTGTTTTCTTAACATTTTGTAAAGAGTAATCTCAAAATTGTATATCCATGTATCTGTTTTATCTTTGTTGGTTTCATTTAAATTTGTGGCTTTTTTTTTTTCTTAGAAAAACTCTAAGTGATACCACATCTATTACATGTGACCCAGAGGCTCCTTTTAACAAGAAACAAATCCATCCTCCCTTCCCCTTTTCAGAATACAGGTATCAAAATAATCCTATGCATAATTTTGAACAAATAGCAGTGGAATTGTTGGGGGCCCACAAGGCCACCCCCACATCCAGAGATTTCTAGACGAATTCATGGGACTCAGCATATCATTGTACTCACAGCTAAGATTTATTAGACTGAGGCAGCAAGGATGCACAGTTGGACCGTAAGGGGAAAGACAGGGAAAGTGGGGGGGAATCTACGTGCAGGCTTGCAATGCTGCCCCTCCCCTGAGAGGGTCATACAAAGCTCACTGAGGATCAGGTAAGTAGGCACTTCTGTCTAGCATGGACCAAATTCCAGACTCCTGGAAAAAGCAGGTGCTCAGTGCAAATCACATTGTTTGCATAGTCTAGGTACAGTGAGACATCCTTATTCAGTTGGGGTACAGACAACACTCTAAAAGCCAAGTTGCCAGGGGCGCCTGGGTGGCTCAGTCGTCAAGCGTC
>NW_027397162.1:1496014-1591825 GCF_003265705.2 Callorhinus ursinus
CTCTCTGTCAAATAAATAAAATCTTAAAAAAAAAAAAAAAAAGACTCAGTCATATTCAGTGAGTTTTCCTTCATGAATGTGCTGTGTGACCTGGGGGGGCACTTATGCCCACCTCTCTGTCCCTCAGTCTCCTCCCCTGAGATGATAGATGTTCTGCAGGTCCCATTTCCGACTGTGCAGGCTGGGACCAATCTGCTACTGCCAAAGAGGTTGACACAGGAGGTGTTAATCTTACTCTCTCAGGGGATGGGAATCAAGCAGTCATCCTGTGAGGGGACTCAGGGACACAGACTGAGTTGGTGGTCAAGTCTAGGCTGGAACTAGGATCTCTGGAGGGGAAAATGAAGCATCACTTCAAAACAAAGAGCCATGCCCAACTGTGTTCTCAGGGCCACGGAACATGTGGAAAGAAGCCTTCCAGTTGGAGAAGATGTAATAGCTTGATGGTGGCTTCTGTGTCTCCTGCACATGTAGAAACCGTTCCCACATTGCTGCCCTCAGAGAGAGTGGCAATGGAATACCCTTTGCCTACTACACATTGAGGCCACACATCTAGCCATCCTAGGTAGAAAATAGCTTGTGCATCAGTCCAAATTTGAGGATTCTACATCTGGCTGTTTCACAACAGGACCTTTCGCTCGTAGGTCTGTATCCTGACCTTGGAAATGCTCTGCTCTGACGGGGTTGCCTTCCCCAGCAGTCTTCCTGGTGTTTGGCCACAGCTGTGCTAAGCTCCCTAGGAAGATGCTCATAGAAACCCAGCATCTTTCTCCCCTGAAATGTGAGGACAAGGGAGCTGTTTCTAGCTGCCAGGCATAGGGCCCAGAGGGCTCCAGAGAGTCCAGAGCAGAGAGGGCACCCAATAAACCCTGGATGAACTAACATATAATGACCATATGGTA
Source organism: Callorhinus ursinus (assembly GCF_003265705.2). Classification (NCBI taxonomy): domain Eukaryota; kingdom Metazoa; phylum Chordata; class Mammalia; order Carnivora; family Otariidae; genus Callorhinus; species Callorhinus ursinus. The sequence goes on from NW_027397162.1 coordinate 1,496,917, forward strand.
AGGTAAGCAAATGGTCTGAAATTAGCTGGTAAAGTAAAGCTGAGACAATCCAAAGTGCTTAGAAGAAAGGATTCAAACATAGCCTCGCAGTAGGTACATAGATCTAACCTAGGAAAATGCAAACTTAAAAGACTAGTCACTGTTCCGTGCCCACTGGCCTTGCAAGGATTCTTTAAAAAATTGTAAGCCCATATACCAGGGGTTGGTGAGAAGATGCCTGACGGAGAAGTGTCGAGGGGTATAGTTTCTGGAAAGACTGCGATATATGAAGAGCACAACAGGGTTTCAGACCACTTGATTCAGTAACCTGTTCTGCAGGGGGTAACTTATGTTCGTAAAAGTTAAAGTATACAAAGATTTTTAAATGACCATGAATCTTTAGAAATAGTTCAACTGAAAAAAAATGGTAGAAATACCAGGAAGATGGATAAATCTAGTCATTTCGGAAACTTTAATATCTCTCTCTCAGAAAAAAAAAATTGGCTGTTTAAGTAGATAAGTGATTCACTGTGAAATGATGATTAACAAGCTTGACATAACGGTCACAACAGTTATATTCACACACATAAAACACACACGTGTGACTAACTAGGTTTTCAAACAGTTTATTTATTTGACAGAGAGCGAGAGAGCGAGAGCGGGAACACAAGCAGGGGGAGTGGGAGAGGGAGAAGCAGGCTTCCCGCGGAGCAGGGAGTCCGACGCGGGGCTCGATCCCAGGACCCTGGGATCATGACCTGAGCGGAAGGCAGACGTCCAATGACTGAGCCACCCAGCCGCCCCGGTTTTCAAACAGTTTAATACATTACTCCTGTCAAGAGCTTGGTGAGCTTTCTGCGTCCTGACAAGTTTCTCACGTTAGAAAACTTTCCTCAGTGGGTGCCTTGATCATTAGCTTCTCTCTCTGTCCCTCTTTCTCCATCCAGAGTCCCCATTATTCATCCACGAGGTCTTCTGGATCTGTCTACCAGGGCTATTATCTTTTTTTTTTTAGAGATTTTACTTATATGAGAGCGAGCACAAGTGGGAAGGGGAGGGGCAGAGGGAGAAGCAGGCTTCCCGCGGAGCAGGGAGCCCGACGCGGGGCTCGATCCCAGGACCCTGGGATCATGACCTGAGCCGAAGGCAGACACTTAACGACTGAGCCACCCAGGCGCCCCTGTCATGAGCTATTTCTTCTGTGGTTCTCTACAGACACCCTCCTCCATTCCACAAAGGTTCTTAAGTTGAAAGTCATTTTTTCGGCCCCAGAAATTCCCTGTGCTCCAACTGGACCCCACTTTAAATGGATGAAATGAGACTAATATCTCAATAAAGTTGTTAAAAATAATAAGGAAGGGCCTTACATGCTTGTATGGAAAGATTTTATTGTTAAACGAATAAAAGGAAAAATTGAATATGTGGTAGCCCACCACGTGTGTAAAAGAGTGAAAAAATATTTATACATATTTACTTGTCAATGCATAATATATCTACAGAAAGATCTCCAAGAAACTAAAAAGAGTAGTTGCTAAGGAGGAGGGAAGTTGGTGGTAGGAGTCAAGGGACAGAGGAAGATCTCACCAGATACCCAATTGTACCTTCTGAATTTCAAGCCATGAGAATGTATTACTTGTTAAAAAAAAAACTTTTTACATTTTTAAAAACAATGATGAGAGCCTGAACTAATGCCCTTGGGATGGAAATAGGCAGGAAGGAGCAGGAGAGATTTTTAGGAGAGAAAAATCCACAAGCCACAGATTCACTTTTCTAATACTACATAACAAACGTCCCAAACAGTAGTTTAAAACAATGCTTTCTTTAATTTCTCACCGTTCCATAAGTTGGTTGGGATCAACTGGGTGGTTCTCACTTACGGCCTTGAGTGCAGTGTCAGGTAGGTACAACGGGAGCTGGATTCATTTGAAGGCTCAGAACGAAGATGACGCACTGACAAACTGGCAGTTGATGCTGGCTGCCAACTGTGAGCTCAGCTGGGATTCTTTTTTTTAAAGATTTTATTTATTTGACAGAGAGAGAGAGCACAAGCAGGGGGAGCGAGAGAGGGAGAAGCAGGTTCCTCACTGAGCAGGGAGCCTGATGCAGGGCTCCATCCCAGGACTGTGGGACCATGACCTGAGCCGAAGGCAAGATGCTTAACGGACTGAGCCACCCAGGCGCCCCCCAAACAGTTTTTGTTTATGGAGGTTCTATCTATCAATATTTGTCATATTAAGAATTAAAACAAAAAAATTTAATTTTTAAAAAATAAATCCATTTAAGAAATAAAAATAAATCCATTATATGTTAACATATGTTATAGGCTGAATTGTGTCCCCTGGAAATTCCTATATTTAAGTTCTAACCCCATATCTCAGAATGTGACCTTATTTTGAGATAGGGTCTCTATAGAGGTAATTAAGTTAAACTGAGGTCACTATGGTGAACCCTGCTCCAAAATGACTGGTTTCTTTATAAAAAGAGGAGAAGTCAGGTGAAGATGAAGGCAGAGATCTACAGGCCAAGGGATGCCAAAGAGTGCCAGGAAACCACCAGAAGCTGAGAAAAGAGGAATAGAGCAGTCTCTCTCTCAGGCCCTCTGAACAAGCAAACCATGTAAAAACCTTGATCTCGGACTTCTAATCTCCATAACTGAGACAATGAATTTCTGTTCTTTAAGTCACCCAGTTCGTGGTACTTTGTTATGGCAGCCCTAACAAATGAATACAACATTTTGTTTTGTTTAAAAAAAAAAAAAACACCAAAACCCTACTTTATGGAAAATAACTACATTTTCCAAAACAAATAAATATTAGTGAAAAGAGTAAGCACTGCATTATATTTGTGCAAATCCTTTTAATGTCTGGCTTGATGGAAAGCAGCTGGTTTCCAAAGCTACTTGTGCCCTTGAGAACTGCAGAACTCAGCACTGGAGAACTCAGTCCAAACCTCTACATTAAGAGACAACCAAACTCTAACAAGGCTTCTAGCAGCATAATGCTGTGTCCCAACAAAGACACCAGCCTCCCATTCAAATGCCTGCCTAATGCCTCCCTGAGAAATGCTGCCAGGAGAAATTGCTGTTTGTTCTAGCCAACACCCAAGGAGAGGCTCCTACCTCCCTTTCTTACTGCATTTACTAAAAAGAGCTTAAAAGAGATGTCTGTGTATATCCTACAACTCGGAAGGATTTTTCTCAATCACCTAAAAGCCATTCCTTTGAAATAGTATGAGCAGGAAGGAGAGGGCTGCTGTCTCCAGTCTCTGTAGGAACATAGAATCCTAACTTTGGTAATGACCAGCTGGTGCCACGCCACGGCTGACTTCAACATATTTACACTGACCAACACTTTATAATTTTCCACATGAGCCCTGCTCTCTCCCTCTTCTAATTCTCTCATTATCTTTAAAAGGTCCAATCCCCTCTGCACAAATGCAAATGGAGCCCAGTGCCTTCCCCTATTGTCAGCAGTATATGAATAAAATCTGTTTTTAACCGTTTTATCGTTAACACTTTTCAATCTGTTGCAATATTACTCATCCAGAAGCCTCCAGAAAACTCTAACGTCCGTTTGTGAGAGAATGGAAGTGGGGAGGGAAAGCTATTATTATGCACTTAGTTTTGAACTCACCAGCTCAGAGGAAGGGGCTCAGGAAACTCCAGGTGTCCCTCGCCCACACTTTGAGAACTACTGCAAGAGACAAACCCCCTATAATATAATCAAGGAGAAAACAAAACTACGAGAAGTAGAAAATTCAAAATTAAAACAACAGGGAAACATCACGCACTGAAGATTCAGCACCATTAAAACCACGAGGAAAGGGGCGCCTGGGTGGCTCAGTCGTTGAGCGTCTGCCTTCGGCTCAGGTCATGGTCCCGGGGTCCTGGGATCGAGCCCCGCGTCGGGCTCCCTGCTCTGCGGGAAGCCCGCTTCTCCCTCTCCCGCTCCCCCTGCTTGTGTTCCCTCTCTCGCTGTGTCTCTCTGTCAAAAACTAAAATCTTAAAAAACAAAGAAAGAAAGAAAAGAATAGGTTCTACGTACAACGGCAGGACACTGCAGAGTAAGGCATTGCCAGCTAGGGCGCTCGGGCGCCGGTTTCGAAGCAGGGCTCCCCATTCCAGCGTGGACAGAGGGGCAGCTTCCCGAGCGGCCGCAAGGGCCGACTGCGGGCCGCGGCCCCGCGCAGACGCGAACCCCCAACGGCGAGGCTGGGAGGGCGAGCCCCGTGAGCCGGGTTCCTTCGCGGCCCGTGCGCGCCCCGTGCGCGCCCCCCCGCCCCCGGGCACGGAGACGCCCAGCTGCCCGGCACCGCGGCGTGCGCCGCCGCCCGGAGTCACCACCCGCCGCCCCCCGCCGGGCCCCCGCGCCCGGCACCGCCTCGCCGGGGTCTGTGGCAGGAGCACCCCCAGTGGCCGGAGGCCCCACGGCCGGCCGGTCCCATTGACCTGAAGCCACAAGGCTCCCATTGGTGGGAGGCTCGACGAGCCAAGGCTTCCATTGGTCGGGCGCTGCGGCGCGCCGCACTGTCTTCTGGGAGTTGTAGTCGCAGCGTCACCAGTGCGGCCGCCATTGTCCGGCGGGCGGCGAGTGGAGTGGTCCCTGAGGCCGGGGCTGCTCTCGGGTTTACGGGCGCTTCGGGCTCCTCTTCTCGACCTTTCGGTCCTGGATGAACCCCGAAGAGGAAGCGACAGCACTGGCGATGACTACGGGGCTGCCAGCGGAATGGCTTCAGGTAACAATAATAATAATAACAAGGATGGCAGCGGGCCGAGCGTCTCCCGCAGGTGTCGACCCTTTAACCCTCGCAGCGCACGCTGAGCGGGGCCCGGGCCTTATCGCTCTTTACACGGGAGAAAACGGAGGCACAGGTCGGGGCGCGCTGCCTGCCCCACTGGTGAGGGTGGAGCTGGGACTCGAACCCGGCCATCCGCTCCCCGAGTGCGCATGCTCCGCCGGTTCTCCTCCTTCCCGGTTCTGGGCCTGGCCTTAGGCTCGTTCCCTAGGACAGGGCTGGCGCGGCTCGGTCGCGTAGCCTTCCCCGCGCCCCGGAGGCCAACTGCTGCGTGACGGGTAATAGTAACTGGTGTCAGTGGGGCGCCGAGATGGCAGGTATTAACCGAACAGACCAGCCACCGAGAGCCCTGCTCCGCGAGGCCCCTGGCCCAGCCTCTGAGGGTAAGGACAGGTCACCACGCACCGCATTAGTGGGGCGGGAGCGGCTACCGGGCCCCCCCCCCCCACATTCCCCGCGGCGGCTGTGGGTGAACTGCAGCACCGGGCGGTCCGTGCTTGCAAGGTCATCTGGGAAGGTGCCTGATTCAAAGCTCCCGCATTTCTAGACAAAGTGGCCGCTGCCTGTGTTCCCCACAAAGTGCTGTCTCCACGTGGCAGAAACCAAAAATAATTCATAATTCCTGAATTGCCACATCTTTGAAATTCTGCACTTACTGTCTTGTTGTTGTTTACAAGGATTTGCATTATTTCAGATTTATCATGCCAAATGAGACTATTGATAACCTTAGATTTGCATGTTTTCAGATGCGCATTAATAGTGCAATCACCCTTTATTTTGCTTTTGCTGTGGTTGGGGTGTGACAGGGAATGAGCATTGTCAAAGTAAAACAGCTGGATAGTAATTAAAGCAATCAAAAGAGATTTTATTCAGAAACTTTTGGAATGGGAGAAAGAAACTTCCAAATACAAGTAAAGGTGGGAATTTATACCTGGGGTCAGGGGTGGGTGTAATTCTTGCTAAACTGACCTAACAGGATACTTTATTATTATTGTTATTGTTACTGTTATTATTATTTTTAAGATTTTATTTATTTTAGAGAGCGCATGAGCGGGGCGGGGGTTGGGGAGAGAATCTCCAGCAGACTCTGCGCTGAGCACGGAGCCCAATGTGGGGCTTGATCTCATGACCCTTAGATCATGACCTGGGCTGAAACCAAGAGTAAGATGCTTAACTGACTGAGCCACCCAGGCGCCCCGTGACCTAACAGGATTCTTTTTTTTTTTTTCTTAAGATTTTATTTATTTATTTGACAGAGAGAGACACAGCAAGAGAGGGAATACAAGCAGGGGGAGTGGGAGAGGGAGAAGCAGGGAGCCCGGGATCATGACCCCAGCCAAAGGCAGACGTTTAACGACTGAGGCACCCCTCTAACAGGATTCTTGTCGAAGCAGGCCAAGTGATCAGATATTGCCTGGAGGATTGTAGGGGATGAGGACTTTGAAAAGTTATGGAGAGTGATCAGATATGATGGGTGGGGATTCTGACTAAACCAACCCTTTATGAATCTGGGTGATGCAAAACGGACACAGAAGCCCAGAGATCAAGACCTAGTTGAGAAGAAGGTTCAGAGGAGAAAATCTTTGTTAGCAGTAAGAGAAAGTGTATTAGTTATCTGTTGCTGTGTAACAAATAACCTAAAACTAAGTGGTCCAAAACAACAATAAATATTACTTCAGTTTCTGATGATAGAAATCCTCAAATGATTTAGCTGGTGGTTCTGGCCTGGGCGCATGAGGTTATGATTAAGATGTCAGTCTGGACTGTTGTCATCTGGGACTTGACTAGGGCTAGAGGATCCATCTCCAAAGATGGCTCACTCACATGGCAGTTAGTAGTTCCTTCCCATGTGGGCCTCTCTGTGGAGCTGCTTGGCTGTCCTCACAACTTGGCATCTGGCTTCCCAAAAAGTGAGTGATCCAGGAGAGGACAAGGTAGAAGCCCCAATGCCTTCTGTGCTCCGGGGTCAGGATTTACACACTGTCATTTGCACAATATCCTGTTGGTTACACAGGTCAAACATGCACATAATAGGAGGGGACTATACAACTACATAAGGGCTGGGGATCATTGGGAGCTGTCTTGGAGGCTGGCCAAGGCAGCCTTGGCCTTGCACACAAGGCAAGGAAGTAGAGGGCTTTGGGGTCCAGTGTAAGCTTCCTGGGGCTGCTATAACAGAGCACCGCAGATTTGGTGGCTTAAAGCAGTGCACATTTATTCTTAAAGTTCTGGGGGTAAGAAGTCTGAAATCATTTTCACTGGGCTGAAATCAAGATGTGGGCAGAGCCACTCTTCCTGTGGAGAATCTAGGGGAGAATCGGTTTTCTTGTCTTTTCTATTACAGCTGTAGATCTTGTATTCCTTGGCTAATGGCAGTGGCCCTTTGTCAAGGCCGGCAGCATGGCATCTTGCTTTAGTGGTCACATTGCCTTTTGTCTTCTATAGTTAAGTCTCCCTCCACTCTCCCCTTAGAAGGACAAGGAATGGGCTCCTGCTAGAATTTCAGGGGGAGACATGAAGGATTCATGTGCTGCTACTGAGAGGTCTTATGGCCTGGACAGACCAGTACTCAGTGGACCTGGTGCCTGGGCTGCCACTGACAACCCATGCAGAGTGGGGGAGGCAGGAGGACCTTCTGACTGGGAGGTGATGACATGGGGACAGGAACAGAGACCTCTGTTCCCAACCAAAGGGTTCTTCGTGCTTCCTGCACAATTTTTGTCAGCCATATGCCATGTATACTATAATTTCTTTAATATTTTAAAATATACTTGTGTTTTTCTTAAAATACCCTTTTATAATTGAGGTATTTAGTAGGTGATTTTGATTTGCATTTCCCTGGTGGCTAATGATGCTGAGCATCTTTTCATGTGTTTATTCAGTATTTGTATATTTTATATTTTCTTTGAAGAAATACCTGTCTAGATCCTTTGCCCCAAACTCCCTTTGGAGTTTCTGACTCCAACTGTAAACCCCTCTTTTCAGGGAGGATAATGAGCCTTGCTTGGATTGTTGTTGTTATTGAGTTGTAGGAGGTATAGTATCTGGATACAAGTCATTTACCAGATGTGTGATTTGCTATTGTTATTTCCCAGCATGTGGATGGCTTTTCACTTTTTTTTTTTCCCCCACTTTCTTGATAGTGTCCTTTGGAGCACAAAACTTTTTAATTTTGATGAAGTCCAACTTACTTATTTTTTATTTCATTGCTTGTGCTTTTGCTCTCATATCTAAGAATCGTTTGCCAATCCAAGATTGTGAAGATTTATCACTGCGTTTTTTTCTAAGAGTTTAATAGTCCTAGCTCTTATATTTTGTCTTTTATCCATTTTGAATTAACTTTTTATATGCTGTGAGGTAGGGGACCGACTTTATTCTTTTGCATGTTGTCCTGTAGAAAGTGTTTTACAGCTGCTTATTCCCCATCACAGCCCCCAAGGAGTGATTCTTTGTAGACATGGAAACAAGGAAGTAGAAGTGGGTACCTGCGTATACGTCTTGAGGAGGAAGTGGCAGAGTCAAAACTTGGATCCAGAAATACCTAGCTTTTGACAGCGGCCACACCCAGCCCACAGAAGGGTTTGATTTGTGGGACATGTTTTATTATTTATTATTTTTATTTTTTAAAGATTTTATTTATTTATTTGACAGAAAGAGACACGGCGAGAGAGGGAACACAAGCAGGGGGAGTGGGAGAGGGAGAAGCAGGCTTCCCGTGGAGCAGGGAGCCTGATGTGGGGCTCAATCCCAGGACCCTGGGATCATGACCTGAGCCGAAGGCAGATACCTAACGACTGAGCCACCCAGGCGCCCCTGTGGGACATGTTTTAAATACATTGCATCAACTTAAAGTGTTCATTTAAAAATTTGACCAAATTTTTAGCTACTCACTACAGATTGGCAATTCTGACCATATGAGCCCTGCATTTCCCCATGATCAGTTGGTTCTGAGTCCCAGCTGCCCCTTCAAACAGTGCACATGTTACCCGTCACCTTCAGTGTCACCTCTCACAGATTAAGTACTCTTGTAGGCTCTTAAAATAGCCCATTTCACTCACTGATGAGCCTGCCTGGTCCCTAAAGGTAGGTGAGTTTCTGACTCCAACTGTAAACCCCTCTTTTCAGGGAGGATAATGAGCCTTGCTTGGAATGAATCAGAGGATTCATTCAAAGTAACAGTTAGATGTTACTGGGTAACTATCCCAAAACTTAGTGGCTTAAACCAGTAGCCATTTCTTTAGCCCACCCATAAGCAAGTCAGCAGTCTCTGCGCCTGCACCTGTCTGAGATCAGTTGTAGATCAGCTGTGGTTAGCTTTGATCTTGCTTGGCTACTTGCACCTGCCTCCAGTGAGCCCTGACTCACATTACTCAGAACACGCACTCTCTCAGGACACTGGCCTGCCTGTCCTCTGCATCCCCATTCCTCCTCCTCTTCCTGGGAGCACTGATGGACACAGTTGAGCTGTTCAAGAGTGTGTGTGGTGTTTCAGGAGCCGGTGACCTTCCGGGATGTGGCGGTGGACTTCACCCAGGAAGAGTGGGGGCAGCTGGGCCCTGCCCAGAGAACCCTGTATCGTGACGTGATGCTGGAGACCTTTGGGCATCTGCTGTCTGTGGGTAAGGCCTGCTTCCCCAGCTGATGATCAGATTCCTGCAGTGACTTATTATTCATGGGTTATAGGTCATAGGGCCTCTGGTATGAGGACTTGACCTTGGGCTGGGGATTAGAGATCTTGCATTCTCATTCCCTGTGGAACAAATGGGCAGGGGGGTTTCTGCCCTTTTCTGTCCCAATGCAAAGTTTTCACCTTATTGTGAGATGCCCTCATGCCCTATCAGGAGTCTAGGGCTGGATCCTAAGCTGGTTCTTTCTCTCTGTAGCAGATCCACACATCCTGTGTCTTTCCCTTTTTCCAGGGCCTGAGCTTCCAAAACCTGAAGTCATCTCCCAGCTGGAGCAAGGGGCTGAGCTATGGGCAGCAGAGAGAGGAATTGCCCAGGGCTACTGTCCAGGTGAGATGCTGCCTAATGGGAGCAGCCCAACAGGTGACTGCAGATGTGCTGCTTGGAAAGAGGGGTGTGTCAGGGTCCCCAAGACCACCCAAAGATCCAGTGAAAGAATATAGAGGAAAGTTAGCAAGAAGAAAATGCTGAAGGGGTGAAGTCCAGAAGCCAGCCAAGACTCCAGAGGTCTCTCCCAGCAGAGTCACATGGGACATGCTTAGTCCCCCCAGCCATGAGTTGTGACAACCTTTGAGAAATCTTAGCTACCAGGGAAACTTGTTAGAGGCTCCAGGCCAGGGGGTTTCCCTGGGGGATGGCCGTAGGCACCCTGTGCCTGACATGGACCAAGATTCTAGACTCCCAGGAGAAAGCAGGTATTCACCATAAACCCTATTGTTGGCACAGTTTGGGCACAGTGAGCCACTCTGATCAGTTAGAGTGGTGGGAACTCTCCTGAAATCCAAATTCCCAGGGCCAGTCTCAAAAGCTGGCCTTTCTAAGGATGGCAGCCTCAGGCCTGCCCTGTTAGCTCTTGTCTGCACAGGTCTGCATGCTGCTTCTGTACGCCTTGTTTTCCTCATCCATGCTCCCCATCTGCCCTTCTCCAGTCGTCAGAATCCCACCCCTTCCTCCCTCACGGTCTCTCTCAACAGCCGTCTGAGCATGCCCTTTCCACAGGATCATTTCTTTTTCTTTTTTTTTCTTTAAGATTTTTTTTTTTTTTTTAAGATTTTATTTATTCATTTGACAGAGACACAGCGAGAGAGGGAACACAAGCAGGGGGAGTGGGAGAGGGAGAAGCAGGCTTCCCGCGGAGCAGGGAGCCCAATGCGGGGCTCGATCCCAGGACCCTGGGATCATGACCTGAGCCAAAGGCAGACGCTTAACGACTGAGCCACCCAGGCGCCCCTTTTGGCAGTTTTCTTGGTGCATTTTTTTTTTAATTTTTTTAAAAGATTTTATTTATTTATTTGACAGAGAGAGACACAGCGAGAGAGGGAACACAAGCAGGGGGAGTGAGAGAGGGAGAAGCAGGCTCCCCGCTCAGCAGGGAGCCTGATGCGGGGCTCGATCCCAGGACCCTGGGATCATGACCTGAGCCGAAGGCAGACGCTTAACCAACTGAGCCACCCAGGGGCCCCTAAGATGTTATTTTTAAGTAATCTCTGCCCCCAACGTAGGGCTTGAACTCACAACCTTGAGATCAAGAGTTGCATGCTCTACAGACTGAGCCAGCCAGGTGCCCCTCCACAGGATCATTTCTAATGTGTGAACTTGCCCTCCATCTTCTCCATTTTATTCTTTCATGTCCAGATTCTGTAAACCTGTTCTCCACATCCATCTGTTCTCTTAGCAAAAAGAATTGTGTTCCTCTGTAAATACCTGAAAACTGGGCTAGAGCAGCTCAAAAAAAGAAGCTTTTTTTTTTTTTTTTTCCACAAAGCAACCACTGCTGCCTCTGGCTCAGCATTCCATTGTTGCCGGGGCTGGTGGTTCTGATTCTTCTGGCTTTTCCTTGGGTTATGGCATGGATGCAGCAGCTCTGGCCATCACGTCCAGTGCTTCAGGCAGAGGGAGAGGGAAGTAGGAAGAATAGTACCAGTCACATTGTCCCCTTTTATCAGAACTCCAGATTTCATCCATTGAGGTCTCCTTGGTTGGGACTGGATCACATCCACCTACCCTTCCCCAGCCACTAGGGAGTCTGGAAGGGAGGGCCTGTCACCCTCTCTGTGTTTTTTCCACCAACTCCCTCAGAGCTCTTTGGTATTCTTTTAGGCCGGGAGCCTGGACCTCAAAGCCAAGCGCTGCCCAAGGAGCTTGGCCTTCCTGAGGTGGAGACATCCTGTGTCACCGAAAGGGAAGGCTTCCTGAGGGATGCTCCCTGTCCCACCATACTAGGGGAAGACTGGGAATGTAAGGGCCAGGTGAAGTTGCCTGAGAAGGAACAGAATAATTTGAGGCAATTGGAATTAAGCCTCGAGGAAGCACCAATTCAAGATAAAAGCTATGAAAGTCTCAGACTTGGGGAAAATGGTGTCCTGAGCTCAAACCTAAATCCATTCCCGGAGATTTCTAGGAGAGACTATCTCTGTGCTTATGACTCACAGGTTATAAACTCAGAATGTAACTCAAGCTTAGTCAGTCAGCAGACAGGCTCCTCAGGAAAAGAGCCATGTGACAGCAGTGACTGTAGCAAAACTTCTAGTCAGGCCATTCCAATTACGGAACTCACACGAAGCCAGGTACAGGATAAGCCCTACAAATGTACAGACTGCGGGAAGTCGTTTAACCACAACGCACATCTCACAGTGCATAAGAGGATTCACACGGGAGAAAGACCTTATATGTGCAAAGAATGTGGGAAAGCCTTCAGCCAGAACTCCTCCCTGGTTCAGCATGAGCGAATCCACACAGGAGACAAGCCCTATAAATGTGCCGAGTGTGGGAAGTCTTTCTGCCATAGCACACACCTTACAGTCCATCGGAGAATTCACACTGGAGAGAAACCCTATGAATGTCAGGACTGTGGGCGGGCCTTCAACCAGAATTCATCCCTGGGTCGGCACAAGCGGACACACACTGGAGAGAAGCCATACACTTGTAGCGTGTGTGGGAAATCCTTCTCACGGACCACTTGCCTGTTCCTGCATCTGAGGACGCACACAGAGGAGAGGCCCTATGAGTGCAACCACTGTGGGAAGGGCTTCAGGCACAGCTCCTCTCTGGCCCAGCATCAGCGAAAGCATGCTGGGGAGAAGCCCTATGAGTGCCGCCAGAGGCTAATCTTTGAGCAGACACCCGCTTTAACAAAGCATGAATGGACAGAAGCCCTCGGCTGTGACCCACCTTTGAATCCAGATGAGAGAGCCCACCGGAGCGACAGGCCTTTTAAGTGTAATCACTGTGGGAAATGTTTTATTCAGAGCTCGCACCTCATCCGACACCAGATAACTCACACCAGAGAGGAGCCCCAGGGACGGAACCGGCGACGGCTTGAGCAGTCCTTTGGCCGGAGCTCACACCTTGGCCGCCATCAGCATACACACTCAAGTGAGAACCCTGGGGGCGGGACAAAGGCAGGCCAGCCTGCGAGCCGGGCACTTGCCCTGTTTGACATCCATGAAATCATGCAAGAGAAAAACCCAGTTCACGTTATTGGGGTTGAAGAGTCTTCCATGGGTGCTTCTGTGTTACTCGACATAAGAGAATCCTCATAGGAAAGAAACTCTACAGATGACTTTTGAACCACAGGTACAAAAATGTGGTAAGTCCACATAGTGCATTCATGGAAAAGGGGACTGGGGGTAGAAATGCCTAAGGTGACCTCTGATTTAAGGAAATGGTGCTTTCCAAATACCTGAGATTGATGGTTCTCAAATCTGTCAAGCTCAGTGCCCCCCGTTAACCACAGGTGTTTTGTGCTATTCCTTATATTACTCCAAGATGAATTTACAGGTAATGTAACCTACACACATGTGTACTGTAAAAAATCAATATATGGCCCCTTTTTGTAAAGCATAATTAAAACAAAAGTAATTTATGGTAAAGTAATGTGTACTAAGTGGGTGTGGTATCTCTCCATGTGACTGTGTGGGCCATTATGCCTGGACACCTGGGGCATTGGCTATTGTCATCTGGTATATATGGGAAATAGTGTTGGCCATGGAAGTATTGTGAGGGGCGTTCCTGTATGAGATGTGATTTTCTTAAGTGGTGACTAACTCTTGCAAAAGTTTTGAACGAAACAAAATACCACTGCATTTCTGGAAAATTCTGTATAAAATTCTAAGCATGCAGGAGTTAATTTGTGTTTATATGTGAAGTTGACTTAGGCTGTCAGTTCATACATTACAAACTGGTTGTTACATACATACATACATGGTCCACAGGGGCCTGTTCTGCACTTCACAGTCATTAGAGCACACTTGGCCCCCACCCACATGTCAGCCACATTCATGTCCAGATCAAATGACAAAAAAAGCTCCCGTGAAATTCTACTACATTCCCTGGGAGTGTCACAGCTTCTACTGAAAGCCATTGCCTTGAAACGGTCAGTGTTGTTTAAACCAGAGGTTCTCAGTTGGGGTAGATTTGTCCTCCAGGAGACATTTGGTGATGTTTAGAGACATTTTTGGTTGTCATAACAGGCAGAACAGAGGGGTGCCACTTGGCAGCTAGTGGGTAGAGGATGCTGCTGAACATCCTATAATGCCCAAGACAGCCCCCTCAACAAAGAATTATCTAGCCACAAATATGCCAGGGTAGAGAAACCATACCCAGCACTACAACCAACTTTTTCCAGAAAGATTCTAAATTGATGAGGGCTATACTAACAGTCCTATAGCTTTGATTGTAACAAATGATATCATTAACTGTTTTATACACAAATGTTTCCTAGTAATTTTTTTGACCATTTTGCAGCAATCCTAATTGGTGTGAGAAAATGAAGAGAATCTACTTATTTTTGATCTAAATTTTAGCATTTTATCATGGACATTGTAAAACATGGATAAGCCCCACTTTTGACCATTCCTCCTGCCTGTCCTGTGGGGTGCAGATTTGGGAGTGTTCCACCTATCAGTGCCCTCTGGGGGGCAGTTACCTCTGGACACCCAGCGGTAACTTCATGGTTCTAGACAGCTCTAGAAGCCAGGCTTACAGCTGCCCCTTTCCCTCCACCTCAGCCCCAAAATGGCAGCTTCTGAAGGATCTTGTTTCCACAGTCTCAGTATTTCCTGGGTGGGCTGAGGTTACAGTGGCCTCAGTGGGTAAGCTGGGAACAAGCTCATCACTTGGCTTCCTCTCTAGACAACAGAGATCTTTATAAATTTTCTTTTTCTCATTTCAGGTCATGTTTTCTAGGCATAATATTCCTGCTCGTTTCCTTATAGATATTTTGAAACAGTCAGATAAACCCCTCAGGGGAGGTTACTATTAACTACAGAATACATGGTTTTATCAGTTTATAAAAGTAATGTAAATTCTTTACTGCAAATGTGGAAAATGCACAGAAGTAAAATTTAATTCCTCATACATCTATTTAGAGATGGTCACTACCATTAAGATTTTGTTAATTTTCCTGTAATTTTTCTTAAAAATATACATGTATACATATGGTGTACACTAGATGTTATACACACACACAAATATATTTATAGTATTGTTGTGTTTAGAAAATGGGAACTTTCTAGTTCTCTTGTAATACATGCTTCTTACTATATTTTGAGCATCTTCCTCTGACAATTTCATGTAGCTTTTTAAATTACCTTTCAGGAGGATTGTAGCAGTGTGACCACCTAGCATTTTATCAGCCTTGACTTTTATCCAAAAGGGTGGTGGGGGGGGGGAAGGTTTCCTACACATTTCCAAGGGGAGTATAAATGGATACGGCCTCTGTGAAGGACGATTTATTAGTTGCTATCCAAGATTTGAAACACACAACTCTTTGTCTCAGTAAACCTGTTGCTGGGAGTGAATGCAACAGATTTATTTGTATGTTGTAGACTGTTTGTACATGGTCTCACTATGGTATTGCTTTCAGAAGTAAAAATTTGTAAACAACCTCAATGTCCACCATGGGGAACTTGGCTGGAGATTTACGGTGGAGTGGAGAACTACACAGCTTTAAAAAATGGGGACTGTCTTTATGTAATAATATGGGAAAGAGCTCCAAGATAATTGTTAAGTGAAGAGGTATAAAACAGTGTGTAAAGTATGTTTCTATTTGTGTAAAAAAACATTGGTTTATACACGCATAACACACACACTCCTAAGGGTACAAAGTAACCAGGCATACTAGTTGCTCTTGGGGAGGAGAACTGGGGGGAGAGGGATGAGGAATAATTTTCACTCTATATCTTTTGATATTTTTAGAACTTTGAAACATGTAAAAGTATTACCAGTTCATAAAATAAATTTTAAATTAAAAATCTCAACTGTTGCAAATTAAAGTAAGTTTGATCATTGGCTTCATTTTCTGTTGCACCTACACACACACACTAAATTCTTAGCCACACTAAGCTACAAACTAACCCAATGCACACATATCTGAGCATTGAGTTAATGGAACCAGTTAAGTGTAAAATAGCTTTGACTCCATGAATTTTTCTGCAAGCTATAAACTAGCACATACATTTTAGCACATAAATTTTCAAGTTATTTTATTAAATTCCCTGTATCCAGCCCAAATTATGAGAGCCCACACATGAGTGAGCCAAGTTGCCCATTCAGTATCTCCTTGTACATCTTCAGAGATATTCAAGTCGTTTGTGCAAACGGTAATTAGGAAGAAATCTGCATCCAGTCTGAAGAAGTCTCCTATAGGTCTCTTGTAAGGAGATCCAAGGTGAACATCTTCCAGATGTTCTAAGTTGTCCAACGTTGGTAGTCACTAACCACATGTAGCTATTTAAATGTAATTTTAAATTCACCCAAAATTAAAATAAAAATTGAGGGGCGCCTGGGTGGCTCAGTCGTTAAGCGTCTGCCTTCGGCTCAGGTCATGATCCCGGGGTCCTGGGATCGAGCCCCACATCGGGCTCCCTGCTCCACGGGGAGCCTGCTTCTCCCTCTGCCACTCCCCCTGCTGTGTTCCTTCTCTCACTGGGTCTCTATCAAATAAAATCTTTAAAAAATAATAAAATAAAAATTGACTTCCTCCATCACATCAACCACATTTCAACTGCTCACTGGTTACACACAGAACATCCCCCTCATCTCTAGAAAGTTGTTTTACACAAAGCTGGTCGAAGGTAAGTGGCAGAGAGGATTTTTTTAAATCTCCCCTTGTGATCAACTGACTAGTGAGAAGAGCCGAGAAGGCCAGCCTGCGCGTCAGGAGTCAGCGGAGTGCAGTGCGTGGTTTTTTTATTTGGGCTTGAATAAAAGATGAAAACAAAGAGGTACGTACGACGTCATTGGGAGAAATGGGCATATAGCCTACGGAGTAGGTAATCGTGGGTTTCAGTGTCGTTTCTCGGGTAGGCGGAAGAATGTACTGGTTCTTCGAGGACATCTGCTGAAACGTTACAGGAGAACAGGGTTCGGGGGAGAAAATTCCCCAAACTATAGAGACACGTATGGATGTACGTGTGTGCGAAAAGAAAAAGACGCTGTGTGTGTACATAGCCCACGCGAGTCGATATGCGTCCGGTCCCCCACGCCCGCGGCGCAGAGCAGCCCCGTTCCCACGGCGCCGTGCCCGCGCCGTCGCCCTGTGGACTTCATTTCCCAGAAGACCCTTCATCCTGCGCCCGGCCGGTTCCGGGCGCGCAGCGGGCAGGGCCCTCTGGGAGATAAAGTCCCGAACTCAGCGTTCGGGCCATCGGCGGAAGTGCGGACCGGAAGTGCCTTCGGCGAGTGTGCGCACCTCGGCGGCTGGCGGCGCCGCCCCGCTCTGTGAGGGGTCGGCGCTGTGGTGAGTCTGCGGTTCCGGCCTCAGGGCTTCTGTGAGTGTGAGGGACGGCGAGGCCCGTGTGTGCATGCGGTGGTAGTGACTGAGTGGCCGGGTGGGGCCCGGAGGGCAGCGCGGACCCGGGGATGGGTCGCGGGGGCGGGGAGAAAGGAGGGACCGTGGGCGCGTGCGCGTGCCGAAGGACGAGAAGGAGAGATCTGGGCGTGCCCGTGGGACCTCAGCTGTGTGTGGCCGAACGTGACACGCACGTGTGCGTGTCAGAGAGGAGGGGTGTTTTGCAGGTGAGGTACCACCTGCGTGTGCATATGAGACCTCAGCTGTGTGGGGACCCAGTGCGTCGGCGTTTGTGTGCGCAGGTGTACCTCAGGTGTGTGCATGTGGCCGAGTGTGTCCCCACGTGTGCGTTTCGGAGGGAAAGGGTGTCTTGCTGGCGAGACACCACTTGTGTGTGCGGCAGTGCCTCTGTGTGCAGATGTGACCTCAGGTATGTGCATTTGCCTGGATGTGTTACCACTTGTGCATGTCCCAGGGAAAGAGTGTATTGCACGTTTGGCACCATTTGTGTGTGCAGATGAGACCTCAGGTGCGTGTGAGTGGTCAGGTGTGTCGCCGTGCGTGTTTGTGGGGAAGGGATGTTTTGTGTGTGTGACACCCCTTTGTGTCTGGAGGTGTGACCTCAGGTGTGTACCTATGGCCTGTACCCTTTAGCCATCACTCCCATTCCCCTTTCCTCCAGCCCCTGGCAACCGTTAATCTACTTTCCGTTGATTAATCTCTGTCTGTTCTGGACATGCGATATAAATGGGATCATACAACAGGTGGCTTTTTTGTGTCTGGCTTCTTTCATTGAGCATAATGTTTTTAAAGTCCATGTTGTGCCATGTATCAGTGCTTCACTCATTTTTATAGCTGAATAATAATCCATTGTGTGGCTATACCACAGTTTGTTTACCCAGATAATGCTACTGTGAACACTCACATACAGGTTTTTGTGTGGACATGTGTTTTCAGTTTGGAGGGAGGAGGTAGTTGGGTCTGTCCCAGGGAAGCTCATGTGTATGGTCACACCTGCTCCTGTTGCCTTTGCTCATCCAGCAGTATTTCATTTTCCAGAATCCCGGCCCTGAGCCCCGAAGTGAAAGCCAGGAGCCTGACCGCTGTATGGGAGTAGATGGGAGGAGGCAGTGGCTCTGGGAACTGGAACCCTTCCCTGCAAGACTCACCCACAACCTGGGATCTCTGTCTGGGACTGAGACCACATGCCCCCTATCCTGTAGCTGCTGAGGTCAAACAGCCCAAAGACAGAGCAGAGTGGCAGGCGATGGAGCCTGAGGAGCCAGGTGAGGCACGTGTCAGGGTGGTGGTCATAGGGCTGGACATTTTCAGAAACCAGATTTTCCTCAGAACAGGCCCTGCTCCTGCTGCCTTCACTCTAGTGCGCTGCCATCCTCAGCCTAGTCCAGACTACCACCTCTTCACAGGTCTCCGGCCTCCCCTTCCTCCCACCATTGCTCTCCACACCGCACCGGAGGGGTCTTTAAACCCTGAACGGTGAGGCTACCTCTCCCTTCAACCTTCCATCCCTGCCCTGGTTGTCACATCGGGGTTGGCACACTCTTCCTGTAAAGCACCAGGTAGCAAATGTTTTCAGCTTTGTAGGCCAAGAGGCAAAACCAAAGATGTCAGGTAGGTACTTACCTAACAAGAGAGAAAACACATACCCACATATTTTTTCCCCCGGTGAAATCCAGAACTTTATCCAACGCTGAAATCTGAAGTTCATGTAACATTAATCTTCTGATGATTTTTCCCTCCCAACCACTGAAAAATGGAGAAACTCTTCTTAGCTCACAGTCTGTACAGAAATAGGCAGTGGGGCTGAGTTTGCTGACCCCTGATGTGACCAAATCCACACTTCTTCCCATGTCTTCTGGGCCCTGCATGACCTGATTTCTGCCTGTTTCCAGGCCTCACCCTACAGCTTTCCCTTTGCCCATCCCCCTGGCCACTGAATAGCATTGAAGCTTAGATATTACCTCAGAGGCCCTCCCTGGCCACCTGATTCAAAACAGGTGCCACACACATCTACATTATGTTTTTTAGCACTTAGCCACATTCGAAGACTGTATACTTGTTCCCATTTATCATAGACTGTGAGTGTCATGATGTGGTGCACAGTCCATGGAGTATTTCTTAAATGAATGAGTGAACAGACACCCTTCTGCAAAAAGTACTATTACCCGGTTGTACAGATAGAAAACCCAGGCTTTAGGTGAATTGAGCAACCCAGGGTCACTCAGCAGAGAGTGGTAAGGTGGATTTGATCCTAGGTCTGACAGACTCCACTTACCCCTCACATTCACTGTTTCCACCCTAGGAATGACACTGGGAAGAAGGTATGGGCACTTGGTACATCGGGGCCCCAGGGATCAGCTTGCCACTCTTGCCCCTGTGGGGAGGGGCAAAAAGCCCCACAGCAGCCCTTCATTCCTGGGAGTCTCATAGGATCTGAATTCAGGACAGCTGAGACTATTGCTTTTCCCTCAGAGCACTTGCCTACCTGGTCTCTCACTTTGTCCCCAAAATGACCTGCTGCCAGTGATGTCCATAAACCTGATAGCATGGGGCAGAGACTGTCACACGGCATATGATTTACTTTGTATGAAGTTCAAGAATAGGCACAACTTGTGTGCTGTCAGAATCTCAGCTGCAGTCACCCTGGGGCCAGGGAGAGTTTAACTGATTCACATTTTAGTATCCCCCTTCCAGGGGTGCATGTCGGGAGCTGTCCGTGGTGCTGAAAGTCCTAGTACTGAGGTGTCCAAAATGGTAGCTAAGAGCCACATGGAGATATTAAAACGTGAATCAGTTAAACTTCAAATTACACATCTAGTTTCTCAGTCACACCACCTGTGTTTCTACTGTTCGGGAGCCACATGGAGCTGATGGCTGATGAATTGGACAGCACAGCTCCAGAACATTTCCATCCTCACAGAAAGTTCTAGAGCTTGATCTAGACAGTGGCTATGTAGGTGTGTGCATTGGTCAAAACTCATTGAACTGAGCACTCGTACCTCTATTAAAAATATATATTTTTGAAAGCACAAACTCAAGTCTGACTGTGTGGGTTCAGATCCCAACCCATCACTTGCTTCATATCTTTGATTTAACCTCTCTCTGGCCCCCTCTCCCTACCTGTATAACAGAGTGATGATAGTACTTCTTTTTCCTTGTGTTAGGGAACTTGGCCAGAATTGCACAGCAAGCCCCTGAGAAGTTTGCGCCCTGGGGATGGCATTGAGTTGCAACACACGCAGCTGCAGCTGCCCTCGGGGACTCGGCCTCGGCTCATGGATAGTTCCTGTTTTAGAGCAGGGGTCTGAGGCGCAGCCTCCAAGTATCAAATCATAGGACTGCTTTTTGTGGGACTCTGAGCTCAGTGACCCCCTGCCCAGCGTGGGAGCCAGGACGGGATGGAGGATGTAAAGGTGGTGTGGCTTCTGGCAGCAAGGACACCATGAGGTGTTCCTATGTAAGGTTTCACTTCACAAAGACTTTCTAAGACGTAATGCCATCCATTCTCCCAGGAGCCTGTCCTTTCTGTACCCAGGAAGAAATAGGCCCAGAGCAGGGCTATGGCCAGTTAGTGGCACACAGTGGACCTGTGGGTCCAGGGTTTCCTACTCCAGGTATTTGTCATCCTCTGGGTCACCCTGGATCCATGGTGGCTGTGTAGACCCCTTTACGAGAGTCCAGGTGGGCTGTCGCATCCCCAGACTAATCCTGGGGGGTGTGGGTCACCCCATCTGTCTGTGTGGACACAGCTTTCTCCGCAGGACTCACTATCCTGGCTGGTCAGGGGTGGGGACAAGAGTGGGAGTGCTTCCATGCAAAAGCTCAACTCAAGCATCTTACCCCTCGATGCCTCAATTTCCTTCCTGTAAAATGGGTCCGGTAGTGTTGACCCTAACTGTCCCTCACAGGGGCAGAGTGAGGATCAAGCATCATGACGGGCACATAGTAAATGTTGAGGGCTGTGGTTCTGCCAAGCCCTGGAGGGTAAGCAGGGGGAGCAGACCCAGGGTGAGGAGGGCAGGAGGAAACACCTGGGGGAGGGTCAGGGCCCCTGGGAAAGAGTCTAGTGGCTGGCGGGGGGAGGGGTGTGAGGTGAGGGGACTTTGGGGCTTGGGTCTCTGGGGCCTGAGGGCAGATCTGGCCTCCCTCACATCCCCTCCCCTCCCCCAGCTCTTCTTTCTCAGGGGAGCATCAAGGAAGACAAGCCCAAGGCCCAAGATACTGCATTCCCAGCAGATGCCTTACACGTGAGTTTCCAAAAGTGCCGGCAGTCTCAGCAGGCATACTCTTTCTATTTCTGTGATGCTTCTACGCCTCGCCACTGGAATGGAGCCACAGCCCCCAAGGAGCATGAGTCCTGGGGCAGGGCCCCTTCCTCTGCCCTGGCCACTCTTCCTCCTCTTCCTCTTCTTCCTTCTCCCTTCACTCAAGGGTGGGGCTTAGTGACCCTGTCAGTCTAGGGCACCTTGGAGGAAATCCCATGCCTGACCGATCTGGGACACAGGCTCTTTATGGTCACCCTGTTTATCAGCCAATATCGAGGGAAAGGACAGAGCAGGGCCTGGCGTATGAGTGGATGGTGGTACTGAGCAGCATTTAGAAAGGTGGTTGGGGGCTTTGGGTGTTAATGGTAAATGATTACTCTGAAATTGATGGTACCTGCTGACAGGCCCTTTCTTCGTGGGGTCCCCAAGGAGACAGACACACACAAGCAGAGGGATTGTTGCCACACTTACTGGTCCCAGAGCACATGTGGCTGGTGTTGCATGTCATCACATCCTCCAAGCCTCCCCTGCCCGGCCCTAAAGGGGATGCAGACCACGCAGGTATGACAGATGGCTTTGTTGGGGGCTGACGGGCCATCAGCTGTCTCTGGGGGCCATAAAGCTGAGTGCTTTGGAAGTGATGAGGAATCACTGTGTCTTAATCTGCTCAGGCTCCTATAGCAAAATACCATGAACTGTGGCTTAATCAACAAAATTATTCCTCACAGTTTTGGAGACTGGAAGTCCAAGATGAGGGTGCCAGCAGGGCTGGGTTCTGCTGAAAGGCTCCTCCTGGCCCGCCGATGGACGGCCTTCTCCCTGTGTCCTCACACACTGCGCCAGGAGATGAGAGCACACGTGCTTTGGTCTCTCCCTCTTTTTTTTTTTTTAAGATTTCATTTGTCAGAGCGAGAACACCTTAGCAGGGGAAGCAGCAGACAGAGGGAGAAGCAGGCTCCCGACTGAGCAAGGAGCCCGATGCGGGACTCGATCCCAGGACCCTGGGATCACGACCTGAGCCGAAGGCAGAGGCCTAACCAATGAGCCACCCGGGTGTCCCATGGTCTCTCCTTCTTCTTATGAGGGCATTGGTCCCATCTGGGGCCCCACCCTCATGACCTCATCTAAACCTAATCCCCCCAAAGGCCCCAGTTCTAAATACCTTCACACTGAGGGGTAAAGCTTTAACAGGAATTTGGAGAAGACACAATTATTCAGGTGGGACTGCAGTACCCAGTGTCAAGGTGATAATAGTGACACTCACAGTGTGAGCCACACCCCTCCCCTCATGACAATAGGGTGTTTCCCAGAACATTCACATCCTGCTGTTCCCCATGGGGCTGGCCCTGCTCAGAGAGGGCCCATGGCTGAGCCACTGCCTGGGGGATGTTTCAGAAGCCTGTGACATTTAAGGATGTGGCTGTAGACTTCACACGGGAGGAATGGGGCCTGCTGGGCCCCACACAGAGGATCCTATACCGTGACGTGATGCTGAGGAACTACAGCAACTTGGTGTCCCTGGGTGAGGCCTTCCTGTCACCTCTTCATCCATGTCCCGTGTGTGTGTGTTTCCATGTGTGCTCACACATACGTGTGCATATTTAATCCCATGTCTTGTCACCAGTAACCCACACCCAGGTATGTCCTTGCTCTGACCTGTGTCCCCCAGTTGGGTCCCCTCTGTACAGAGTGGACACCCCACCCCACATCACCAGAGAGAGACCTCTCCCGTGCCTGGGGCACACATACTGCACTATCGGGCCTGTTGGGGCCTGGCTCCCTGTGGCAACAGCGTCAACATTTCCCTCCTACTTTCTAACTATGGGCAGGACTTCCCGATTGCAAACCAGATGTGATCTCCAAGCTGGAGCAGTGGGAAGACCCCTGGACTGTGAAGAGAGATGTCCCAAGAGGTCCAGGTGAGTGAAGTAAGGGTCTGTCAGATCAGGTGTTTTATAAAATTAATTTTCCTCCCCCCAGCTTTTCTTGAGGTATAATTGACAGATAAAAATTGTATATATTTAAAGTGTACAACATGGTATTTTGATATACATATACATTATGAAATGATCACCACTATCAAGCTAATTTATATATCCATCAGCTCACATAGTTGCAGTATTTTTTCTGTGGTGAGAACGCTTACAATCAACTCCTGTAGGAAATTTGAGGTCTACAATACAGTATTGTAACTATAGTCACCATGCTTCAGATCTGTTTATTTCTGCTCCTGGGGCAAGGAGGAGCAATGTACATGAAACAGGGAAGAGCTAGTAGGTACAGGATCCTGAAAACAAACCTGACAGTCCTCCAGTGGTCACTTCCCCAGACCCGACAGCCACTAATCTGCCTTCTGTCTCCATGATTTGCCTGTTCTGACCTTTCATGTAAATGAAGTTTATATAAATATGTTCATTTATTTTGCATACGGATACAGGCATACAGATACAGGCATACTATATGTGGTCTTTTTGTGTCTGGCTTCTACTCTCTGGGAATAGTGCTCTATGAATACTCACGTGCAGGTTTTTGTTTGAGTATCTGTTTTCCATTCTGTTGACCAGGCCCTGTTGCAGTAAGGGCGTGGTTATAAAACAACCCCAGTGGCAGCTGATAGGTAGGGTGGCTCTTGGTGGCCTTGGCCCATGCCTTTCTGTGTTCCATTCTACTACTTTCCTTCCCCACTGTGCAGAGGAGGCTTGACAGCAGGTCTGTGGTCACATTCTTGGGAAGGCCTGGTGCAGGGTTGGCCTTTGGCTGGTGTCTGGGAACGTGGTTTGGGGGAGGAATCCCACCATTCCTTAAACGATTAGGAGTGGCTCACTGCACCTAAACCATTTGTACAAACAATGTGGTTTATACTAAATGTCTGCTTTTCTTCTGGGAGTCTGGAATTTTGGTACATGCTACACAGTGGGTGCATATGTGGCCAGCCCCCAGTAAAACCCTGGTCACTGAGTCTCTAACAAACTGTAGACTACACTTCATGTGTCAGAATCCGGCGCTGAAGGGGTTTGGTGCACGCTGTGTGGCTCCACTGGGAGAGGACTCTGCGCCCTGCGCCTTTTCCTTTTGTTCATTGTGCCTGGTGTCCATTTGCTCTCATCAGTCACAGCCGAGAGTATGACTCTTTGTTGAGTCCTTTTTTTTTTTTTTAAAGATTTTACTTATTTGACAGAGAGAGATAGCCAGAGAGGGAACACAAGCAGGGGGAGTGGGAGAGGGAGAAGCAGGCTTCCCGCGGAGCAGGGAGCCCCATGCGGGGCTGGACCCTGGTCCATTCACTCTTCTGTCCTCGCTGCAGGCCCCCCCCGAAAGCCGCAGGTCTGTGTTGTCCAGTCTGACTGCTGAGGTTCTGTCCATCCCCCTCAGATTGGCAGTGCACATTTAGGTTAGGGCTTTAGCATGTTTCTTTGCTTATTTTTCAGACTCAGAGCCTGGGCCCCGAGCTGCATGGCTGCCTCTAGAGAAGGGCGCTCTGCGTCAGGGGCAGATGACAGTAGGACTCACAGGGCAGGATTTCTGGCACACCATCCAGAAAGAAGTCACAGGACATGAAGGCCAGGTGGCAGACAGACAATGCCAAGCAGTGACACTCAGCCAGGGAAAGAAGAGCCCAGAGTGGAGCTTTGCAGGAACTTTCTCCTGGCACCCATTCCTCACTGAGCATCAGTGCAATCCTCCAAGGGCTCAAGCTCCCACAAGCCACGTTGGCAAAGAGGGCCTCACCTGCATTTCAGTCCTAGATCAGGGGCGCCCCTGCCAAGAAGAAAGAGTGTGTATGGAAGCCCTCAGCTCTTTTCCAGACCTTAGTCACCCACAAGGAGCTCACATCGAGGGGGACACATTGGTGTGTGGTGGGTGGGGAGATGCCTTTGGCAAGAACACATGCCTTGTGGGCTGTCAACAGATTCCCAATAAACGGAAGCCCTACACGTGCGAGGAGTGTGGGAAGGCCTTTGGACAGAGCACACATCTCGTTCAACACCAGAGAACCCACACTGGTGAGAAGCCGTACACGTGCCAGGAGTGTGGACGGGCCTTCAGCAAGAACTCGTCCCTGGTTAAGCACCAGCGCATCCACACAGGTGAGAAGCCCTATGCGTGCAGCCACTGCGGCAAGCACTTCCGAGAGAACTCCTCCCTGGCCAAACACCAGCGAGTGCACACGGGCGAGAAGCCGTACACCTGTGGTGAGTGTGGGCGCGCCTTCAGCCAGAGCACTCACCTCGTGCAGCACCAGCGGATCCACACTGGGGAGAAGCCGTTCGCCTGTTGTGAGTGTGGCAGAGCCTTTGCTGACTCCTCAGCCCTCCTGGTCCACCATAGAACCCACACAGGAGAGAGGCCTTACGAGTGCCGCACGTGCTGCAAGGCGTTCAGCCTCAGCTCATCGCTGGCCGAGCACAAACGCTGCCACACAGGAGAGAAGCCATACGCATGCCGGGAATGTGGGAAAGCCTTCAGCCAGAGCTCATCCCTCAGCAAGCACCTGAGGACACACACGGGTGAGAAGCCGTACACATGCGGGGACTGTGGCCATGCTTTCAGCCAGAGTTCCTCCCTGGCCAAACACCAGCGGGTGCACACTGGCGAGCGGCCTTACGTGTGTAGAGAATGCGGAAAGACCTTCAGCCAGGGCTCCTACCTGACCCAGCACCTCAAGATCCACAGCGGCGAGAAGCCATTCATATGCAGTGAGTGCAGGAAACCCTTCGGCGATTCTTCAGCCCTAGTCCTGCACCAACGGGTGCACACGGGTGAGCGACCCTACATGTGTGGAAAATGCGGGAAGACCTTCAGCCAGAGCAAGTTCCTCACCCAGCACGAGAGGATACACACTGGGGAGAAGCCCTTTGTGTGTGGTGACTGTGGAAGGGCCTTCCTGCAGAGCTCCTCCCTCACCCTCCACCTCAGGACACACACTGGGGAGAAGCCTTACAAGTGCAATGAGTGTGGCAAGGCTTACATCCAGATGTCGCACCTCACTGAGCATTACCGGGTGCACACAGGGGAGCGGCCCTACGTGTGCAATGTGTGCAGCAAAGCCTTCAGCCGCGGCACACACCTCATGCAGCACCAGCGTGTCCACACGGGCGCCAAGCCCTTCATATGCAGCCTGTGCCGGAAAACCTTCTGCGAGGCTGCAGCCCTCATTCTGCATCAGAGGGTTCACGCTGGACAGAAGCCCTTTGAGTGTCACAAATGTGAGAAAAACTTCAGCCAGAGCAGATCTCTGGTCCAGCATCGGAAAATTCATTCCCAGGGGACACCATGAGTGCAGCGAGTATCAGAAAACCCTCAGCAGCTGTTTGGTTCTCATCCATCCGTGAACTGGGGGTGTGCCAAACATGGCAGAGACCTGGCTGTCCTTCATCCGGCGGAGGGTCCTGTGAGTGTCAGGAACTCAGGGCCAGTGCAGAGCAGCCCCCTTGCCCATGATACACTTCTCTCTGCAGGGTCACCCGGTTGAGTGAGCCTTCAAGGGGAGCAACAGCCCCTCTCATTTTCCATCATATGGGTTCCCACAGATACCCACCAGGTGGTAGGAGAGATCCACAGGTGTGGGCGGTCTTCTTGGCAGGCCTGAACAGAGCTCATTTCAGTTTTTGCCAAGGCAAAAATGAAATTAAAAAAAAAAAAGGTAAAAAGATGCTTTTTCGGGGCACCTGGGTAGCTCAGTCAGTTGAGCGTCCAGTTCTCTGTTTTGGCTCAGGTCATGATCTCAGGGTTCTGGGAATGAGCCCTGCAGCAGGGAGTCTGCTTCCCTCTCTCTGTCTCCCTCTGCCCCCACCCCCTGCTCGTGCACTCTCTCTAAAATGGGTAAATAAATCTTTAAAAAATAAAAAAAGATCTTTCCAGTTGTTTGTGCCTTGTATTAACTCAAGCCTTATGGTTTTTGTTTTGTTCCTCTGCCAGAAAGTAAGGTTAATAATGCCGAACTGTGGTGTGTCACAAAGTCGCTCTTACTTTGTTTGAGAGAGAGAGCACAAGCAGGGGGAGTGGGAGAGGGAGAAGCAGGCCTCCCGCCGAGGAGGGAACCCGATGCGGGGCTCGATCCCAGGACCCTGGGATCATGACCTGAGCTGAAGGCAGACGCTTAACCATTTGAGCCACCCAGGTGTCCCCAGTCGCAGTCTTTAAAAAAGACTTTGTATGTCATTCATCGGCTTTGGCGTGAGGATTCGTTAGAATCGGTTGAGCCAGTGATTCATGTAAGACCTTAGCACTTTGTAAGCACTTACACACATGGTTCTATTTCATCCTCTCAGCACCCCCCGGGATGCAGATATTTTTATCCCCACTTCATAGACAAGGAGTTGACTTTTTTTTTTTTTAAAGGCCTACTTATTTGAGGGGGGAAGGGGTAGAAGAGAGAGAATCCCAAGCCGACTTTGTGCTGATCATGGAGCCTGACGCAGGGCCCGATCTTACAACCCTGAGACCATGACCTGAGCTGAGACCGAGAGACGCTTAACCGACTGAGCCACCCAGGTGTCCCAAGGAGCTGAGATTTTGAGAGGTTAAGCCACTTGCCTGAGGCCCCCAGCTAGAAGCCATTCACTTTTCAGGATAAAAATACTAGAGTTAGCAGATGGAGACAGGGTGGCAACAGTCCCTCCATCCCTTTCAGCATATGCAAGGGGTATTTACTGTAAGGAGGCAGCTCTAGAATTTAATGTTCTTCTGAGACTGGGAGATGGTGGGATGATTGGGTCATGCTGAAGAAGCAGACTGAGCCATCTGGCGGACTTAGGCAAAGGCAAAAAGTAGGAGCTGGGAAGCCATTGCTCAATCTAGATGTTGCTTACGTGCCTAGTGGAGCCATTCCTTTGTTCCATCACAGGTGTGAGCCTTTCGCTTTCCCGCACAGCTTCACTCGGGTTCTCTGGCGCCATCAGGATGTGGTCTGGCCTTGAAGCCCCTGCATTCACCCAGCATAGCGCATCTTTCCAGTCATCCCTGTGTTGTCCAGGCCCAGCTTGTTGGTCTCCTGTCAGCATCAGCTCCAGGGCACCTCCTCACTGGCTGAATCAGAAGCAGCCTGTCTTCCCCGCGTGTCCCCCATGGCAGTATGAACATTGTGGTGTCATTGTCCATGTCCTCGTTCAGAGCCCACTCTGGACCCAGGGCCCCTTTAGCACACACCTGTCTCGTGCCTCTGTAGAC
Source organism: Callorhinus ursinus (assembly GCF_003265705.2). Classification (NCBI taxonomy): domain Eukaryota; kingdom Metazoa; phylum Chordata; class Mammalia; order Carnivora; family Otariidae; genus Callorhinus; species Callorhinus ursinus. The sequence goes on from NW_027397162.1 coordinate 1,525,623, forward strand.
CCATCCCCTGGCATATGGCAGGGCCAAAACTGAGAGGGAACGAGTGAGTGAACCAGTGAGACGCTGAATACAGAATGACTGCAAGGGAGTCCCCAAGACCACCTTCAGGCTCAGTGACTCACTAGGACTCCTACAACTCAGAACAGGCTGAGGGTTTATTACAGTGAAAAGGATACAAATGATCACCACAGAAGTAGAAGGCAGATAAGCTGGAATCCAGGTACAAGCTTCCACTTGCCCTCTCAGTGTAGTCATACAGACTCCGTAGTACTCCCCACTGGGAGCGACAGTACACATGGAGTATGGGCAGCCAGGGAAGGTGACCCAAGCCTGGTGGCATTTACTGGGGATTGGCCACATGGATGTGGGGTGCCTGCATGCCTGACCTTAGTTCCTGAGCCTCCAGCTGTCTCAGAGATAAGCCTGATACAGTGTGACTCAGGGTCCCCATCATAAATCATGCAGACTATCTCGCATAGCCTAAGGCCCCCCATAAGGAAAGACACTCTTATCAGGCACGATATTCCAAGGGCTTAGCGGTTCTCTCAGGAGCCAATCCCAAGGGCCAATCCATTCTTTACAACATGCAGTTTGGACACCCCAGGTCTACTGAGTTCTGTTTGCTGCACAATGACCCAGCACAGCTGGTGACCAGTGATGCCTCCTCACCCAGCCAAGTGCTACAGCTACTACTGCGGCACCAGAGAGAGAAGAGGCATCAGCCAACTGGAGGCAGTCTGGGTTGGGATGATGAGGATTCTCCCAGAGGCAGAGACAGCTTGGTTTTGTAGGGACAAGACTGTCTCAGGGGCTGCACCTTCAGGAGCGCGTCCCACGTGAGCCACAGGGACCAGGCTGCGAGGCAGGAAGAACTGGGCAGCTGGTGAGTCTCTGAGGCACCACACGGCACAGACGGGGCAGGCTTGCCACAGGCCACCCACTCAGCCTCTGTAAAAACAGGGACCGTGTCTTGGCAGCAAGATGGAGAGATGAGGGAGGGATGTGACAGTGCCAGCCCTCAACATAGTTTGCTTCCATCCTGCAGGGTGGTCGGGCCCAAGAACCAGCTAAATCCAGCTCCATGGGTTTGAAGTCCGGCACTACCCAAATGCGCTCTGGGTCTTTACGCTCTGCCTCATGTTCCTTGTCTGTAAATTGGGGATAGTGACCCCCTCCCCGCAAGGACTTAACATGTTAACTTGAAGAGAAAAAGTACGTCCAGTGTGAGTGTTGTTCCACCAGGAAGCAGTTTCCGCCAGAGGCAGGTCAGTGATGGTCATCGACTGGCTGCGGTTGGGCAATGAGAAGGAAGTGCAGCCAACAGCTAGCATGAATGGCCCTGCAGGAGCCTGGCTGGCCGGGGGGAGGGGCGGCACTTGTAGGGGCACAGGCTTGCAGATGGGAAACCCCCGAGCTTTTCTGGCATCTGATGATCAGGGTGGAGGCTGGCACAGGACCACACAGGAGTACGACGTAACCACAGAAGGCCCTGAGGCGATTCATTCTTCCCATAAGGCCAGACAGCCTCCAGGTTCTTTGCCCATTCCTATTGATGGCTCAAATGTGTGTGTCTCCTACCAAACATCTGTCTGCAAAGAGCTGTCTAGACACTGTGCAGAGGGCAGGGGAGCTGTGGGCACCGGCTGCAGGAGGCAGAGGCTGGGCATCCAGGCCCAGCCAGACCATCCTGGGGCAGGAGGCAAGGGGGAGTCCATGGGGCCTCAAGGCTCTCGCTTACCCCTTGGGTGGTGTGCATCTGCCCTTGAACACACCCTCGCGAAACATCGCATGCTCGCACACTGACAAAACACTCTCTCTCTGACCAAACTTCAGTCAGGCTCTTCTGAACAGTTTTTGATGAGGCTCCTGTGGCCTTCATTAGAGTCTAGCCAAGTCAGTTTAGTAAGACTCTCCCACCCTCCAAATCTATCTGCTTGGGTTCCTCATCCTCCCCCTCCCCCCAGTGATGTCTGACCATCCTGGCCTGCCTTCAGCGAGAATCCTGTTAGACACCCCCTTACCCCTGAGAGGAGGGGCAGAGGCAGAGGGAGAAGCAGGCTCCCCGCGGAGCCGGGAGCCCGATGCGGGGCTCGATGCGGGGCTCGATCCCAGGACCCTGAGACCATGACCTGAGCCGAAGGCAGACGCTTAACGACTGAGCCACCCAGGCGCCCTGAGGTGAGAGTTTCTTAACTCCACTTCTCCATGTTACAAAGTCAGGTTTATTATCTCCATGCTGTGGAGAAAGTAGAGACCCAGAGATGTAAAATCACCTGCCTGAGCAGGAGAGAGTAAGAAGCACAACTGGGAATTGAGATCAGCTAGGTCCCTCTCTGTAGCCTGTACCTCCTATTGCATCACCCTGCTCCTTAGCCAGTGGTTCTCAGCCTTGCCTACACTTGAGAATTTCCTGGATAAAAATCTGGATGCCCAAGCCAAACCGCAAACCGGTGAAATGTGGATCTGTGGTAGACAGAGTAATGCCTTCTCCCCCACTCTAATCCCCAGAACCTGTGCCTATGGTACATGACAGAAGAGAATTTGCAGATGGGGAAGAGTATCCTGGGTCACCAGGTGGATACAATGTCATCACAAGATCCTTCTAAGTGAAAGAGAGAGGCAAAGAGGGTCAGTCAGAGAAGGAAATAAGACGACAGTGAAGCAGACATGAAACAAGGAAAGTGGAGGAGGCAAGGAAATAGGTTTTCACCTGGAGCCTCTAGAAGGAACTGGCCCTGCCACCAGGGCGATTTTAGCCCCATGAGACCCATTTTGGACTTCTGACCTCCAGAAATGTAAGGTAATAGATTTTTGTTCTTATAAGCTACTATGTTTGTGGTAATTTGTTAGAGCAACAACAGGAAACCAATACAGCCTCTCTAGACACAAACCAGACCAGTGGAGCAGAGCCAATTGTACCTGGGTGGGGAAAAAAAACCAGGGATGATGGTTCATAGAGGTGATAAAATAGAAACCAGGAAAAATGTGGGGCTCTCTTCACTGGCAGGTGGATGGAAAGGCAAGTTCTGCTTGGAGGCAGGGAGGCAGTGATGTGAAGCTGGGCTGGGCAGAGAAGGCAGGGCTGAGAGCTGGAAAACGGGAGCCCCCAGAGATAACGCCTTCGGTGGTGCAGGAAGAGATGGTCACAGCAGAGTTGCGAAACTGGACTGACACTGCCCAGAGTGCCTGGTGCACAAAAGGGGCCCAATAAAGATGTGGTCTGTTGTTAGGATTATTGTGGGTGAGCATCTTGGGGTTGTTCCTCTGACAACAAAAGGCAGAAAACCACAAGGAGAGGCCAAGAAGACCCAAGGAGATGAGGGCAACCAGTGCCACCCACAGGCCAAAGCCCAGTTCAGTGCTTGACAGGTGGGATGGGTCTTGGCCAGGGGGGCGGGGGGGTCGGAGCAAAGGGTTCCTTGGATTAGGACCCCTGTGGTGTGTCTACCGGTGGTCAGAAAACACGAAGGGGCCGTTTACACAAAATAGCAAAGCAGGCAAATCCATGGAGGCAGAAAACAGATTAATGGCTGTCGGAAGCTGGGGGTAGGGGGAATAGGGAGTGACTGCTCGTGGGTATGGGGTTTGTTTTTGGAGTGATAAAAACCTTCTGGAATCAGACGGTGGTGATCTTTGCACAACCTTGTGAATATAATAAAAAGTGAACTGTACACTTTAAAAGGGTGAACTTAAGGTATGTGAACTATAGCTTAAAAAGAAAAGAGTTAATTTTTAAAGGGGAAGGAATATGGAAAGATGACCAGGTAAAGGGGCAAACTCTGGCAACAGGGAGGGAAGCAATGAGAGTCTGTGGGGTGTAAGATGAGGGAGGTTGAGATGCCTCAGGCCTTCAGGACGATGGGAGGTAACGGGGGACGTGGAGAGAGTGTGGCCACCGGGGCTAGTCCCTGGTTTGGAGCTTCCGGTGCTGGAGCAGGTATGAACTGTAGCAGAAGGCCTTGTCACACTCACTGCACGTGTAGGGCCTCCCTCCCGTGTGGATCCACTGGTGCTGGCTAAAGTCCGCAGTGCCCTTGAAGGCTTTGCTGCAGTCCAAGTACTCTCAGGGCTTCTCATCTGTGTGGATCTTGTGATGCTCAATGAATGTGGAACTCTGCCCAAAGGCCGTGCCACACTCAATGCACTCATATGGCTTCTCGCCGCTGTGTGTCCTCTGATGGTGGATCAGGGTGAGCTCCACCTGCAGGCTTTCCCAGGATCCCCACACTGGTAGGGCTTCTCCCCTGTGTGAATCTTGTGTTCTGCAGATCTGAGCTCCCTGGGAAGGCTTTGCCACACTACCTGCATTTGTACCACTTCCCTCCGGTGTGGGGCCTCTGGTGTACTTTTTAGTATACTATACCAGAAAAGGAAGACTTTTCTACACTCATGGCATTCATAGGGTTTTGCTTCAGTATGGATCCTCTGGTGATCAATGAGGTTAGACTGGCACCGAAAGACTTTCCCACAGGTGCTACATGGATAGGGGTTTTCCCCAGCGTGAGTCTTCTCATGCACAGAGAGAGCCAAGTGCTGCTTGAAACTCTTCTCACACAGGCGCACCTGCAGGGTTTCCTGTCCACACAGGCTGCCTACAACACCGCTGGCTCTGGAACCTGCTCAAAGCTTCCTCCATGTGCGACTAACATGTGTGGTTTCTTTTCCACAGCAATGCTCTCTTGTCTTATGGGGCCGGAAGACAACTTTACTGCCTGAAACCTCTCCCCACACTAGGAGTTTCCATGTTGGGGAATGACCTTTGCTTAAAATCTTGCCTGAAAAAGGATCCTCAGTAGGATCTCTGTTCTGGTTTCCTGAGTAGGCCTCAGGAGTGTCAATGTCTTTGAAGGCAGAACCCCATAAAATCTCTTTTCTGATGACCTCCTTTATTACCCCCATAAGGAACTGCAGCAGGTCTTTGAATATGCTCTGTGGTCACCTTCCTTGATCTGAAAGAAACCAAGATCACAGATGTTAACTTTGTTGACTTTCTAAACAGAAAAGAAACCAAAAGGATTGATGAAGTGGATGGAATTACTAGAGCAATTTTTCACCCCTCCTTGTGTACATACCTTTGGCCATATATGTCGTTCCTTTCACCAAAGGCCGCATGGATACCTCTTCTTGACTTTGGGTGTGGCCATGTGACTTGCTTTCTAGAATCTCAATAGAATCTGAGTGGAACTGCTAGTATGTTAGTTCTGAGCCTAGGCCTCAAGCCTGCAGGCATCTCTGCCATCACCATGGGACAAATTTGCCCTGTGAGCCCTATAAGACAAGTGCAGCAGAAATGGACCCAACCACCCCCCCCCCGCCAAAGAAAAAGAAAAGAAATGGACCCAACCTATAGCCTGGAGCCAAGCCCAGACCAGATTAGCCAATTCTTAGACTCAGGAGAGAAATAAGTGCTTACTGCTCTCAGTCACTGAACTGTTGTAACTAACTATTCGTTACAGAGCAATAACTGACTGATATAACTGCCAAATTAAAGTGAATACTCTCTGGGGGCGCCTGGGTGGCTCAGTCGGTTAAGCGTCTGCTTTCGGCTCAGGTCATGATCCCAGGGTCCTGGGATCGAGCCCCGCATCCGGCTCCTCCCCTCCTTCTCCCTCTCCCACTCCCCCTGCTTGTGTTCCCTCTCTCGCTGTTTCTCTGTCAAATAAATAAATAAAATATTTTAAAAAGAATGAATACTCTCTGAAAAAGATGGGGTTTGAATTCTGGGGAGAGGATGAGAAAGAGACAGAGGCAGAGAGGAAGAGAGGAGAGTCTAGTCAGGAAAACCCAGAGGCCTAGAGCACTGGTCCAATAATCAGAGAATAAGCATAAAAGGTGTCTCTGAAAGTCTGGGGTATGTGTGGAAGGGCCATGGTGGGTATGGAAAGTAAGTGGGAATCCAGTTAAGCAGCTTCAAGCAAGGGAACATTGTCAGTCTGCCATTCATTCATTCATTCATTCAACTCTTCTTGGGGCTCCGACCTGTGCTAAGCACCAAGGATGCCCTGGCCTCAGGTCATAGAAAGGGCAGGACTCCTCTCAGCTCTAAAAGCACAGACTCCCAATCTGGACAGAGAGGAAGGCCCTGAGGAAAGCTTCCATCGACTTTCCAGGTCACCCACACCTACTGTCAATCCAGGCTCGTTACTCCCTGGCACCTGGGTCTCCTCTGGCTGTTGCCCTCTCTCCCCTCTCCTCAGAAGCCTCCCAAAAAGTCCCACACTCATAACAATGCCCCTTCATCCCATTATGGGCTGAACTGTGTCCCGCCCAAATTCACACGTTAACATCATAACCTAACCCCCAGTATGTCCCAGAATGTGACTGTGTTTGGAGATAGGACCTTTAAAGAGATAATTAACATTAGAGGAAGTCATATGGGGCCCTAATCCAGTGACTGGGAGGGAGAGACACCAGGGGTATGCTAATGAGGAAAGGCCACATGAGGACAGAGCAAGAATGTGGCCATCCACAAGCCAGGGAGAGAAGCCTCAGGAGAAGCCAACCCTGCCAACACTCTGATCCTGGACTTCCAGCTTCCAGAACTGTGAGAAAATAAATGTCTATTGCTTAAGCCCCCCAGGCTGTGGTATTTGGTTATGGCAGCTGCAGCAAACTAATACACTCTCAGGCCCCTGAGCCAGCCCTGCTCTCCCCTTGGATGCTGCACTCCAACCCATCAACCCTGTCTGCCCCGTCTTCAAAACAGACCTGTATCTGACCACTTACCAACACCCCCACCTCCACCACCTGATCTGACCTCCCCGGGGTTCCAGCAGCATTCACCTCCCAGGTCTCTCTGCCTCTACCCTCACCCCAAGAGTCTTCCTGTGACAGCCACAGGAACCCTACAAAGAGCTAAGCCACAGCCCAGCCCTCCGCCCAAAGGCTCCCCATGGCTCCCACCTCTCTCAGGGTAGACATCAAAGTCCACACGTGGCCCATAAGCCCTGCACCATCTACCCCATGGGCCTCCCCATTCTGTCCCTACCCTTTGCTGTCTCCTTCCTCAACCCACTGCAGCTGGGCCTCCTTGCCTGTACCCACCTCGGGGTCTTGGGATTGGCATTCCATCTACTGAAACATTCTCTCTGTCCCTCCCCTCTATTCAGGATCGGTTGAGATGCCAACTCCTCAGAAACAGGTTTTTGTTTCTTTGATTACTGTCTGCCTTCCCAACAACACCAGCTCCACAGAGGCGGGCGGTGCCCGTCGCGTTCGCTGCAGTGTCCCATCTGGAATGGCACTGGCCCTTACTGCTCGGCATGGGACTGGGGAAGGCAGAAGGGGCTCACTCTGGCTGCAGGCAAAGGTCTGATGAGCTGAAGGAGACCCCACAGGCTGGGGTCAATAAGCATGGGCGAGGCCAACCTCAAAGCCTCACCTGCACACAGGCTGGGCCACTGTCCTGGGCCCCCGGCTGGAGTCTTCTGCTTCAACTCTCACACACCCACATGCACATACAGAGGACATATTCTCACACAGTCACACATCCAGGCATCCGCACTATCACACAGTCACATCCATGATCACAGCCACAGTCACTGCAGCAACATACAGCAATCATACCCAGTCTGGGGCCTTCCTGCTGTTCTCAGGCCTTCCTGGGCAGCACCAGCAGACGCCATCACACGGTGCGACAGCCACACAGTGCTGCAGGATTGTCGCGTATGGTGACTAGCAGACACACACACACACACTCGCGCACACGATACCCACACACGTGGTCGGAGAATGACACACTCAGCCTAGCCTCCGGCGCACCTACAGTCATGCAGGACAAACAGGTGGGATCCCCTGTAAATAGTCACGAAAAGCAGCACACACGACACACGATGCACGCCCCCACGCACCGTGCACGGTCCCGCCGCGCGCACAGCCCCGGGCCCAACTCTCCGCTCACGTCCGCCGCGACCCCACCATGGGCCAGCCTTCCGCTCCCTGCCCGCCCAGACTACAACTCCCGGCGTGCCCCGAGGGTGCGCAGGAGGCGGCCCGCGGCCTTCTGGGGACTAGGATATCCAGGGGGACGGCGGGGCCGCGCGCGCGCTGTGAGCGCGGGAGCGGAGGCCCCGGTGAGCGCGCGCGCGCCCGTTGGACAGCGTGGCGCATTCTGGGAGTCGTGGTCCCGGCGAGCCGGCGCCTCCGAGGGAGCTCCCGGAAGTGGCCGGCGCCGCGCGGGTCAGGTGGGTCTGGGTGCGGTCCGCGGGGCTCGCGGCCGGAGGGGAGCGCTCAGGCCCCTCTCTCGGGCGGCCCGTGCCAGGCGTGCGGGACTGAGGCGCTGGCCACGAGCGGCGCGACTGGAGGGCCGACTGGCGGGCGCCCAGGCCGGCTGTGGAGCTCCCTGATCGAATGTGGGGCCGGCTGACTGGGGTGCCGCCTGAGAGAGCGCTTCAGCGGCGGCCGCATGGCGGGGCTGCGTTTCTCACTGACAGCCGGCTGTGCTGTGTGGCTGAGGGGGACGGGGCGTGAGCTTCCGGGGGCGTTGTGTGCGGTTGTGAGCGAGAGCGTTGGCGTGCGGCCGGCCGTGTGCCTGGAGGTGTGCCCGCGAGCGTCCGCCGTCCGACTGAGCGAGACGGCGGCCCGGAGACACGGGCGACTGCGGGAATTCGCCGCTGTGCGGGCCTGTGCGCTCCGCACGGGGCGACCCTGAGGTGTTCTGCGCCCGCGTATATTTCGGGCTGCGTTTGACTGTGTGACTGAGGTTTTGTCGGGCCCGAGATCTGGGTGATCGGCAGAGTTGAGCACGTCTGGGGCAGAGGCTGTGCTCTGCCACGTCTGCGGCCGGCCGCCCGTCTGGGGCCGCGGCCGTGTCCCCCAGCAGCGCCGGGGCGCTCGGGTCGGCGGGAGGCTGCGCGGCCCGCAGGCGGCTCGTTCAGCACGTGCCGGCCGCGTGCCGGGCCTGTCCGGACGCCTGTGGCGGAGCGCCGTGGCTATAGCCTCCCAGCAGCCCTCTGAGGTAGGTGCCGGCCCCGGACGGCTCCGGCAGGGCCCCCTCTCTCCGGTCGGTTCAGCCCTCGGGCCGCGGGCCTTGACCCGGTGTGAGCTCCGGCAGGGCCCACTCTCTCCAGTCGGTTCAGCCCTCGGGCCGCGGGCCTTGACCCGGTGTGAGGTCAGCGCGCGGGCGGCCGGGCTAAGGCAGGTCCGTGCGCACGCGCCTCGGAGACTGTCAGCAGGGATTCCCCAGAACAGGCGCTCCGGGGTATAAGAGAGCTCAGGGTCCTGCGGCATCTCTCCCATCCCCGCCAGCCCTGCCTCGCCTCCCGCGTGGACGAGCGCGCCCAGCCCTCCCAGGTCCCTCCTTGTGCTCGGCACCCGTTACAGCGCACTTGACGTGGGCCGTGCCCTGGGCGCTGTCGGTCCGGCGGGCCCAGTCCCCCTGGGGCCGCACGCGGTTACAGCCCGAGCTGGGAAGAGGGAGACGCAGGGCGCTCGGGGTACTTAGCTTGCTCCCAAGCGCTCGGGCCGCGCTTGGAGGAGAGGGCAGGTAACGAGCAGTTTGGAGGACTGCGAGAAATTAGGTGCAGAGAGAGACCTGAGAACACGAGAATAACAGGGACAAAGGCTGAAAAGATGGGGCCTGGGGATAATGGCAAGGACAAGGTGACAGGAGGTCCACGTGAGCTTCATGGTGGGGTTAGGGGCTAGAACCCAGTTTTGCCAGAAGTTGCCAGCTGCCCCTGAAAGGCTTCAGCATTGGGGTCTTATCTTACTAACGTTTGCTTCTCCCTGTGCCCAGGGCCACGGCTCAAGTGCCAACCAATCTTTGTTACCTCTTTTCTATTGTAGCCGTCTTAGCAGCTGTGAAGCGGTATATCATGGTTTGATTTGCATTTCTCTGGTAGCCATGACGTTGAGCATCTTTCATGTCGCCCGTTGGCTCTTTGTATATCTTCTTCGAAGAATTGTCTAGTCAAAACCTTTGCCCATTCTTTAACTGGATTATTTGTCTTTTTATTATGGAGTTACTTAGATACGGGTTCTTTATCAGATATATAATTTGCAAATATTTCCTGCCATGTCGTGGGTTGCCTTTTTGCTTTCTTGGTGGTATCCTTCAAATCATGAAAGTTTTTAATTTTGATGAAGTTCTTTATCTACTTTGTCTTTCATCACTTATCCAGGAAGGCTTTGCATTTTTTTTTAATTAAAGTATAGTTTACACAATATTATTTTGGTTTTAGCTGTACAACATAGTGATTCAACAGTTATATGCAGTACAAAATGATCACAATAAGTCTAGTTACCATTTCTTACCATACAAAGTTAATACAATATCTTTATATTCTGTGTGTTATACATTACCTCCCCATAACCTATTTGTCTTATAACTGAAAGTTTGTACCTCTTAATCCCTTTCACCCAGTCCCAAACCTCCTTCTCCTCTGGCAGCCGTCAGTCTGTTCCCTGTACCTATGAACCTAGTTTTGTTTTGTATGTCCATTTGTTTGTTTTTTAGATTCCACGTGTAAGTGAAATGAAATGGTATCTTTCTCTGTCTAACTTATTTCACTTAGCATAATACACTCAGGGTCCATCCATGTTGTCATAAATGGCAAGATTTGGGCGCCTGGGTGGCTCAGTTGGTGAAGCGACTGCCTTTGGCTCGGGTCATGATCCTGGAGTCCCGGGATCGAGTCCCACATCAGGCTCCCTGCTCAGCGGGGGGTCTGCTTCTCCCTCTGACCCTCTTCCCTCTCATGCTCTCTATCTCTCCTTCTCTCTCTCTCAAATAAATAAATAAAATCTTAAAAAAAAATAAAATAAATGGCAAGATTTTATTCTTTTTTATGGCTGAGTAATATTCCAATATATATATGGGCTACATTTTCTTTATCCATTCATCTATTGATGGAGAGTTAGGTTGCTTCCATATCTTGGTTATTATAAATAATGCTGCAGTGAATATAGGGATGAATATATCTTTTCACTTTAGTGTTAGTATTTTTTGTTGTTGTTTTTAAAGATTTATTTATTTATTAGACAGAGAGAGACACAGTGAGAGAGGGAACACAAGCAGGGGGAATGGGAGAGGGAGAAGCAGGCTTCCCGCCAAGCAGGGAGCCCGGTCCCAGGACCCTGTGATCGTTACCTGAGCCGAAGGCAGACGCTTAAGGACTGAGCCACCCAGGCGCCCCTAGTGTTAGTGTTTTTATTTTCTTTGGATAAATGCCCAGAAATGGAATTGCTGGATTATATGGTACTTCTGTTTTTAACTTTTTGCATTATTTTTAAGTTTTGCAGAATACTGACCAAAATTAACTGTACCCTGGGTCACAAACCAAGTCTCAGCAAATTTGAAAGGATTAAAATTGACTAAAGCACATTTTCTGAGCACAACAGTCTTAATCTGGAAATCAACAATAAAAAGACAACTAGAAAACCCCAGTTATTTGGAAATGAAAGACCAGATTTCTAAAAAACCCATGGATCAGGAAGAAACCACAACAGAATTTAGAAAATATTTTGAACTCATTAAATGATAATGAACATGCAGCATCAAACTTGTGGGTATGCAGCTAAAGCTGTGTTTAGAAGGAAATTTATAGCCTTAAGTACATGTATTAGAAAAGAGAAAAGAAAGGCTGAATGTCAATTATTTAAGTATCCATCTCAGAAGCTACAAAATAATTAGCAAGTAAAGTGAGGGAATGACCATGTAGCTAGCTGGGGAGTGTGTGTGAGATAGGAGGGAGACCTTGTTCTGTGTGGGAGGAACACTGTAAGCAGACTGGCCATGGGCTGAGGCTGCCTTGGTTTGTAGCTCAGCAACTCCCCATCCCTTCAGTATCTGGGAAACTTTGAGCAAATCTTCTCCTCTATATCTGTTTTCATATCCGTAAAATGGAAAGGAAGTTCCTACCTCCTGAGTTTTTGTAAGTTTTAAATGAGTTACCGTATGCAAACGTTTATAATGGTGCTTAGCACCTGATTATTTTGAGCATCTGTGTCTCTGTGAGAATGAGTTACATCTTACAGGCCCCAAGTCTGCATCTGCCCTGCTCTACAGGTATGAGCAGAGCCCCAAGTTCCACATGATGACAAAGTTCTGGCATTCCTGCAGACCCAGTTCCAACACTCCAGCCATCCTGTGCCTCACTTTTGTGCTGCTCCTTGATGGCCATCCCCAAGAACGCTCTGAACCCAGTGCCCTGGGAACAGGATGGCTTTCTACGCGTGAAGGTGGAGGATGAGGAGGCCAGCCTCTCTGAGATCCAGGAGTCTAGCTCTGGCCACACTGCCCACCCCGAGGCTGCACGTCTTCGTTTCCGGCGCTTCTGCTATGAGGAGGCTTCCAACCCACATGAGGCCCTGGCCCAGCTCCGTGAACTGTGCCGCCAGTGGCTGCAGCCTGAAGCACACTCCAAGGAGCAAATGCTGGAGCTGCTGGTGCTGGAGCAGTTCCTGGGTGTACTGCCCCCCACGATCCAGTCCTGGGTGGGTGCCCAGTTCCCCAAGAGTGGTGAGGAGGCTGCCATGCTGGTGGAAGGTCTGACTCGGGCACTCGACAAGAGAGGTGAGAGGGAGCGACTGGTAACTGTTCACAGCACACTGTGGGCAGAGCCTGGACTGGAATGTGGGGAGTGCAGGGTTTGGGCTTGGGGTCGCTCACACATGTACTTGTCACCTTTGTACCTCACCCAAACTTTCACACAATGTACAAAGCAGATATGTTTTGATTGCTAATGACCAAAAACCCAGTTCAAACTGACTGAAGCAAAGTAGGGAGGCTTTGGGCGCCTGGGTGGCTCAGTTGGTTAAGCGACTGCCTTCAGCTCAGGTCATGATCCTGGAGTCTCGGGATCGAGTCCCGCATCGGGCTCCCTGCTCAGCAGGGAGTCTGCTTCTCCCTCTGACCCTCTTCCCTCTCGTGCTCTCTATCTCTCATTCTCTCTCTCTCAAATAAATAAATAAAATCTTTAAAAAAAAAAAAAGTAGGGAGGCTTTGTGGCTATATCCGGGAGCTTAGTTGATGGTATCAGGACTTTTTTTTTTTCTGTTTCTCAGTTGGGTTTTCCTACATTAGCTTTGCTCTTTTTTTTTTTTTTTTTTTTTTTTGAGAGAGTGCACAGAAGCGGGGGTGAGGGGAGGGGCAGGGGAAGAGGGAGAAGCAGACTCACCACTGAGCAGGTAGCCTAATGGGGACTCAATCCCAGGGCCCTGAGATCATGACCCGAGCCGAAGGCAGACACTTAACCAACTGAGCCACCCAGGCACACCTAGCTTTACTCTTAAGTAGCTTCTATCCTTAGAGACAAAATTGGCTCAGCAACCCAGGCTTATGTCTTATCAGTGTGGAAACCCCAGGGGAGAACACTAAAAGGTTCCTGGGCTGAGGCCCACTGAACTGGTTGGGGTCTTGTGCTTGTCTTATGGCTGACCAGATCCCAGGGACTAACATGAGCAAGGAAAACCGGGCTGCTGTGGGCTGGAAGCCTGTGGGGGTGGGGGTGACAGAAATGCCAGGTGTCTCCATGTGTCCCCTCTGAATCCTCCGTCTGCTGGCCCTGTAGGATCTGGGTGAGTCAGACCTGCCCTTAGCCAGAGTCGGCACTGTGGCTCCGGGGGACCAACACAAATGTCCCAGCCCAGGGAGGTCCTATAGGATGCAGGGAGGCTGCAGCCCCAGGACAGTCGAGAGCAGGGAGTGAGGGCTTCTCCCAGAAGGGCCCCGCCTGGCCCAGCCTGGCCCGGCCTGGCCTGATAGTGGCAGATAGTGTGTGTATGCCAGGACCAGGGAGGAGATGTGCTGTGGGTAGGCGGAACAGAAATATGATTAAGGCTTGGTAGATCCAACCACTGCTCCTCTTCCTCCTGTGACTTTCTTGTGCCTCTGTTACCCTGTCAATAAAATGGGAATTGCAGTCATATGCCTACCTCAATGTCAACGCCTGGCACAGATTAAACACAGTGGAAACTGTGGCTGTTAGGACGATTTTTTAGCTCCTTGAGAAACAGACCTTTCTGGAGAGGTTGGTCATGTGCCTTCCCTTGGCCTCATCAGCTATGCCCAGGCAGAGGTCACGGGCACAGGGAGAGGGGGCAGTGGCGCCCTTCTCCTGCAAGGTCGAGGTTTTCAGAGAAAAGGCAATATGGCACTGAGACAAGGAGAAGGAGCTAGCAGTCCAGGCAGAGGGAGTGGTGCAGGGGAAGGCTCAGTGGTATGATATGGACCAGTGCATTCTGGGAAGAGCAGGTTGTGCGATGTTTCTAGAATAGAGGAAGAAAGGGGGGTGTGGGACCAAGCATGTGGCTGGGGAAGCTGGGGAGTTAGGAGGACATCTGTGGGCTTAGAGGAGGAAAGCTGAAATCTCAACTTGGCCACTAACTAACTGTGTGATCTTGTACCAGTTAGTTACTCAAGACCTTCCTTCAGCTGGGCCTCAGTTTCCTTGTGTGAGGCACAGTAGTTGCAGTATGTCCTTGTGAGAGCGGATTGAAGCTGAAATGAGGCAATGGAAATGACCAACTGTACTTGGAGACTAGCACATAACAAGAGCCTAAGAATGACCAGCAGCCCTGGAAGACGAGCAGTATAGTGTCCCTCTCGTACAGGTGGGGAAGCAGGTGCAGACAAAGGCTAGATTGCCCAAGGCCCTGGAGCTGGCTAGTAGCAGAGCTGGGGCCCCACTGTGGACTCAAGCAGCAGCTGTTTGCCTGTCCCCATCTCTTCCTGGAATCTGTCCAGTACACGATGCTCTTAAGTGTCCCCAGGTGCCCTGTGCACCCATCAAGGGTCAGTTCAGTTCAAAGGTCAGCTCAGGCACACTGCTACCTCAGACACAATCCAGTCTCTGGCTACCTTTTAACCACACTCTGCCTTCACAGCCATTTAGAGTGGGCCTCAGGCCTCCCGGGGTCTTAGGGAGGCCAGGTAGGCGTGTCACCCACTCACCCTCAGCAGCAGTTGTCTACTTAGGGCTCAAGGTAGAGTCTACTGTAGAAAATTGCACAGTTGTCAGCATCTAGAACTGATTCCCTCATTCAGCCAGTAGTTACTGAGCAGCTGCAGAAAATGCTCAGTAGGCTGTCTAGGTCCAGGGGGAAGGCACCGAGAGCTGGGGCCTGCTCAGGGGGAGTGAGTACACAGGCACTTGGCAGGGACAGATCCCTGTGCGTGCTTACTTGCTCTCACTCTCAGTGTTTCAGTTCAGTTCAACCTCGGGGTCTTCCTTCTGACACTTGAGCCAAAATCAGCAGCCTTGAAGAATGGAGAGTTTGGGGAGGGGGAGGATTGAAACCTGTGATCCAGTTTTCAGTGGTGTGGGAGGACAGCCCTATGTCCTTGTGTCATCCAGGACATCAAATGAGAAACTTTCCTTTGGAAATGGGGCCAAATGTCAGGAGTGGCTTTGTCTCCCCTTACAGAGTGAGACCAGGACCCAGGCCAAGTTGGGGGAGTCCTGTGTGGAAAGAGTAGTGATGCTGTGGTTTGGATTATTTCAGGATGGGATCCGGGAGCCAAGCTGTCAGAGGCAAGCTGCAAGCAGAGTGATTTGAAAGAGTCAGAGCCATTAGACAGGGCCACTGAAACCCTCATGAGAGGTATTTCCCAGGGACCCACTTTTGGTGATGCTTGTGAACCTGAGGGCAGCTCAGAGAGGCAGGCAGGACTCTCGGAGGAAACATGGACAAAGTCTGTCCCCCAAGAGATGGATTTCAGGAAAACTTCAGAGCCTCACAAGGATGTTCCCACCAACCAGCCCAGCTGTGAATCGGGTGTCTTGGGGAATAGTCCCAATGTGTGGCCAAATTTCACTTCACAAGAGAAGACACCAGAAGAGAAATTTGATCCAGTGGATGTTGATAGGACAGAGCCTCCGTGCATTTACTCAGGGAGGAAGTCTTCCAAGTGTAGTGAATGTGGGAAGACATTCCAGAGCCCCTCAGCCCTCGAGACACACCAGAAGAGCCATTCTCGGAAGACACCCTACACCTGTAGTGAGTGTGGGAAAGCCTTCAGTCGGAGCACTCACTTGGCCCAGCATCAAGTCATCCACACGGGTGCAAAGCCCCATAAGTGTAAAGAGTGTGGGAAGGCCTTCAGCCGGGTCACCCACCTAACTCAGCACCAGAGGATCCACACTGGAGAAAAACCCTACAAGTGCGGGGAATGTGGCAAAACGTTCAGCCGCAGTACCCACCTCACTCAACACCAGCGGGTGCACACAGGGGAAAGGCCCTATGAGTGTGACGAGTGTGGGAAGGCCTTCAGTCAGAGCACCCACCTGACTCAGCACCAGCGCATCCACACTGGGGAGAAGCCCTACAAGTGCGACGCTTGTGGGAGAGCCTTCAGTGACTGCTCAGCTCTAATCCGCCACCTGAGAATCCACTCCGGAGAGAAGCCATATCAGTGTAAGATTTGTCCGAAGGCCTTTGCACAGAGCTCCTCCCTCATTGAGCACCAGAGGATCCACACAGGAGAGAAGCCATACAAGTGCAGTGACTGTGGGAAGGCCTTTAGCCGCAGCTCAGCCCTCATGGTTCACCTGAGGATCCACATTACAGTACTGCAGTAACCAAAGAAAGCCCTTGGGACATAGAACAACTTCCTCTCAGAGGCTCAACATCTAAGAGAAACCCTAAGTTCCAAAAGAACAAAGATCAGGGTAAGTGATTGATAGTACCCTAAAGTGATAAGGTGCTTCAGGGCAGACTCTGGGGCTGTCTGGGAACAACTCTGCATTTGGAGACCCAGAGGGAGGCGCCTGATGAACACAAAGCTATTCAGGCTAGCTGGAGAAGCTTCCAGAAGAATCCTACTTCCCTCCATACCCCACTCAGGCCCATCTCGGAGAAAAGACAGCTGAGCTGAGGACTTGGATTGGTCTTCAGAGTCAGGTCAATTGGGGTGAAGTTTCTGTTGGGACTCAATGGTCCCAAGATGCTCTGGACAGAAAGGCTCCAGCTTCATGTTCCCATGTAGCTGCTCTCCTTGCCTTTTCCTCTCCTGCTTAGCCCAGGAGGGATGCCAGCCCATGCCCACTTCTGTGCCTTCACACCTACTCTTTCGCTCCACCTATTGTTGTCTAACTCCAAGGCCAACCTGTGAAGCTGCCTCTTCTCTTCTATGAGGCCTTCTCCAGGCCCTCAGTCTCTCTCACATTCTCCCTAATCAAGGGTGTGGCATGATGCTTGCCCAGCATCTGTTTCTCCTTGCCTTCTCCTTCTGTGTCGCACCAGCAATCAGCCCTGTTGGTTTTATCAAAAACTCACCTCTAGGGCACCTGGGTGGCTCAGATGGTTAAGCGTTTGCCTTCAGCTCAGGTCATGATCCCAGGGTCCTGGGATCGAGTCCCATATCGGGCTCCCTGCTCCTTGGAAGCCTGCTTCTCCCTCTGCCTCTCTCTCTCTCTGTCTCTCATGAATAATAAATAAAATCTTAAAAAAAAAAAAAACAACTCACCTCTAATCTGTCTTTACTATTCTCACCTTCTTTGAGCCCTCATCACCTCTCATCTAGATTCCAGCTGGGGTCCCCTGCCTTCATTCTCTCCCCTGACCTCCCCCACTGTTTCTTCTCCACACCAGCCTCCAGAGGGCTCTTCCTGCAATCCAAACCTGATTGTGTCACTCCATAGTGGAAAGCTCTCCAGTGCATCACCTTCTGTGGCAAAGCTTTCTGAATGGGTTACAAGTATGCCAAGACATAAGTCTTGGCCCCAGATAACCTCTCCAGGTACCCTTGTATGTGCGTGTGAATATTGTCATTTTTCTGTGTGTGCAGTGATGTGAAAAATGGTTTCAAAGTACTGCCCTGTGGGATATATGTCAAACTCCTTCACCTGCCATTCATGATCATTTGTGACCTGGCCCCAGCCTCATCTACTGTAGTAGCCCCACCTTCCACACACCAGCCATGTGGAACTACTTGTCGTTCCTGAAGAAGCCATATTTTTCCCACCTACGTGCCTCTGTACCTGTGCCTGGAAACCTCTCGTCTTTCCTCCCACATGTTTCACATATCCCTCCCTAACAAAGCCTCCCCTACTTCCTTGAGCAGACTTCAACTTGCCTTCTCTGCTTCCAGAACACCTCCTTAACTTCTCTTTAACTTCCTACCATGTTGTATTTACTCCTTGCAGAGCTTGCAGTCTGTGTTTCCCAAAGACACTGTGAGCTTCCAAAAGCAGGGGCTATGTCTTATTCTCAGTATCCATAGCACAGGATGCAATAGGCTCTGGCCAGTGTCTGTTGAATGAATATACTGTGACTGATGCCTTCCTGGAGGCAGTCACCATGCTGCACCCTGCAACCTGATATAGGTCTACATTGCTGTCTCCCCAACACCCAGCAGGGCAAGAACAATTGATTTTCCCAGAGCCCCAGCACTCAGACAAGCGTGGCATACAGTGGCCTCAATAAAATGTTACCATATTGAGTCTGCCCTTTCTATCACCCCAGAATCTCCCTGGACTCGGTGGTTGCCAACACGCTGTCAGTGCTCTCTGACCTTCTCTCACAGTTCTGTATCCCTGGCTGTCTTTCAGGGTCCATGTCTGTAACTGGATGTCACAGCCTCTGTTCTTAACTATCAGGGTGTCATTCTTCCTCTCTTTCTCTGATGATCCCATCACATGTTAACCATCTGACCTACCATGCTGTTTTTTTACTGTTCATTGTCACCATTTCTGTGTTTCTCCCTGTGTCTTGAACTCATTCCCTCTGTGTCACAAGTAAACAGAGTCACACAGACCAAGGAGTGAGGTTCGGAACAGGAAGGAGGAACGTTGAGACCCAGGGAAACAGAGATCTTGTGTCAATATCTCTGAGAAAGTCCCAGATATACAGAAAGTCCCAGGCAGACAGCCACTCATAGTGAGACCAGGGCTGAGAGACTCAGAGGAAGTTGACAGACATAGGAAAAAGCTCAGGGATGAGAGATACACATTCCTAGTGAAATGATCACATAGGCCTCCAACAAGCCTGCAGGCAGGGGGAAAGATGTGGGCCTAAAGTCAGTCTGCAGAGCCCCACTCCTCCCAGGCTGCTTTTGGGACCTCGGATAAGTGACTTCCCTGAACCTCAGTGACCTGCTCATCTGTAAAGCAGGAATTAGATGACCTGCCTTGTTTAACACCCAACCCAGGGCCTGGCCACTGGCTTGTAGTATCCATCTCCACCTCTTTCTGCCCCTACTTTCCTGGCCTTTGGTACTGAAAAGCTGAATCTCTACCCCCTGGTTCTCTGAGCATCTCCAGCACCCATTTTGTCATGAGATACGTGTTTTCCCATGTTTGTCTGAAGGGGGAGGAAGTCAGGGGGAAAAGGAATCATTAAGGATCTACATGTATAAAAAAAAAAAAAGGATCTACATGTGTTTTTCAGTCTGCCAAATAATTTATGTACATCATCTCACAACATTCTGAGGGCAGAATGACCGTCCCATTTTATAGAGGAAGGGATGTGGCCAAGTTTATACTGCCAGAGACTGGAAGCACTGAGATTTGAAAGCCTATCCAAATATGTCAGCAATTTCAATAAGCACAACTATATTCAACAAACTAAGTAAGACAAATACTAACATTGGATTTCTTTCAAATCCGGACATATGTTCTTTAGAAGAAACACATCTAAAATGGGAAAATTGAGGGTAAAGGAATAGCAAAGGATATTCAAGACAGACATGAATCTGAAGAAAGACAACAGAGCTATATTATTTCAACAAAATAGATGTTGACACAGAAAAGCATTATTAGGGTCATAGGATCACTATTTGTTTTGTTTTGTTTATAAAAAGGAACAATGCATTAGGAAGATGTGATAGTTTGAAACCAGAGAGCTCATGACATCCTTATTAGGGAACAGAATCACAGAAACTGATAAGACCATACATGTAGTTGGAAATGCTACCACATTCTTTGTAATAATAGCAGAGAGAATATTTGAAGAAATAATTACTGGAAACTTACCAAATTTGGCAAAAGGTCTCAATTTACAGGTTCAGAAAGCTCAGTGAACCCAAAACAGCATAACCTCAAAGAAATCCATGCCTAGACACGTCATAATTGAACTTCTGAAAACAAATTTTAAAAATTTTGAAAACAGTCTGTGAAAAACTATGCATCCTATAAAGATCAGTGCAAAAGATTATGGGTTTCTTGTCAGAAATAGTGAAAGCCAGAAGGCAGAGAAACAACATGTTTAAAGTGCTGGGGAAAAAAACACTGTCAATCCAAAATTCTATATCCAATGAAAATACACATCAAGAAGGGGAGCAAAGTAAAAACATTTTCAAATGATGCAAAACTAACAATCTTGCCAGCAGGCGAAAAGGGTTGTTTTGATAGAAGGGAAGTGATAACAGAAGGAAAATTGGAACTTTGGTAATGAAGAAAGAGTAACACATTGCAAATATTTGATCTTTAAGATATACATGTGTTAAAAAAAAAAAGATATACCTGACTTGAAAACAAGATTTATAACATTGGTAGAGTTTTCAATGTATGTTGATGTAGTATATATGACTACAACATAAAGAGGGGAGAGTATCAAAATTCATTCAGTAATATATTTGAGATTTGTATATTTTAATGCATATACATTATATCTCATTAGTGTACAAAATTTAAAATAAATATAATGATATAGGTAAGTTTTAAAGGGGAGTGGGAGGGGCGCCTGGGTGGCTCAGTCGGTTAAGCGACTGCCTTCGGCTCGGGTCATGATCCTGGAGTCCCGGGATCGAGTCCCACATCGGGCTCCCTGCTCAGCGGGGAGTCTGCTTCTCCCTCTGACCCTCTCCCCTCTCGTGCTCTCTATCTCATTCTCTCTCTCAAATAAATAAATAAAATCTTAAAAAAAATAAAAAAATAAAAAAATAAAGGGGAGTGGGAGATGCAGTTTTCCAGTTATGGAATGAATAAGTCACGGGAATAAAAGGCACAGCATAAGGAATATAGTCAATGACATTGTAATAGTGTTGTGTGGTGACAGATGGTAGCTATACTTGTGAGCATAGCATAATGTATAAACTTGTCAAATCCCTGTTGTACACCTGAAACTAATGTAACATGTCAACTATACTCAAAAAAATTAATTGAAAAAATAAAAGGGTGGAGAAAGATATATAATACAAAAATTAACCAAAGAATGCTAGAGTGACTATTTTAATATCATACCAAGTAGACTTCAGAACAAGGAAAATTACCAGGGATAAAGAGGGACATTACATAATGATAAAGGTCAATCCACCAAGAAGACATAACAATTCTAAATATGTATGTATCTAACAACAAAGCCCTGAAATATAGGAAGCAAAAACTGATAGAACTGGAAGAAAATAATAAATTCATAATTATAATTGGAGACTTCTACACTCCTCTTTCTTAAATCAACAAAACAAGTAGATAGGAAATCAGGATACAGAAGAACTAAACACCACCTACCAACTGGATATAACTGATGAAGTTGCCAGTATTTAAATACTGCCGATTATTTTTTATCCACAAAGAAGTAATTTCCTGTTATTTAAACTAATACAGACTTGTTTTTAAGTCTAATGAGCTGTTAGCTGATGTTTACCCCCAAGAAATCAATGATCTGTGTTTCCTGAAGAAAGTGAAAAAGAACAAATTAATTCAGAAGTAGAAGGAAGAGAATAATAATGATACAAGTAGAGATCCACAAAGTAGAAAAGAGACCATAGAAAAAATGAACAAATCCAAAAGTTAATTAGTTCTTTGAAAAGAATAATACAATTGATAAACCCCTAGCTAGACTGACAGAGGGGAAGAAGTGGGTGGGGGGTGGGGTAGAAGGGACACAATATCAAGCATGAAAAAGGTGACATCACTACAGACCCTGTAGGCATTAAATGAATAAAGGAATGTTGTAAACAACTCTATACCAGTAAATCAGACCAATCAGATGAAATAGGCAAATTCCTTAAACAAAATTTATCAAGTATTAGTTGATAATGCTGATACACACCTACTGGTATGCCTGTACCTTGAGAGCCAAGCTCTAAGTGGACTGGGCAATGAAATGTCCAGCGGGATATTGGGTGGGGCAAAGGGCCTTAGATCTGTGGGGAAGTGGGAAGGAATAAAGAGGAGTCCCAACCCTACAACAGTTTCAATCCCCAATGTGAGAGACCTAGCCTTTGGGGACAGACTCCAGCACCACCAGGTGGTGGCCACTCAGTCCAGAAAACAAAACTACAAAATGCAGCCTCTCTGAAGTGCCTCCCAGTGTGGGGACCAATTTGATCAAGGTGGGGTTGGGTATGTCTGGAGAGCTATCTATCCAGACCTGCTGGGGACCAAGCAGAGGTGCCTGGGGAGTAGGAGGCAGCTTGAAGAAAGCAAAAGGCAATCTTGAAAAATGTGGCCCTAAGTAGCCAATCCTTGGCCCCTGTACCCTCAGGATCCAACCCAGAGCCCGTCCACCTTTAGGACACAAGATCCCAGCCCACTTCCCTCAGCCCTGGAAGGACAGCCCCCTGCACCAGGGCTGCCATTAGCCAAGGACACCTTTTAAAGTCTCTTCACATTTTTATTAATTTCCAGGAGGAATGAGGGACAGTTCAGCACTTTCAGGGGGAGTCCAGCCTCTAGCTGCAGCATGAGGGATCAGAGCCAGACTGGAGAAACTATTTGCCAAAGATACCATTAGCAGCCTGAGTCTGCAGCTGGATCAACTTCCTAGACAAATTTGACAAAAGAGAAATGTTAGGGGAAGGGGGCATCATGTGTCCTCCTCCCTGGTGAAATCAGGGCAGACCTCACTAAGGCCCCTCAGGAAGGAAGTAGCTTGATCAGCTGCCAGCCAAGACCCCCCCCGTCCCCCCCCCCACACACACCTAGGCCTCTGTCCAGGTGTCTACCTGACCAAACCACAATCTGCTCCAGGGCCTTTGCATGTGTCCTCTCCCTGCCTGTAATTTCCCTCATAACCCCAGCAGACTAGGCACACTAACCAAGGTGCTGGGAGGAGGTGCAAGGAAGGGGCCCGTCCTGGTAGAGGGCACAATCTGGGCAAAGGCCAGAAAGAGGAACCCAGCTCACGGAACCAGAGGAAAGGCTCACCTGCCACCTGGAGCTCCACCGGGTCGCTGAGCTCAGACACGAAGGGTTTGGGTGACCATAAGCGGTATCGGCAGCTGTAGTTGCCGGCATGCTGGGGCCCCACATAGGTCAGTACAAGGTCTGCTGAAGCGTGGCTGGACCAGAGCTTGGTTGAAGGCTCCTCTTCGTCTGCCCGCAGCAGCTCGAAGATGACCGTGGGCATGACGCTGGGCACCTGGCTGTCGCAGCGCAGGACCGCATCACGGCCGGGAACCACCACCCCACTCGACAGGGGCCAGAGCCGTGGCCTGGGAGGGGATCCTGGGCGGAGCAGCCGGGCCAGTCAAGTGAGGCCCTCCCCTCACGTAGTAGCTGCCCCAGGCCCCCTCCGCCTTCCTGCCTCCCACTAAACCCAGGCCGGCTGGCTGCTCCATCCCTCCAGGATGCTACCCTTTGTCCTCACACACCTTTCCTCCTTTTCCTGGTCCTGAACAGGGTTCCTCCTCTTACCCTCCGTCACCCTCCTCCCCCAAGACCTCGCAAGTTCCCTAGACCCGGGCCTGCTCTAGACTCCCTGGAGTACCCAGCATTTGGCAGTCAGGGCCTCGGGACAGGTGTGGGAAAGGAAGAAATGGCCAAGGGAAACGGTGTTCCCGGCAGAGAGCACAGGAAATAAGGCAAATGCGAGGTGCCCCCAGACCATCGGCAGCCGAAATTCCATTGGCCCGAAGGGTTTGCTGTGAGGGCAGGACCAAGGCCCGGTGCACTTCCCTTGGGCACCCTCATTTGCTCACGGCTGGGAGCCCCCGCCCGCTCACCGTCTACGCGCAGCTCCAGGTGCGCGCTGGGCGCCGAGCCCTTGAAGGGTGGCGCCGTGTCCACATAGACGCAGCTGTAGTTGGCGGAGTCCACCACCGAGACGTGCGGCAGCTCGAAGGTGGCCTCTGTCCCCGCGGGGCTCAGGACACGGAGCACTCGGCGCTTGGCGTCCTCGCGCACCAGGGCGAAGCGCAGGCCGGCCCGGGGAGCCCGGCACCGCAGCTGCACCAGCGTGCCGGGCGCGGGGCGCAGAGTCGCGGGGTGGGCCGAGAGCTCCGGCGCGGGAAGCGTCTCTGTGGGGAGGACACTGGCTGACCCGGGCGCGGAGGGGAAGGCTTGGGCCTCACATGCGATCCAGCCTCGCGCCTTCTGCCTGAAGGAGTCCGCCGGCCCCCCTCCGCTTAAAACTGTACCACCCTCCAGAGCTTACCGGATCCCTCACATACAGTCCAAAACTATATTCTTTATTAGTTTGTCCATAAAAACAGACGTGGGGAAGGCGTCGAGTTTTGTCACCAAGCCCAAGGCATGCGGTTGCAGCTGGCCGGGATCCTCTCTTGGGGTCGTCGCTCCCAGTCCTTGGCAGGCCCTGCAACAGGCCTGGCTCCCTTCAACAGCGCCAGCCTGTTCCCTTCAACAAACAGGCCTCGGGTGCCCACCCAGACCCGGGAAACAGGAGGGGACCCCCGGCAGGTGGCGGGCGCCTGCACGGCCTGTGCCAGACTTGCGTGTTGACCCAGTTATTCTTATTGGAGCCTTGGGGATGCTGAGCTCATTGTCCCATTCTCAGTTGGGGAAACTGAGGCCGGGCGGATGAGTTGGGATTGGGCTCCAACCAGAGCCCTGCAATTCCGGGGAACCCTTCCCTGGGTCCCTCCTCCCGCTCCCCGCCCGGGGAGCAGAGCACTGTCGCCCTCCCAGCCCCATGCCCATGTCCCAGCCTGTGGCTGCGAGGCTTACCGTCGCTCAGCAGCAGCTCGGCAGGTGCACTGTTAGAGGACCAGGTTTGCTTGGCACGCAGCCGATAGCGGCAGGTGTAGAGACCGCCGTTTCCCAGAGCCACCGCGTTCAGGTGAAAGGAGATGCTGTCTGGGCTGCTGGAGCTCCTGGGTACCAGCAGCTCCTCCTCGCCCTGCCGCAGCTGGAATTCCACGCCGCTCAGGGGCGCCACGCAAAGGAGGTTTGCGCCGGCGCCCCGGGGCAGGACACCTGCAGACTCTCCCAGGAAACTCAGCGTGGGTGGCAACGGTGCTTCTGCAAGTCAGGGAGGGTCGCTGGGGCTAGAGTCTTGGATAACCCCGCTGTGGGACTGTTTCTGAGAAAGCTATGGTCAGCCAGGCCCTTCCCCAGACTCCCACCCACCACCCCCCCACCTCCCCACCCCCGAGCTGCTGCAGTGTCAGTGTTCAGGTCAGCTGTGATCCACCCAACTGTGTGACCACTGTTCCCCAGACCTAGTCCTGGGCGAGGGTATTCAGGGTTGGGGATCAAGGTAAATGCAGCTCTGTCCTCCAGGAACCTCCTACCCCAGGGAGCCCTCTGGGATGGTCAACACACTCACCCAGCTCCTCCACTGTCACAGTAGCACTGGGCTCAGAGGGTGCACCCGCTTCGTGGGTCCTGTAGCTGCAGCTGTAATTGCCAGGCTGATGGACTGAGAAGGTAGCCTCTGCATCTTTAGGGGCCTCAGCCACATCTAAAAACTGATCATCGCCTTCCCGCCTCAGGAGGAAGGTCACACCACGAAATCCCCCACGGCATAGCAGTTTCATCTTCAGACCCGGTGTGATCCAGGACACAGGCTCAGTTGAGAGCAAAGGTGGGGGTAGGGACTCTGTGGGTGGAGCAGGTTTGATGGGTCATTCTGAATGACTTGGGAGACGTGCAAGACCGAGCCAGACTACGATCTCCACACTCATGAAAATGGGAAGGAGCGGAGCCTGGGCGGCTCAGTCAGTTGAGCTTCGGACTCCTGATTTGGCTCAGGTCATGATCGGGGGGGGGGGGGGGGCTCTGTGCTCAGTGGGGAGTCTGCTTAAGGATTCTCTCTCCCTCTCCCTCTGCTCCTCCCCCACACGCAGCGCTCTCTCTCTCTCTAAAATAAATAAATCTGAAAGAAAGAAAGAGAGAGAGAAAGAAGGAAGGAAGGAAGGAAGGAAGGAAGGAAATATGAGGGAGCCAGGGAAATGGAAGACAATTATAAAGGAAAGGGGGGCAGGGACAGGAGGGGACAGGGGCATTAAACAAGAAGAAGATATGTTAAGGGGAATGTGCTAGGCTTTTCCCAAGCACCTTCTGGGGATTCAGTCATTTATTCCTCACAACCTTCTGGGATCAGTGCAAACATCATCCTTATTTTACAGATGAGGAAACAGGATCAGAGATGTCAAATGACTTGCCAAAGGCCACCTAGCTGCTCAGGGACCCCCCCCACCCCAGCCACCCACACCCCCATGTCAGAAAAATAGGACCAGGAGAGTGAGGAGGAACGGAGGAAGTCAGGCCTCTCCAGCAGCCCTCTCCCCACTGTCTCGTGGCTCCGTTAAAGCCCCTGCTCACCTGCTCCAGTCACCTCCAGGAGGTTGCTCAACTGGGTCCATCCGCTGTTCAAGCCAGAGCGGCAGCGGTAGAGGCCTCGGGTGTCACTTGTCACTGCTCCTAGCGGGAACTGGTGCTCCATGGCAGGTAAATCAAGGTGCACAAGTTCCTGGGTTACCCCATCCTTGAACAGCTCAAAATCCGGGGTCATCAGGCGGGCCTGGCATGTCAGTGTCAAGTTGGCCCAGGGCTCCAGCAACGATTCGGCCTCTGCCCACAGGTTCGGCCGGGTCTCGAATACTGTGTGGCAGGTGGAGGTCAATGCTGGGCCCCAGGACAGGGGCTCACCTCTGCAGAAGCCCACCTTCCCCCAAGACCCAACCCAGACTCACCTATGGCTCCCTCGGTTGCTGGGCCCAGTGAGAGACCTGTAGAGACGGCACCTGTGAGGTCCCCATTCCTATGCCTCCTCCTCCCTCCCGCCCCCAAGGGACTCCAGCCCCAGCAACCTCACCCCAGAGCATCAGGAAGGCCCCAAGTATGGACATGATGGCCAGCCTTGCTCCAGTCGGTGAGTGTCTGGGGTGATAAAGCCCAAGCAAGGGCGAGGGCGGCAAAGGGGCAGCAAGGGGCAATGACCTCTTCCCTATTATTTATCCTTCCCAGAAGGGGGGGCCTGCAGGGGATGGGGACAAAGGGCAAAACTCCAAGGCCTTTGGGAGCCTCATCAATAACCATAATCAATAATTATGTGTAATTAATAAACTAAGCAATAAATAATAAAAATGATAATTAAAAAATAATATAATAAAATAGCAAACAACATTAGCAAGTGAAATGACTTAAAATATGAGAAATACAATTTTAAAATGAAAATTAAATTAAAATAATGTAATAAATACTAACTGATCAGGGAAATTTTCAATTTTTAATGTTTGTCGGCCCTGCTCCAGGGCTCCCAGAGAACATTTACTAAGATCAAAATGACCACACAAAACCTCAAAGCCATGGGCTGTACTTCTGCCCCGAGCACACACTGTTTGTCTGCTTCATTAAAACAACAAGAACAAAAAAGGAGCATTCCAAACGCAAAGATAAGAAAAACAAAAACCTTCCCTGGGTCCCATAAGATTTAAAGTCATACAGACTTGCACAACTAAAAACATAAGATAAAGTCTGAAACTTTCAGGAATGTCCTTCATCATGATGATTTGTAACTCATTTTTTAAAAGATTTTGTTTACTTATTTAAGAGAAAGATTGAGAGAGAGAGAGAGCACACACCAGTGGGGGAGAGGCAGAGGGAGAAGCAGGCTCCCCGCTGAGGGCACTCTGGGCTCCATCCCAGGCCCCTGGGATCAGGCCTGAGCCAAAGGCAGACACTTAACTGACTGAGCCACCCAGGTGCCCCGTAAGTCTTTTTGTAAAAAACATATATATCCCGGAGCCACATGTTCCTTCCCCAGAGCACTCTCTTCTTTCTGCAGACTGTGTCCTGGACACCTGCCCTAACTTGGGCTCGAATAAAACTCTTTTCCTTTCTCTTTAAAAATTTTTAAAGGGTTTGTTCATTTTGCATCATTTCTTGGCATAGTCAACAGGATATCAGAGCAACTTGCCTGAGAACACCTGGGGATCATCTAGAACTCAGCGCTTGGCACGAGCATGGGCCCTCTGTGCCCCTCCAGCTCCTCAGCACCTCACAGGTGTATCTGGTGAGGTCCTGATATCTGGACCTCTTCAATTTGAGTGAACAGTCCTGATTTTTATTTGAACTGTTAAAGGTTACCGGTAATATCCTTTAGGTGGGAACAACCTGGGAGGGGGCGAAGTTGATGGGTTGGTTGTTTTAATTTGGCATTATACTAATGGATGTTATTAATATATAAGGCTTGAGTAAATTTTCTCGATAGAGATATGAAAGAGTGAATAACTCAGCTCCAAAGAGAAGGGACGCTTGCTCCTTCGAGTTAAATGGTGCTTTCAGGTGAATGAAAGCCTAGCGGAAATGTCTGAAGATATTCCTCAGACATGCAGCAGTCCCACAGGAATTTCCCATCTCATAAGGTGATTAATGATTGGCTCATCCACGGACGCACACATAAGGATTGATCATGCGGTGTTCTGAGCCCCTCAATGGTCCTAGACCTTACAAGGAGAAACCGAGACACAGAGTGTATTACGGCCATTTAGAAGTAACGCTCACAAGCAGCACCCCCCCGATACACCACTCTTAATATCCTTAGATCTTATTCAAGCCTTGCTCTAAAAATAAAACCAAAACTAAAAGGAATGGGGAACTGTGCTTCAAAAGCGAAAACACCACCCAGAAAACCAATAAACCCTTATGGGAAATTCAGGCAGGCTATCTGTACATATATACAGAGCCTATACTTGCAAGTGCTTACTTCAATGGGAAAAGGTAAGGATAACTGGAGTCTCAGACGGCCCCAGCGGGGTTCTTTTGACATGTCTGAATTAGTTTTTTGTGTGTGCACAATTAAAGAAAGCCAACTATAAGACTAAGTAACCAGAAACTCGGAAGCCATTTGGTTGAGTCAGTGAAGTCCCCAACTTTTGGGGAAGAACAGCAATCCCAGAGGTACTCTGGGCTTTATTTGGTTTGTTTGTTGCTACAGCTTTTGGTATCTTTGCACACAACCGGCCATGTTCTAACTGGAAATGGAAAATAACTAATAAATGGATCCATAAATTATAATGCTATCTTACAATTAGATTTAATAAAAAGGGGATATTTGGAAATTGGGTCTTTAATGTCCTCTGCACAAATAATAGTGAAACAAAGGCTAAATTTTGTTTGCATCTTGTGTACATGTATCTATGTGTGTTATAAATGTGAGGTATTTTCTCTATCTCTGGATGGTATTGCTACAACTGATTTGTAGAGGAGCTCTATTTAATTGGTTTAAAAGCAAGTGCTTGTGAAAATTGTGCATTTTAAAACTCAAAAGAATAAAAAGTAACCCAAATGCTTTTCAAGTTCACATGATCTGGGGTAAAATTTCCTACATTCAGACTTTTATGTTACTCCATAATAAAGATGCATCATAGGAAGGGACCAGACTGATGGTCCAAAGAGGTACAGATGAACAAAAATTTAAGACACCTGACCCCCTTCCCAATGGTCAGAATAATGAGGAAAAGGAGGAAATAGGCAGACTCTAGAAATCCTAAATCCACACCCCTTCCTCCAAGCACAAGTACCAGAACCAATGCCCAGCCCACTGCCTGCTCTTCTTCCAGAGGGCTACAAAGCACCCAGAGGAAAAGACAGGTGACAGAGAATTTTTTTAAAAGACTTTTATTTTTACTTTTTTTTTTTTAAAGATTTATTTATTTATTTTGAGAGAGTGAGAATGAGAGAGAGAGAGAGTACATGAGAGCAAGGAGGGTCAGAGGGAGAAGCAGGCCCCTCGCCAAGCAGGGAGCCCGATGCGGGACTCGATCGCGGGACTCCAGGATCATGACCTGAGCCGAAGGCAGTTGCTTAACCCACTGAGCCACCCAGGCGCCCCTATTTTTACTTTTAAGTAATCTATATACCCAACGTGGGGCTTGAGCTCACAACCCTAACATCAAGAGTTGCATGGGATGCCTGGGTGGCTCAGTGGGTTAAGCAGCTGCCTTTGGCCCAGGTCGTAATCCTAGTGTTGTGGGATCGAGCCCTGTCCCGGCTCAGCGGCGAGTCTGTGTCTCCCTCTCCTGCCGTGTGTTCTCTCTCAAATAAATAAATAAAATCTTTAAAAAATAAAAATACAATACAGGAGGCCTCTGCACCCTGGACTCAACACATATACCTCAGTGTGCTGCTCCAATCTGTTTTCAACAGCAGTTTTGTGTGGGGCCCATGCAGCAGGTCCTGGATACAAAGCAGGCTGCTTTGGCCCTTGGGCCCTATTGCCCAGAAGATCCAATGATGCCACTGGATAGAACAGAATATAATGCTAGTTTCAAAGCAGTCTCTCCTGCGCACCCTCAAAGTTCCAGCAATAGTCGTGGTCCAGGCTTCTCGGAGGCCCAAGCCCCTCCCCCAGCCCCTAGGCCCTGGTAAATCCACCCCTTCTCTTTTGCACCCCAGCCCTAGAGGTAGTAAGTGCTCGATGGTTATCCATCTCTGGGTTTTCAGTATTCACTTGTGTTCCTTCAGCCTTACAAAGCTAACTAATCAATTCCCTCAAAATCCTGAGGGAGGGTGATTTATCGGCCTGCCTGTTACCTGAGACAGCCCCCTTCTGGCTCACCTCCCACCCATCAAGTGGGCCAGACGCTCCTCCCGCCCTGTCGCAGGGAGATGCTAGTGGTCAGGTTTGGGCTCTCTGTTCCAGCCTCTTCTCCCCTCACCGGGGCCCAGCTTGAAGCCTCCCAACTCAGCACTCAGGGTGCAGGTGGAGGAGTCCCTGCAAAGCACTGGATACGGACGCTCAGTGACCTTTGTGACAGACATTGCTACCCTGGCAGACAGCCAAACAGGGTCCTCATCAGCTGCGAGTCCTCAGGTCTATCTGGTCCCCTCTGGGGCTCCACTCTGGAGACAAGGTGAGAAGGAACTTTGCAAGCTACAAAGGTTTCACTAATCAGGGTTGTAGCTCCATGCATGCCCTCTCCCTGCTGATCCCAGACCCAGGAGCAGAAGGAAGCACTGCACATCCAGTGGCAGCTGAGGGCAGAAGGAGGCTCCCTAAAATGGTGGTGGAGGCGGGAAGACCGTCAAACCCGCAGACACCAGGGGAGACCCCAGAGCACACAGTGGGGCAGGCCCGGACAACCCTGGCATGGGAAGCGAGAAGGGTGGTGGTGGCCAGGCCAGAGAAGCAGTCCTGTGCAGACGGAGCATGTCCCCCACCACATTGCAGAGAGGAAACACAGACACACCACCTTCCAGAGAGGGTCTGCTGAGGGTGCTAGATGGAGCTGGTGCTCACCCCTCTGGGAGGGTAGTGCCTTGGATGCCACCACTGTGGAGAGAACAGGAGGGAGGGGTACGTGGGGGGAAGCCCCTGGGAGGAGAAGTTGGCAGGACCACCCCCACTCTTGCCCTTTGCCCTAGGCCTCCTGCTGCTCACCAGGGTCCCAGAGCAAGGCCTCTGACCTTCTGGCCCTTGGCTTGAAACAAAAAATCTGTGCAACCTCAGACCCGGCTGAGCTGGAGGGGAAGCAGGGGAGGGGACTCAGCTAGCCCTCGTTCCTGGGGACCCCCCACGCCGGTGGCAGCCTCCAGTCTCTGCACGGATGCACCCCTCCCAGCACCAAAATTCACTGCCTTTACCCTGTGAATCACCTCCCCGCCATGCATCCGCAGCCAGGCCCCAGGGGCCACCAGGTGAGACTCCCATCGCCCCAGGGGCTGTTTTAACGGCTTAATCCTCGGCCCCAATTGTGGCTGCCCTGTGCTCCAGCACATGCAGCCCACATGGGGGGAGGGGGGAGGGCCTGGGGGTGGCTATTGTACACGACGCTGCTCACGCCGATGCACGATGGCCACGTCCTATGCCTCGCGCGCCACCGAGGGGCGCAGCCTCACCATCTCCCAGGGGCATCCCAGAGTCGGGGCGCGGCACCGCCCGTGTGTCGCTTCTGGTGTTCATTGAGGTTGGAGCGGTGGCTGAAGGGCTTGCTGCCCACACTACACACATAGGGCCGCTCGCCCGTGTGCGTGCGCCGGTGGCTCACGAGCTCGGAGTTGCGCACAAAAGCCTTGCCGCAATCGGCGCAGACGAACGGCTTCTCCCCGGAGTACACGCGCTGGCGCTGGCGCAGCTCCGAACTGCCGCGGAAGGCTTTGCCACAGTCGCGGCAGGCGTAGGGCCGCTCGCCGGTGGTGTGCCAGGCCCGAGCTGCCCTTGAAGGCTTTGCGGCAGTCGGCACAGGCATAGGGCTTGGCACCAGAGTGGATGCGCTTGTGGCTGAGCGGGTTGGAGCGCTGGCTGAAGGCCTTGCCACACTGGGAGCACACGTGGGGCTTCTCGCCGCTGTGTACGCGCTGGTGCTCGGCCGGACTGGAGCCCATGATGAAGGCCTGGCCGCACTCAGCACCCTCGAAGGGCTTCTCGCCCGTGTGCCTACGCTGGTGCTGCAGCAGCTGCGAGCTCTCGCGGAAGCTCTTGCCACACTGCGCGCAGGCAAAGGGCCTCTCGCCGCTGTGTGTGTGCCGGTGCTGCCTCAGGCCCGCCACGCGCAGGAAGGCCTTGCCACAATCGGAGCATGCGTGCGGCCGTGTGCCCGCGTGGATCTTCAGGTGCTCCGCCAGATTGGAGCTCTGGCTGAAGGCCTTGCCGCAGGCAGAGCAGGTGTGGGGCCGTGCACCCGTGTGCACACGCCGGTGCTCCAGGAAGTTGGAGCTCCAGTTGAAGGCTTTGCCGCACTCGGAGCATTCATAGGGCTTCTCACCCGTGTCTGTGCGCCGATGCTGCACCAGTGTAGTGCTGCGGCCAAAGGCCTTGCCACAGTCTGGGCAGCGGAAGGGCTTCACGGCACTGTGCGTCTTCTGGTGGTGGATGAGCTGCGAGCGCGCGCGCAAAGCCTTGCCACACTCCCGGCACACGTAGGGCCTCTCGCCTGTGTGGATGCGCTGGTGCTGGCTGAGGCTGGAGCTCCAGGTGAAGGCCTTGCCGCACTCGGTGCACGTGTATGGCTTCTCGCCCGTGTGCACTCGCCTGTGCTGCACCAGGTAGGAACTCTGGCTGAACGCCTTGCCACACTCACTGCACTGGCAGGCCGGCTCCCTGGGGAGAGGCAAGGGGCTTGGCACCAGGTCTTCTCAGATGCTTCTGCGCCCCACCCAGTCTCTCCCACCGTCTGTAGGCTCCAGCTCCCCTCTGGAGGCCCCCTGGTCCTCTGCCTCTGTGGGGTCTTCCCAGGCCCCCAGGCCTCCAGATGCAGCCCCCTCAGAGGGGTCTGTTGTGTCAGTCTTCAGCACAATCCAGGGAGTGTCGCCTTCACTAGAGCCACCTGCTGGGCCCACTGTCCTGGGGACTGGACCTTGCTTCTGTCCTCTGAAATGGGGAGAGAGAGAAAGCAAATGCCTGAGAGCTCAAAGAACTTTGGGAAATGGGGTAGAGGGGACCAGTGGGTCTCAGGAATGATGTGATTTTGACAGATCTAGAGCAGGGGCAAAGCTTGGGGCTGGCTGTATTGGGGCATGGCCATCACGCCCACCTTTCCTGAGCTGGTGCCCCTGGCCCCTCTTCAGCCTGGAACAGGGAAACAGGGCAGGTGGGCCTAGAGATGCTCTAACTTTCCCCATAGAGGCAGCATCCCAGGCCAACTCTGAGTCAAACTGTGGCCTTGTTGAGCTTGGACGACCCAGCCTATGATGGGGACGTGCTAGGAGACCACTGTGCCTGCCTCTATGGCGTCACTTCCCACACATCCCTGCACCTGACTGGGCAGCAGGGTGCTGGGAGGTGTGAGTGTGGGTGCCAGGATTGTGGAAAGATTCAAAAGCCACCTGCCTTATCTGCAGTAGCCTCCCACAGGGCCTTGATCTCCAACTCTGCACAAAGCAGCTCCAGGACTTGGCTTTTATCTCCTTGCTCCCCCTTGGGGTCATAAAGCACCAGAGAAGTGAGGACCACCTGTTTAGGAGGATGAAAATGGACCTGGTCACTTGTAGAAACACTAGAAATGAACTATCTCCACTCCAGAAGGCTTGTGGTGACCGCCTGACCCAAGCCCTGGCTGAGTCTGTCTTCCTTGCCCACCTCACCACTGCCCTGACCCCTAGCAGTCCCCTCCATTCAATAGGCAGCCTGGCCAGAGATGGAGGAATCCCAGTGGCTGCCAGGCAATGTTAGGCCACATCAGGCCTCTGCCTCAGTCCAACCAGGCTGGTCCAGCTGCCTAAACCCACAGGTGGGGTGGCTGTGCAGCCAGATCCCTGGGGGAGAGCTGAGGGCAGGAGGGTAGAGGGGCTTCATTGGCCCTGAGGCCACACTTGCACCTTCAGCTGCTCCTTCTTCCAGCAATGTCTCTACAGCAAGCAAAGCCCATCCCCACTTGCCCCTGACCACCTTATTGTCCTTTGTGGAGTCCGTAGCCCAGTTGGTGCTCTCATTCTGAATACACTGGAATTGTCAAAGAGCCCAGGGCCCCCAATCCACCCACTCCAGAGTGAGGCAAAACCCAGGGGCGCCCATCATCCCCAGGCTGCCTAGGTCAGCTGCCAGGATGAGGTAGAAGCAAGTGCATGGATAGGCGCTGCACCTGGAACTAGGGCTTGGAAAGGGCCTTGGGGAGCCTCCTGCTCCCCTCCCTCCTCTGTCTTGGGGACCAGCACCTCTTGGGGACTGGGGGCTGGGACCTGGGGACAGGAAGATAGGCAGAGGGTTGGGCCAGACAGATGCAGAGAAAACAAGGCACACGCAATGGCTCTATTCTGCTTGGTGTCCCCCAGCTCCCTACGTTCTGAGGACCTGAGCACAGCGCTGAGAACAAACCCAGGTGTGAACTTGGGGGCATCACTCTAACTCTGGTGTCTGAGCCAAGACCACCAAGCTCCCACCACCCTTCTCCCACAGCGCCCCCGCTCCACCAGCACTAGCTAGGGACTGTAAGCCAGGCTCAGGGGGAAGCAGGCCCAGCCCTGACCCAGCTGGCCCTCACCTGGAGTTCTGGCCTGGCCAGCTCCTGGCGCAGCCCCTCGACCAGGGCAGCGGCCTCCTCAGGGCTGCCTGGCCGCTGTCCCTCTACACGGGCCTGGATCTCGGGGCAGCGCGCCAGGAACTGCTCCAGCACCAGCAGCTCCAGCATCTGCTCCTTGGAGTGCACCTTGGGCCGCAGCCACTGGCGGCACAGCTCCCGGAGCCGGGCCAGGGCCTCACGGGGACCCTCTTCCTCCTCGTAGTAGAACCCCCAGAAGCGCTGGCCAGGGGTCTCAGAGCTGGCCTCACCCACCACTGGGACTGGTGTGCTCTAAAGGACCCCAGGGGCCAGAGTTGATGCCTTGCTCATCTGGGCAGCCATCATGCCCCTTCCCAGGCAGGGTAGCCGCATGTCCCCAGGCACTTCCTCTGGACCTGGAGACACAAAGGGGAGCCTGTGAGCACAGCCAGGCCATGAAGGCCCCTCCCGAGGACCCTCTGAGAATAAGTGGGGGCTGCGGGTCTGGGTGATTGTATCTATCAGTGAGTCCAGAAGTGTCCCCACCTGTGTGTCCATGTGTTGGAGAGATATACGGAGGTGCCCAGTCTGTGGTCCCTCCTCCCTCCCTGCTTTTCTAAGGGGCCTCTGCCCTGGCTTCTTCCAACTACTTGGCTCCATTCATGCCCCACACAGAACACTAAAGTCTGCAAACTGGACAGCCAGATTTGGCTAGCAGACAGATCTTGACTGCCCCCTTCCAACATGCTTTTTTAAAAATTTAAACGAGGGGCGCCTGGGTGGCTCAGTTGTTAAGCGTCTGCCTTTGGCTCCGGTCATGATCCCGGCGTCCTGGGATCGAGCCCCGCATCGGGCTCCCTGCTCGACGGGAAGCCTGCTTCTCCCTCTCCCACTCCCTCTGCTTGTGTTCCTGCTCTAGCTGTGTCTCTGTCAAATAAATAAATAAAATCTTCAAAAAAATAAATAAAATAAAAATTTAAATGAGTTTCCAATGTTAAAAAGTTATCAGATGCTGGTGGAAATGTAAAATGGTGTGGCCTATGTGGAAAACACTCTGGCAGTTCCTTAAATAGTTAAAGACAGAGTTCCCAAGTGACCCAGGAATTCTACTCTTAGGTTATATCTACCACCCCGCCCCCCCCACAACAAAATGAAAATGTGTCCAGGCAGCTTTTTTGCACACAAAGGAAAACAAAGAACTACACAACCTACCATGGGGTATCCTTTTTCCATTTTTTTTCCTCCTTAATCTTGTGTGTATTTTCAAATTTTTTAAAAATACAGATCTGTGCCGGTACTAGGGGTGAGGAAACTGTTGCTAAGGAGAATTTGAGCTTTCCCCCATTTCTTTTTCTCTCTTCCTTTCTTTCTCCTGGTCAGTTTTAAATATATCAAGAAGTTGAGGAGAAAAAAAAAAGTATCCATGCAAAAGTTTGCACATGAATGTCATAGCAGTATTACTATAATATATATAATACATATATATGTATAATATATAATTAACATAATAGCCAGAAAGTGATAATAGGCCAATGTCCATCAACTGATGAATGGATAAACAAAATGTGGTGGATATACGTACAATCAAACATTATTCTGCCATAAAAAGGAATGAAACACAGGTACATCCTATAAGATACATGAACCTTGAAAACACTATGCTAAATGAAAGACTCAAGACACAAAAGACTTCACGTTGTGTGAGTCTATTTATCTGAAATGTCCAGGGTAGGCAAATCCGTAAGAAACAGGAAGTAGATTAGTGGCTGCCAGGAGCCGGGGAAGAAGGAATGGGGAGTTTGATTAATGGGATGGAGTTTCTTTCAGGGTGATGAAAGTGTCCTGGAATTAGACTGTGGTGATGGTTGCACAAAATGTGAATTTACTAAAAAAACAGTGACTGTACACATTAAAAGGGTTAATTAAAAAAAAGTCATCAGCTAATTTCAAAAGATTACTTATTGTATGATTCCATGTATGTAACATTCTTGAAATGACAAAATTGTAGAAATAGAAAACAGAAAACCAAGGGTTAGGGAGGGGGTGGAGGCCGGAGGGAAGTAGGTGTGGCTAAAGGGGCCACAGGAGGAATCGCAGGCTGTGGATTGACTCCCGTTTGAGTATCTTGCTTATCACACTGTAGTTCTGCAAAATGCTACCACTGGACAAAGCTGGGTAAAGGGTACATGGGAGCTACTTGCATTATTTCTTACAGATGTGGTTATAATTATCTCAAAAAAGTTTTTTTTACAAGTCAAAAAAATTCAATAAAAATCCTTATTTGCTTCTTTCTTTTTTTTGAAGATCTTATTTATTTAACAGAGGGAGACACAGCGAGAGCGGGAACACAAGCAGGGGGAGTGGCAGAGGGAGAAGCGGGCTTCCCGCGGAGCAGGGAGCCCGACGCGGGGCTCGATCCCAGGACCCCGGGACCGTGACCTGAGCCGAAGGCAGACGCCCAACGACTGAGCCCCCCAGGCGCCCCCCGTTTGGTTTCTCGAAAGATCAGAAGACCACCTTCAGGAGTCCCATGTTTCTGAGGATGGAGCCTGGCGGGGATATCCCTCCAGCCAAGACCCACGCTTCGGAGCTGCCCAGCCCGCTGTCCCCTCGAACTGGGTCTCCCTGCTCGGAGTCGGCCCATCTCGGCACAGGAGCCAGAGCCCTGACGGTCGCTCCCGACTGCCTTCGCGGCTCCGGCCTCCCCGCCGTCCGCACACAGACCGTGTGCCCCTTCTCCGGCCTGAGGGCCTTGCCCTCCGCTTCTCCCCGCGGAATGCCTACTCACCGAGGTTTGTGGCCACCTTCCCAGTCAGGCCCCGTCTCCCACGCCAACAACTGGTCCTCATACCCGACCGGTCACAAGCGACTGTGTCTCTCCCCAGCCCCGAGGCCTGGGCTCTCACCTATTGGGCGCCGGATGGAAAAATACTGCGACGGGGAGGGACGCGGCGCAGGAGACGCCCAGCGGGGGCTGTGGCCTCAGGAAGCGCTGGGCTCGGAGCACCCCGGGCGAGCGAGGGCGGAGGGCACACGCAAAGGCTCGGAAGCGGGAACCTGCCTGGCCCTGAAGCAGCGCCGGGAGGGCGCCCGACTGAATGAAGAACGGACGGAGGAAGGCAGGCCGGCGCGGCCCAGGGAACGAAGGGCGGGGCTGCAGAGCAGGAGGAGCAACGAACGAATGAATGAGTGAACGCGTGGACGACAAATCGGGGACGGATGTGGCCGCGTCAGAAAGCAGGGGGGTGAATCAACACGTGAAGGAACGAACGAGCAGGAGGAAGGGATGCTACGGAAGTAAATGACCGAGCAGGCCCACGGAACGGAAGAGCGAGCCGCGAAGCACACGGGGCGGACGAGCCAACCCCGGCGACGCCGGGGGGCGGCGCACGCCCACCGACGCGACCGCGACCGCGCTTCCGCCCCGACCCTAGTCGGCAGAGCCACTTCCGGGGCCCTCTGGGCGGCGCGGAGGCCTCGCTCTCGGTGGTCCCAGAGCGCGCCCAGCCCCGGCCCGCGCCCCGCCTGCGCGGCCTTGCGGTGGGAGCCGCGGGCTCTCGTTAAGAGCCGGGCCGGACGGCTGCCGCTCGCCTCACTCACCGCCCTCGGCCCGCCCCGGCGTCCCCCTGGCGCGGCCGGGCTAGGACAGCGCCCGGTCAGCATCCGGGCTCGGCCGCGGAGAACTGCGTGGGGGTGGGCGCAGGGCGTCCACGGACGTGCTGTCGCGTCCCCTGGCGCGACCTTGCGCCTGGCGGTACTCCCCACTGCGTCTGCGCAGCTGCGTAGTTCGTCCCCAGTCGCAGGCCCGCGCCCTTCCGGTTCCTGTAGGGATGGTCCTGGGGCCCCTGGATCGCTGTAGCGTCCTCCGTTGCCATGGATACGCGCCGCCCTTTTCCCTAGCCCCTCCCCTGCCTCATTTACACACCCAGAGGGACGGGGACACACACACACACACACACACACGAAGCTCAAGGTCGGCAGGATCCTGGACACAGGAAGCAGATCTGGAACTGTTCTGCAGCCAGAAGGATGCACACTCCTCACCCCTGTCCATTCTCTGGCCACCAAGTCCTCTTTACAACCCCATGCACCTTGTCCAGTAGGGGCCTCGCAGGGAGGGAGTGGCGCATCTCACATACCTACGCGCTGGCCCAGCGGCCCTTCCTTGGGGACAACGCGTCCAAGCTGGAATCGCTATTTGCTGTACAGAAGTTTCTCAGTTGCCCCCACTCTCAATCCAGGGGGTTTGGACAAGTGTGGATGCGGGACTCAGGCATACCACATTCCATTCCCCTTGGCCCTGATGATTGATTCAGGATGGATAATGAGGAACTTCGACCTATGGGTTTCACAGGGCAGGAAGTTCTTTCTGACTATTAGGGCTTCTATTTTCTATGGAACTTTAAACCGTGAACAGCTATCAGCTAGTACAGCTGCAGCCTTTTTGTCCCCATAAAGGGAGAACTTGTAGACAATGGAGCCCATATGAGAAGCAGAACGAAGGACAGTGTATTAGTTCTTTATAGCTCCTGTAACAAATTACCACAAACTTACGGCTTAAAACGGAAATGTATTCTTTCACAGTTCTGGGTGCCAGAAGTCTGAAATCAGTATCACTGAGCTGAAATTAAAGTGTCAGCAGGGCTGATGTCCTTCTGGAGGTCCTAGGGGAGAATCCGTATCTTTGCCTTTTTCAGCATCTATAACTGCATTCTTTGTATTCCTTGCTTATGGTCCCTTCTTCCATCTTCAAAAAACTGGTTGTAACATCTTACTAATAAAAAAAATCTTTGACACATGTTCATTTTATATTTGCATGGAGTCACGATTTTAGTTTTTAAAAAAAGATGTATCCTGGGGCACCTGGGTGGCTCAGACAGTTAAGTGTCTGACACGGTTTCAGCAGGGTTCTGGGATCAAGCCCCACATCGGGCTCTTTGCTCAGCATGAATCTGTTTGAGTTTCTTCCCCCCCGCCCCCCCCCGCTTCCCCTGCCCCCACGCTTGCTCTAAAATAAATCATCAATCTTAAAAAAAAAAAAAAAGATGTATCCTTTAACAGCAGGTAACTATAACTGCAGTAACAAACAATCCCAGGATCTCAATGGATCAACACAATACAGATGTCTTTTTTGCTCATGTCACAGTGTGAAGTGGTCAAGTGACCCTCCCAGAAGGCTGTCCTTGATTCAGGGACCCAGGCTCCTTCTATCTTGGGTCTTTGCTATTCCTTACCTTATGTCCTCCTCAGAACTTTCTGCTGAATCTCCTCTGTCCAGCTGGCTGATGAAACAAGCAAAAAAGATGATGTAGGCCATTTTATATTATCCATCACTTCTGTCCATATTCCAGTAGCCAGAACTCAATTGCATGGCTCTGTGTAACTGCAGGAAGCCTGAGAAATGTAGGTTTGTGGATGCAGGAAGAGAAAAGGGGATTATGGGGCACTTTAGTCCATCTGTACCATAGGACCCACAATGTGCCCTATATATTGAGGTTCATCTTGGCAGCACTCAGGGTCCGGTATAGTCCATCATATTTGGATTGAACTCTCCCAAGGGCCTCCTCATACCCCTTACACACTCAAGAGTTCTCCCCACCATGAAGTCCCTGGTTTTGACTGGGCTCAGAGGCTCCTATACTCCTAGCCTTACCAGTAGCCACTCAACTCCTTGCCCGGGGAGGCAAGGGCAGATGAAGCAGATGCAGGGCCCATCCCTCCTACATCTGGGATGTGGGATGGCACCCATCTCCACAGTATCTCTAGCATTGCAGGTGCAGCAGACGTAAAGTGCCCAGCCCTAGCTGTAATAGTGCCCTGCAAGCTGTGTCTGGGAATGGAGAGCCAAAAGCTTCCTTACCCCACGGGGCCTGTGCATCTTGCCCTTCCCAAGGTGGACAGGAGCTCCTGAATGGGAGACACAAAGTGAAGGGTGATTTGCAGGGAATTCGCTGCCGGATCAAAAGGCCATACCTGGGAACCCTTTGGAAGTATATGAGGCCCATCCCTGGACTCAATGATGAGCCGGGCTCTGCCCTCCCTCCGGGTGGCTCTGGCTG
Organism: Callorhinus ursinus; assembly: GCF_003265705.2. Lineage (NCBI taxonomy): Eukaryota > Metazoa > Chordata > Mammalia > Carnivora > Otariidae > Callorhinus > Callorhinus ursinus. The sequence continues at coordinate 1,566,666 of NW_027397162.1, forward strand.
GGCCACAAGGCCTCTGTGGGGCTCTTTGATATGGGGCCAGAGTTGTCCCTCTTCTCCTAGTTAGGGCAAGGATCAAAGGGGGTGATTAAGGGTAGAGTGCCCAGCACGGTGCCTGGCATGTAGTAAGCGCACCCAAAGTGCAGAGCCGTGTCACTTTGGAACTGGTGTGGAGGATGGAGTGGGGAGGAAATTGGAATCATATACATACATAACTATACATACTGCTATGAAAGAATCATGCTGCTTGCTCCAGGCCTCTGGTGGACTCCCACCTATGTGGTGGTCACAGGGAATTATGGCCGCACATTTGGGTCTCACTCCTTGATTCCTCCCATGCAGCAGGAGATGACATCCAGCCTGGAGTCCTCTGACAGAAGAGGAGCTCTGGCTGGACCACCTTGCTTAGACATAACATGATGAGGTCCCCATCTGCCAAGCACAAACCAGACGAAGGCTGCCAGGGAATCACTCCTCCTTCCAAGGGGAGCCCTCTGCATAGTGACTAGGAGCCACGCGGGGGAAGGGCAGGCAGAGGCTCTGCCCATGAAGCCCGTGGCCATCGGCCCCGGGAGGGTCACAGGGTATGCCGAGCCCCTCTCCTGAGGTCCAAGGAGGCCAGAGGAGATATCTCCAAGACCGAAGGGAGGAGGCGGGGCCAAGCTACGCTAATGGGCGTGCAAACACCCAGAGGGTACCAAGGGCTAATGAAGCCCCCTAGGAAGGTGCAATGAGAGGTCCTGGGTTCAAACGTTACTTCCACCATTTTCTGCCTGTGCTCCCGGGGAGTCACTCCCCCCACCCCCGCTCCCCACTTTCCAGCCCACCGAGGGAGGCGGAGCAAGGCTTCCGATAGCCCACGAAGCAGCTGGGTCACATGAGCGCTTCATTCCTGTGTTTATTAGCACTTCGCCAGAACCCATTACCATGTGCCCACTTGAAAGGGTCAAATAAAACGAGTCGGGGAAGCCTGCGGACGCAGTACCAAGTGAGGTTTAAGAAAGACTACAACCGTTTTTGCAGGCTTCCAGAGGCGCGCGCGGTCACGAGGCCGCGCGGCCCGCGTGCCGCTTGCGATGCTCGTTGAGGTTGGAGCGCTGGCTGAAGGCGCGGCCGCACTCGGCGCACGCGTAGGGCCGCTCGCCCGTGTGCGTGCGCCGGTGGCGGACCAGACTGCAGTTGCGCACGAAGGCCTTGCCGCAGTCTCGGCAGATGTAGGGCTTCTCGCCCGAGTGCAGGCGCTCGTGCTGGCGCAGCTCGGAGCACCCGCGAAAGGTCTTGCCGCACTCGGGACAGCCGTAGGGCCGTTCGCCGGTGTGCGCGCGCTGGTGCTGCACCAGGCCCGAGCGGCCCTTGAAGGCTTTCTCGCACAGCGGGCAGGCGTAGGGCTTGGCGCTGCTGTGCGTGCGCTGATGCCGACTCAGGTTCGAGCGCTGGTTGAAGGCCTTGCCACACTCCGGGCACGCGTAGGGCTTCTCACCCGTGTGCACGCGCCGGTGCTCCACGAGGTGCGAGAACAGGGCAAAGGCCTTGGTGCACTCGGCGCACTCGTATGGCTTCTCCCCGGCAACGGGCACCCGTGGAGGCCCCTGGGTCCCCTCGCCACAGTCCCCACAGGGCGGGCACCCCAAGAGGAAGGACCTCCGGGCCAGGGCCAGGCTGCGGCGGTGGCGCTCGGCTGAGTGTGTCTTCTGGTGGCGGTAGAGGCCGGAGCAGCGCACAAAGGCCTTGCCACACTCAGCGCACTCATAGGGTCGCTCACCGGTGTGGATGCGCTCGTGCTGCAGCAGGCTCGAGGTGCGCGTGAAGGCCTTGCCGCACTGGTCACAGACGTAGAGCCGCTGGGCCGGGGGGTCAGGGGCACTGCAGCCAGGACCTGAGGCCCGACCACACTGAAGACACATTAAGGGGCCCTCAGCCATCTGCAGCTGCTTGTTGGAGCCAAAGCGCTTTCCACACCGCGCACACAGGAGGGGCTCCTTTGCCATCTGCATCATTTCCTGCGAGGCCAGCCGGGCCCTCCGGGTAAAGTCCTCAATGCAACTGCAGTCCTCCAAGGGGTTCTGCTGAAGGACGGTCACTTGCAGGGTCTTTGGGAAGGTCTGGGTGCCTGAGCGCCGTTCATGTGACCCATCCTCTGTGTGGATCTCGGACAGCTGCGTCCCGGGGCAGCACCAGCGCAACACCTGGCCTCCACAGTGATCACACACCAGGGACTTTTCCTCAGGGGGTGTTCTGAGATGCTGCATCAGGCAGCAGTTGTGGCTGGAGGCCCTGGTACCGACTGGGCACCAACAGGGGCCCTCCCCAGCATGTGGCCCCCGGGGAGTGACTAGGTCAGGGTCCTGAGAGGAGGTGGGGCCACATGGCTCTTGTACCAGCGGTCCTGCTCCTGCACTCAGGCGGGTCCCCGGACTGGGGCTCACACCAAGGCCCCAGCTCCAGGAGCCCCTGCCTTGGGGAGCCATCTTACTGCCTGCTGTCCCTCCATGTAGGTCTCCCTCCCGAGAGGGGCGTCTCTTAGCTGGGTCCTCCGCCAGGGGCCTTAGCTCCATCTCGGGCCTCTCCTCCTGGCCCCTGTCGGCTCCCTGGAGATCTGCCTTGGGGATGCCTCCCTGCCTGGAGTTCTGGGCCCGAGCCTCCATCCTGGGGCCAGCCCCCAACACAGTGTCCTGGCTGTAGGATCTGGAAGAGCAGAGGAGAAATCGAGGTTGGCAGTTCCCAGGAGGGCAGAGGGGAGAGCTGCCCAAGAATAATGACGCCAGGACTGATGGGTTTGCCCCCAGCTTTCCGTAGCCCAGGGCAAGAAGACAAGGAATGACATCAGGCAGTGAGAACCCTGGAGCCCCCTGCTCTGACTCCTGACACCTGCCAAGGTCTAGAATGTCACTGAGGCCCCAGAGAGCATTATCCCTCCTCTTTACCAGTTGCTGGAGCACCATCATCCTTGGCTTGGGACCTCAGCAGCCCCTCCCTTTTAGCAAGACATATCCCAACTGCTCAACTGCCCACTCCCCAGAATCACATCTCCAGGAACCACCAGCTTCCTGGCAGCATGCCCTTCTGACTCCCTGTCTTGACCTGGCCCAACCCTATTCACCTGCCATCAGCCAGGTCTTCTGGGAGGTGTGAGGTGGGGCTCATCTGACAGCAGGGCTGGACAACAGGTCTGCCCCTCCCCACTTTAACCAAGCAACACTGTTTCTCTCAGGTCTGGCAGGCTCACCTACAAAATGGGTATGATAAATGTGAATGTAAACAGCTGAACTTGGGGGCCCTGATCATTCCAGCAACAACCAACACCAAGAAGGCCTGATGCCTACTATTACTATTTCCAAATTCCACTGTGGTTGTTAGTCTTCTATTGCTGCTGTAACAAACTGCCACAAATTTAATGGCTTAAAGCATTGCAAATTTATTAGCTCACAGGTCTGGACAGAAGTCCTAAAGCAAGGTTTCAGCAGTGTTGCTTCCTTCTGGAGACTCAAAGGCAGGATCTGTTTGCTTGCCTTTTCCAGCTTCTAGATGCCACCTAGTTTCCTTGTCGCATGGCCCTGTCTTCCATCTTCAGAGCCAGCAGTGAAACATCAGACTCTGCCCCTCCTACCACTATACAAAGACACTGTGATTACACTGGGCCCAACATAAATAATCCAGGATAATTTCCCACATCAAGATCCATTATCATCGCTCCTAGTCCCTTTTGCTGTGTGAAATAACGCATCCACAGGTTCTAAAGGCTAGGACACGCACATCTTTTGGGGAAGGAGAGGGGTGTTGTTCTGCCTACCACAGTGGCTCTTTCTGAGCTCTTTGTATGGCTTACTGGGAAGACACAGTGTATGATTCAAGATGCCATTTAGGTGAAATAAAACTGAACGTTTCGTCTGCAATCTTCACGGATACACAAGTAGCTCAGAACAGTCCCATCTGGGTGAGGGCTTGCTTAGCAGGAGACAGCTAAAACATGTAGAGTGGGAGGGGTGACTCTGATGTGCAGCAAACATATACGGAGGCATCAGGGAGAGAAGGCCCATCTGGTGGGTAGGAATATAGAACGGGAAAAGCACAGGGGCACCTGGGTGGCTCAGCTGGTTAAGCATCTGACTCCTGATTTTGACTCAGGTCATGATCTCAGGTTTGTGAGACTGAGCCCCGCGTGGGGCTCTGTGCTGGGTGTGGAGCCTGCTTAAGACTCTCTCTCTCTCCCTCTGGCCCTCCCCTCTCTCCCTCTTAAAAAAAAAAAGTTCTAGAAATTTGAGTCTATTTAGTGAAATGGTTCTCACCAACTCTCCCTTGACCAGCTGTTGCTTTTCTGTCATTTTTGCAAATTTCTAACAAGCATGTGGCTGGGGGCACCAGTGGTTTGAAATAACATGGCTCGGAACTACAAAGAATCAGGAAGCATTTAACCAAGTCTCTCTACACGTTTTCAGCCAAGGACACTTCAGAGCAACTGGATGTGGTTCTTTTCAGGATGCTGCTGCCAACCATCTTTGGTGGGTTATTTTGCCCTTGGAAGGCGCCCGGCTAGCTCAGTCGGTAGAGCATGAGACTCTTATTTTGCCCTTGGACATCACAACCACAATGGCAGAAATAGGTTGATGGTTAGTGCTCTGGAGGAAAATGTTTTGGGAGTGAAAATTAGACATACTGAATTGGTTAAAAGTGAAAATTGCAGAGCTGGACACGTTCCCCAGATCATGAGGGGTCAGAGAAGCTGCCCGGCCATCAGTGCTTCACTCTTCAGGAGGCTGCTTGCTGGAGCGTGGGAAGCTGAGGGGCCCACATTAAGGGTGGTTTGTCTGGTCACATGTTCAGCAAGTAAATAGTCTGGGGCATTTTCTAAAGAAACAAAGGTGGCAATAAGGACAAGACCACACCGTGACCTGAGGTTTCTCAAACAGGCCTCACTCCAGTCACGTGATAACTACCAACCCTCCTGTAAGTTCCAGGCGTGCGAGAGTCTGGCCTTCAACCCAAGACAGATGAGGCCCCCTTTCTCCATCTGTACCTCAAAGCCACTTAGTGTCTGGGTTGACTAAGATTTCATGAGGCTACACTCTGGCCCATAAGGATACTGATCCCTGCTGGCTCTCTCTCCCATGGGTGGCACTGATGGGGGCTAATACCTTGGAAATCCAACACCTTCCCCATTGTGGCAACTACCACTTTGTGCCTTTGTTTCTCCACCTGACAATTTAGCCACCTGGAGCTTGAGACGCAAGCAGAGGTGCTCAGAGCCCCTAGAGTAGACTTCAAGAAGGCAGGAGGACATCTGGGTGACACTGAACAATGCCATATTGTACCCCAGTGCCAGACTGTCCATGGGGCCCTTACAGAGTGAGGCAGCAGGAAGATGTGAGGGACACATCTCTTTCCCAAACACTTATGGATTTGAGTCCGAGGATATTCTTTTCCAGGTGGGAAAATGCTACTATCCTACCCTGTCATTGTGTTTATGCCTTGTCTGCCTTGAGATACTGACTATGCAGCTCTCCAAAAGCAGGTGTGGGGACGGACATGGGCTAACTGGGGAGCAAGCAGCTGTGGGCACCACCTGCCCACCAGTGCTGACTACCCTAACTGTAGATGGATAGGAATCTAACCTGCAATGGACACCATGCCCAGGGTTGATGGACCCGGGCTCCGTGGCCATGACTCCTGCAGAGTCCTCACAGGCCCCACCTAGGGAAGGCCAAGGGACCTGCCTTCTCGGGAACGTGGAGCTTGCTGTGCAAATAAAATAGACAAGCTAGGGGTCCAAGTTTCAAAAAGTGTCACTTGTACACTGGGACTGGCAAAGCCGTTGTAGTGCATGGACCCACTGCAGGTGGACTGATTAGCCTCTTCCAGCGAGCTCTCCACACTCAGACTTTGTCCGAATGAGGACAGATGGGCAGGAAGATCTGGCAGGAAAAAAGGCAGTTGCCCAATGCGCTCTCACACAGCTGGTGGGAATGGAAAATGATGCAACCAGCTACAGTGGAAAACAGCCTAGCAGTTCCCCAAAAGGTTAAACATGGCATTACCACATGACACAGCAGTTCTACGCCTAGGTATCTATCCGAGAGAAATGAAAACAGGCAGTCAAGCAAAAACTTGCACACAGATGTTCATTATAGCATTTTTCATAACAGCCAAAAGGTAGAAATAACCCAAATGTCCATCAACGGAGGAATGGATACACAAAATGTGGTTTACCCAAACAAGGGAATACTACTCAGCAATAAAATAGAATGAAATAGTAACACATGGATGGACCGCAGAAAACATTATTCTCAGTGAAAGAAGCCAGACACAAAAAGACCACACTGTATAATTCCATTTATGTGAAAAATCCAGAATAGGCAAATTCATAGAGACAAAGGGTAGATTGGTGATTGGCAGGGGCTGAGAGGGAAGAAGAATGGGGACTAATTGTTTAATGAATATGCAATTTCATTTTGGGGTGCTGGAAATGTTTTGGAATTAGACAATGGTTGCACAACATAGTAAATATATTAAAAACTAAAAATTGCACTAATAACCAACCTGAATTGTACATTTTGAGATGGTTCATTTACGTTACATGAACTGTATCTCAAAAAACAACAAAGGAATGCACCCATGGCACAAAGTGTTCCTGCCTTCAGTGTGCCCAGCTGTCTGCTGTAGAGTAGCCAAGGTGAGTACGCCCTGCAACATCCAGGATGTCATCTGAGCCCCGGCCATAGGGATACTAATGCATGGGATGGAGAGGTGTGTGTGTGTGTGTGTGTGTGTGTGTGTTTAACAATACTTTCGTAACGAGAAAAACAAGGTCTTCAAAACTGCTAGGTAAAAATAAAATATTAACTTCTCCCACATGCCCAAGGTGACTGTACACCAAGCAGTTTTCACATCAGAAGCTTAACCTCTATGTTAACAGCATTCTCCCCAGGTCCCAGACTTCTCTTCAACCAAGTGTCTCTTAATCCACTCATCTCAAGAAGAAAACTCTTGGTAGGAAGCTAGACACACCTGCTGTACCTAATGGGCAACAAGCTGGGGCATAGGGAGATGCTTTATGGTGTCTCAAGCCCCAGGGCACTGTCACCACTGATTTACAGATGGGAAGCTGTGACTTGGCAAAGGCAAGAGCTGTGACTTGGAAAGGGAACTCACACCCCATTCTGTCTGACAACGGAGCCCTGACCTCCACACCCAGGCTAGCCACTGGGTCTCCACCACCATCCACAGCATTCACCTTTTGCCTCTCACAGTGTGGGCTTCGCCCTCTGGTGGATGAGAGCTGTGCAAGGGAAGCCCATCCCATCCACCTCCCAAGCCTCCCCTGCACCAGCCCCCCGCCCCCCGCCGGCCTCTGCCTCTAGTCATGCAGGTTCTGCAGGGTTCCTTGTCTGCCTCCCAAAAGCCAGGGCGACCCCTTGCAGGGGTCCAGGTACAAAGCTGTTGGGGAAGCCATAAGCACTGATATGGGGATGATCATTCCTTTCCTCCTCATACAATTGTAACTCCAGGGTGAACTCTGGCCGCTCACAGAGAGGAGGGGACCCCCAGTGACTACTGAGCAGCAGGAAGGCAGGCACCCATATTTCTGTGCATCAACCCTGGGGAGGAACCAGGACTTCTACAACTATACTTATGTAAGCCCCATAGCCAGGATCCAAGTCCCTTGGGCATGATACCAGGTTGCTATGCCCCAGGTGTGAGGGAAAACAGGATCTGGGTGCCTGCCATGCCTCTGCCCCAGGGCTTCCAGTAAATGTCTGCCTGCAGGGTCATGGTTGCTGGCCTCATATCCTGGTTTGCACAACAGCTGGTGGACCGAGCAGGGCCCCAGGCCAGCACCCAGCATGACCTCCTAGAACCTCAGGGATCCAGAGGCCAAGGACCCACCGGGCTGGGGGAACACATCTGGGGCGGCCTGGCCAATCCGGGACAGCCAATCACCATGCAATCAGTGGACAGGCCAGAGGATGGGTAGCCTGGAGTGTGATGTCACCCAGCACTGGGCAGGTTCCACCGAAGGAACTTGTAGTGGACTGAATGGTGCCCCCCCCCAAAGATACATATACACCCTAACCCCCAGAATCTGTGGAGGTGATCTTAGTGGGGAAAGCATATTTGCAGACGGAGCTAAGGATCTTGCAATGAGATCATCCTGAATTCCCTGGGTGGGCCCTAAATCCAGTAACGAGAATCCTCATAAGAAAAAGAAAGAGTGAGGGAGAAGAGGCGAAGGCCAAGGTTGGAGTGATGAAGCCACAACCCAAGTTACATCTGAAACCACCGGAAGCTAGGACAGTTGCATGGGATGGTTTCCGCCTCAGAGCTTTCAGAAACTGGAGCCCTGATGTCGTCTCATTTCAGACTACTGGCCACCTGAACTGAGAATAAATTTCTGCTGTTTTAAGCCACCCAGTTGGTAGTAATTTGTTATAACAGCCACAGAAAATTAATACAGAGACTGGTCCAGCACCCTTCACAGGATGAGTGGGTTTATGTGTGGGGGCTCTCCTGATCCCTGGTGATGCAGAGTCAGGTGACTGCTCAGTGCAAAGGGTCAGGTAAGACTGGGTGGTCCCAGGAAAGAGCAGCAGCTCCCGCCTAGCAGGAAGAAGCCCTGAACTCACAGAATGTGGGGACCAAGGGTCACCCATTAGCCATGTGCACAGGGCATCTCCAGGCGGTCCCCAGACACCATGCTCCCATAGGTGGCTTCCTCTGCCCATCTACCGTGACAGAAACCTGCCTCCCAGCATCAGACACAGCAAGTGGAAGCTGCAGACCGTGGCTGAGTCTCCCTGCCTCTCTTGCCCTGCTCCCAGCCTGCACCTTCAAACTACCCTACCTGTCTGGACCTGGATGACCTTCCAGTCATGGACCCGGGATCTGAGGCTGAGCTCGGCAAGGGCTCCTGGGAGCCTGTCTCCAACCCTGCACTGCAGCCGTCCCAGATGTTCTCACAGTGACCTCCCTTCTGCCCTGGGTGGGCATGCCCTGCACCCTGAGGGTTCCCCCAGCCTTTCTAACACTCTCCGGGGCTGCTGTGGAGCGGAGCAGGAAGCCAAGCAGCCACCTTCGGGCAAGCAGGGGCTGAGAGGTGAGCGTGTCCCGGGCTGAGCCCTGCAGAACCGCATGACAACAGCGCATGGGGAAAGGTTCGTGAGGCTGGCCGTCCGCAGGGCTGGACACACTCCGCCCAGGCTGATAAGCAGGCGTCCTGTTCGGCACGGCACGGCTGCACGGGCGGTGCACGGCCCGGCGGGGCGGGGGCACCCCGAGCGCGGGCACAACTCCGCTCTGCGCCTGTCCTCCCCACGAAGCCTCCACCGTCACGGGCCTGGCCCTCGGGCCATCCTCGGTGTCAGGGTCGGGGGGACGCGGCGGAGCCGAACCGGGCACTCTTACAGGCAGTGAACGAGAGCAGCGCAGGCAAGGAGCAACGAACAGGAGAAAATGAGCGCGGTGAGGCACAGACGCGGGGCGGCGTGAGAGCGTGGGCAAGAGCGGCCTCTGAGGCCTCTTCGCGAAAGGGGCAGTGGGACTGCGACGGAAGAGGAGCCGGTGTGGGAACACGAGCCAAGGCCGGGAGGCGGGACCAGAGGCGCCAAGAGGGAGGCCGTGTCGGCCGACGGGAGGGTCTGAGCTTGATTCTGAGAGCCGCGACGGCGGGGCCTGGGCCTGGGGCCTCCGCACCTGGGGCTCCGTCTGCACGCGCAAGACGCGGTCCGCGGCAGCCGGGGATAGAGCCGCCAGGCCCGCCCGGAACTGAAGGCCCGCCCTGCGGGGGCCAGCCCGGACCCTGCGCAGGAGGACCGGAAACGCGCGACGGAGGCCTCCGCCCCGAGCCCGCGCGCGGAAGGGAGGGGGTGGGCAGGCGGAGAGGGGGGGGGGCGCGCGCCCAGCGCCCGGAGGCCCCCGCCTCGCAGGCCGGAGTCGCGGCTACGCGCCGAACGCCACTTACTCGCTCGGGGGCGGCCCGCGCGGGTCCCCTGGTCCCCGCCCCGCACGCAGCGCGGAGCCCGCCACCCTCCGCCTTCGGGCCGCCGCGCACCGAGGGATCAGGGCCCCTGCGGCAGAGAGCCGGAGCCCTCGCGAGGCCTGCCGGGAAACGTAGTCCCGCCGCGCCAGGAGCGCCGCGCCAGGACTCCGGTTGTCATGGCAGCCGCGGCCCCTCCACCCAGGAGGCGCGGTCTGACTTTGCGCTGTCGCCAAGGAGACGGCGTGCGGGCCTGACTGGGGCCGTTCCGCGTGTCCGACCCAGAAAGGAACGGCCATTCCCACCTCTCTAGAGAGGAAGAGTGGGGCTGATGCTGGGAGCAGCACGAGGGAAGCACCTCCCTACGCTCAGCGGGCTTCGGCAGTGAGAACCGGGTCGTGCGCGGCACTGGCGAGGAAGTGGGACCCTCACGCGAGGAATCCAGCCCCCTCGAACCGTCAGGTCGCTGGGCTGGGGCTCGTGCCAAAGCCACAGCCCTGGGAGCCTGCGCCCTAGAACACTGTCCGGCCACCTGCCACCCTCCACATAAGTCCCCCTCCTGAGAGGTGACTGCCCCGGCACTGTCCTGCACCGGGGACCTTGGCTTCCCGGCAGGTTTCTCCGGAAGTCCCAAGGCAGTTCACTGGGAGTCAGCCTCAGGGACTGCTCCCTGCTCAGCACCCTGGGCTGGAGCCTCCATCCTGGGTCTGGCCTTCGATTCAGAACCCTAACAGCAAGATCTGGAAGCGCCAAAGAGAAATGGAGAGACTGGCAGTTCCCAGGAGGGGACAAGGGTGCCAGAAGTCATGCAAGAAAACCCCCGCAGCCGAGGAACCTGGGACGGCTTGGACAGATTTCCTAGAGTCTTGAGAGCTGTTAAAAGGTGAGAGACATAGAGGAATTTCAGCAGGAACTGAAGGCGACCGGCTCAGTGGGTGAGGTGACCTCTTGGTCTCTCTAGGCTTGGTTCCTCCCCTCCCCTCTGTCTGCTCTCACCTGTCTGACCACTGGGCGCCTACTGATTTTTGCCTGTCTCTGACCTATCCTCATTACCAGCTGCCCTGTATGTACTTCCAGACTGTCCCTCTGACAAGCCACACCCAACGCTAGCTGTTTGGTGGCTGTGCCAGCCTCATGATGGGAACTGTTGCTGACCTGGGTTTAGAGTCCAATGTATGTGTGTGGTAGACAGAATAATGGACCCCCAAAGATGTCCACACTCTAATCCCCACTACCTGTGAATATGTTACCTCATATGGCAAAAGGGACTTTGCAGATGTGATTAAAAATCATGAGATAGGGTATCCGAGATTTTTCAGGTGGGCCCAATATAATCACAGTAGTCCTTAGAAGAGGGATGCTCAGAGTCAGAGTCAGAGAAGGAGATGTGACGATAGAAGAGGAGGTCAGAGTTGTGTGGTCACAAGACAGGGAACGTGAGCAACCTTTACAACCTGGAAAACAGAGAACCTAGACTCTCCCCTGCAGTCTCTAGAAGGAACGCAGCCCTGCCTACACCTTGATTTTAGCTCCTAAGTCTCACTGGAGTTCTGATCTCCAGAGCTGTAAGATAATAAGTATGTATTGTTTTAAACCACTAAGTTAGTAGTAATTTGTTACGGCAGCAAGCAGGAAAGGACCAATCTCCATAAGGCACTGGGAGATCTTTGACATTTTTTTTTAAAGATTTTATTTATTTATTTGACACAGAGAGAGAGAGAGAGAAAGAGCACAAGCAGGGGAGCAGCAGGCAGAGGGAGAAGCAGGCTTCCTGCATGAGCAGGGAGCCCGATGCGGGGCTCCATCCCAGGACTCTGGGATCATGACCTGAGCTGAAGGCAGCAGTTTAACCAACTGAGACACCCAGGCGCCCCAATCTTTGACATTTTTAAAAGCCATCTCTTTTGTCAGAGTGAGGGCAAGCCCAGAGCCTCTGTCTCCAACATCATCAAGCACAACTTAACCACAGTAGTCTGTTCAGGTATTTACACATGGAGTTCCCTTCTTCTTCTGGCTGGTTTTACATTTTTGGTCGATGTTGTCAAGTTTCCCTATCAATAAGTGGATCTAAGCAAAAACAAGTGAGTTGATATAAATCAGTGGTTCTCAAATGGAGAGTTTTGCCCCCTGGGGAATACTTGGCAATGTCCGGAGACATTTTTAGTTGTCACAGCTGGGGTTGGGGGTGCTACTAGCATATAATGGTTGGAAGCCAGGGATGCTGCTGAACATGTGGTGAAATGCACAAGACAGCCCCACTGCCCACCCCTTGACAAAAATGTCAATAGGGCTGAAGTGAAGAAACCCTAATGTAAAGAAAACCATGAAGTACAGATGGCACATATAAGAGGCAGGGTCGTTTGAGGAAAGTGGGACTAGGCATGGGGAGTTAAGTGAAGAAAGCTAGACATAAAAGGCCACATATTCTAGTATTCCATTTCTATAAAATGACCAGACCCAAACAGAAAGCCGACTTCACAGTATACTGTGCATCACATTTTTGCCAGTACAACCTATCAGTGATCCCCTTGCTCTAACACCTGGGCTGAGTTATCTATTGCTGAGTAACAGAACACCCCAAAACCATTTTATTATGCTGTATGTGGAAGCCAGGATTTGGGCAATGCTCTGTGGGAACTAGGGCCTCAAGGGGGGTAGCTCCAAAGCTGGAGATGGCTGGGGCAGCATCTGGAGCCTGGCACACAACAGAGTTCTATAAATGTCCGCTGAATGGACAACCCATTTTATAAATTAATTAAAAGCAGCCACAATTTTCAGAGTGCCTGTTAGGCACCATCTATCCCTGTGTTAAGAATGTTACACGGATTGGCTCATTCAGTCGTCACTCCACGTCTAAAAGGCGGTGACATCCCGTCCATTTTACAGATGGAGAAATGAGGGCTCAGAAAGAAGCAGCCAGGTGTGGACCAAATTCTTAGCCTTCAGATCTTCAGGAATCTGCAAATGTGAGAGCTCAGAATCACTGCAGGGCTTTAAATGCAGATCCAGAGTCACCGGGAAAGATACTGGAAGCTCACGAACTCCCCGTGAGGTGGCTGCTCGTGTTATTCACAACTTTACAGGTGTGGAAACTGAGGCCCAGGCAATAAAGCCACGCATCCCGGGCTGAACCAGTGCAGCGGGTCTCAGTCTCAGTGAAGTGCTCGACTTCGTCCTAACCCCTCACCTGCCCTGCCTGTCGCAGAAGCCACGCGGCACCCCTCCGCCCCCGCCCCCATCACAGATGGGCTGAAGGGGAGGCCTTCTGCCAAGTGCCCAGGCGCTGGGCGGCTCCGGGGAATTAAGCGTCTCCTCGGGAGCCCTCGCCGTCCCTCTGAGCGCACCAGAGGCTCCGACACAGTAAGTTGCCCAAGCCGCCCGTCCTCCCTAGGCCAGGGCCCACTCCGGCAAGCGCCGGAATCGGAGCCCCCACCCCTCTGCTGCGGGACCGACAAACTGACCCCTCCGCTGCCCCACCCGGACCTTAAGTGCACGGAGTCCAGCCGCTCGTCCCGCAGGGGCGCTGAGTGGGCAGCTGTGGGCGCTGGAGGACTACCATCTCGGTGGTTCTCCAAGCTGGCGCGGCGGCCGGCACCCCTTTCCCTCTAAGCGACCTCCAGGGGAGGCCGCGGCACAGCGCCTTCTTCCCGCCGTTTTGGGCTTGAAAGAACCGGTCGCAAAGGCCTGTAGGAGCCAACGCGGTCTTGAGGGAAATGTAGTTCCGCCCGCGGTCCCAGAACCGGACTCCCCGACGGGTCCTTCTTGGGTGGAGAATGGGGCCGGGGAGGAATAAGCCGTCTCTTAAGGTTAGGACTGAGCATCATGGTTACCATGGCGAGCGCCAAACCTACTCGCCTACCCAGCCTTTACTTGAGGGCGAGGCGAAGGCTTGTTTCCCGGTAAACCTCATCTCTATTATTTTTTTTTTAAGATTTTATTTATTTGACAGAGAGAGAGCGAGAGCAGGAACACAAGCAGGGGGAGTAGGAGAGGGAGAAGCAGGCTTCCCGCCGAGCAGGGAGCCCGATGCGGGGCTCGATCCCAGGACCCTGGGATCATGACCTGAGCCGAAGGCAGATGCTTAACGACTGAGCCACCCAGGCGCCCCTCATCTCCTCTATTCTTTACACCCACGTGCTCCAGGTGAGGGGACAGGTCTGGATCTGATCCAGTATTGCCATCCCAGCCCTACACATTCTGCCCTGTTGCTCCATCCCCACCTACAGTTCCACAGAGCCACCCTGAATATGTGGTTCTAATCTGCAGCTGAGCAAATTGAAACTAGGGAAGGGGCTTAGGCTAGCCCACCCAGCACCTGGCCGAGTGGACTGGCCCAAGCACCTGCCTCTGCCTTAAAGTCTAGAATTCCCACTTTTTTTTTTAAGATTTTATTCATTTATTTATTTATTAAAGATTTTATTTATTTGAGAGAGAGAGAATGAGAGATAGCACGAGAGGGAAGAGGGTCAGAGGGAGAAGCAGACTCCCTGCTGAGCAGGGAGCCCAATGTGGGACTCGATCCCAGGACTCCAGGATCCTGACCTGAGCCGAAGGCAGTCGCTCAACCAACTGAGCCACCCAGGCGCCCAGATTTTATTTATTTGACAGCGAGACGGCAAGAGAGGGAACACACACAGGGCTAGTGAAAGAGGGAGAAGTAGGCTTCCCGCTGAGCAGGGGGCCCGATGCGGGGCTCGATCCCAGGACCCAGGGACCATGACCTGAGCCGAAGGCAGATGCTTAATGACTGAGCCACCCAGGCGCCCTAAGAATTCTCACTCTTGTAACCAGCACCCCAGCCAAGCCACCTACTCTTGTAAGCCCAGCTTTACACATGCTGGTCGGTGGCCAGGACAGTGGGAAAGATCAACTTCTTGTATGCCACAGAGCTGTGGGAGAAGGAAACAGCACTGGAGGAGTTGGAGGAGCAATAAATATGCTTGTTGTACCTCTCTGGGCCTCCATGACTATGTATAAAATGGGGAAACGCACCTAATACAGTTGCTCTGAAGAGTAAGATCAGATTCCTAGACTCCTAATGCCCACCTGGGAGCCTGGGGTCAGGGAGCGGCTTCCCTGGACTGACCTCAACTGTGGGGTGTCCAGATGCAGCTCCTGTGCCCCCAAGGCAGCCCAGGATCTAACCCCATGCTCAGGCCAGCTTCAGGGTGTGTCCTGAGTCCAGGGCAGGGGGGAGGGGGGAAGGGGAAGAGGTTGGGGGGGCAGCAGCTCCTGCCCACGGGTCCTGTCCCCGTGCTTTAATAAAAAACACCATTTTGCACCAAAACAAAACAAAACCAAAACCCAAGCAAAAAAACAGTCCAACAGGACCCGGACTCTCTGGTCTGAAACACTCCTGAAATTGGGGTAGGGGCAGGGGCTAGCCCTTAAAATCAACAGTAAACAAGGCAGATGCTGAGCACCTGCTACGGGCATGCTCAGAGAGTGGGCAAATGGGGTCACTGGGGATCTACAGAGGACCTATTAAGTCAAGTGGCTGTGCTCCTTGGGGTCTGGCTAGGGGAAGCATCCCCTTGGAGGCAAAGGTAGGAACCGGGAGGTGAGGAGCCCCATGCAGCCCTGGAGAAAAACCACCAGATGCCGCCACATTATCCTCCTGCCAGCCAGCACGGGTGAGCAACCACAGCGGTCGCTGCCTCTGGGGAGCCCACCTGGACTTAGTCCACGTCCCAGCTCCACTCCAGGGAGTAGGTTGAGCAGTCGCCAAACAGGCGGAGCGTGTGAAGTTGCAGGCACAAACTCTTCACGCTTGCCACCTGGTCAGTGGGTGGGGACGCTTGCCACCTGGTCAATGGGTGGGGCTACAGCCGCCACCACTGCCGACCCCCCGCACCCGTCCAGTGACCTCGGAATCAACACAGGACCCAGATGTATCAGAGTGGAGGCTGCCCCGCCCAGTTCACCTGCTGGGCACAGCCCCTGGCCCCAGGTCCAGGGCTCCTCCCCAACCTCCGCCCGCACGCGACGAAAGGCGGCAGGAACTGCAGGGGTCGTAGAGAGATGGGGATACCCTGGCATCGGATGAAGAGGGGTCAAGCCGGAAAGGGTCCTCTCTGCGAGGCTCAGGCCGGCAGGAACCCGAGCGTGCGTGGGGGGGTGGGGGGAGGCCGACCCGCGAGAGGAACTCGCGCATGCACGTGGAGGCCAGGCCCAGCGGGGGGCAGTCGTGACCGCCAGGCCCACTCCTCTTCCCCGAGCCTGCAGCTGCGCTTGTCTGTGAAGTGGCCGTGACCTGGACGAAGAAAGAGAGGTGCCGAACTGGCTACCGCACTCGAAACCGGCGGCAGGTGGGGCGTGAAATCAGCGGCCCAGCGGGGCCGAGAGGGCGAGCCTGACTTGTGCCCTCATTAGACATGGCGGCCTTGGCCGCAGGGAGATCTCTGCGCTTGTGCAAGGGCCCCTAAGAACGGGCAAGTACTGGATGTTAGAACATCCGCCAGGCACGCTTGTGGGGCCGTTTCTGCAAGTGCGCGGGCGCAGGGGACTTACGTGTTCCGTTTGGCCCAGAGGGCGCTTTTACATTCTTGTTCCGGATTGGTCCTTGAGTATACGGTGTCTTTTTTGCACACGCGTCATCCCCACTAACCCGGAAGTTTTCGCCCCCTTTAAAAGCTTCGGCCCGCGGTTCGCGGTCTCTTCCTGTCTGTGCCAGGGCAGCGCGTGGTGCGCGCTAATCGATTGTGACGCCCCGGCTGCGCCCTCAGGTGAGGCCGCCGCCGGCTCCGGGGTCCGAGGGATGATTCAGGATTTTCTGAGGACCCATGAGCGACCCCCGAGGCTCGGGGCTCCCCTTGGGTGGGGGGTTCCCCCTCTTTCTCCGGAAAACGTGCTGAGGAACGCGGCGGCGCAGGAGAGGTGGGCTCTCCTTGGTGTCCCGCACCTCCGTGCCGTGCCCCGCGGTTTGGCCCCTGCCGCGGTGAGCTGAGATAGGAGGCTTCCGTTACTCCTAGGTACACGATGCGCTCTCCGGCGCGTCCGCCGTTTTCTCGTCGGTAGCGGGTCCTGGTACGTCCTTGGTGTCGGACACGCACTGTAGCCTTTGCCTGGAGAATGTGCAGAGTTCGTGTACTGACCCTGGGTGGCAGGTTAACGTTCCCCTTTCGTTCAAGAGGAAGCAGAGTCTGAAGCAGGTTGACTCTCCCGGCGTGGCAGAGCTCGTTAATGACGTGGCTGGGGTTTGAACTCGAGCGGGGGCGGTGTCCGGGCATTTGGCATCTCCCTTCCAGATACGGGTCCGTGCAGCAGCTGTTGACCCGGGCCCGCCAGCTCTTGGTTCCGGGGCCGTCGGTGAGAGAGATGCTTCTTGCTTACGTGGCAGCTAAGTGGCTTCTCTAGGACTCAGAAGGATGGACCCAGATGTTTACAGCCTTTCTTGGTTCCACGTACTTCCCGTTCACAGCTGCGGGTCAGCCTCACAGCGGAGGGTGTGCCTGGGCTCTGATAGTTCGTGTTCCTAGGATGACCGAGTGGGAGACAGCTGCACCTGCAGTGGCGGAGACCCCTGACATCAAGCTCTTTGGGAAATGGAGCACCGATGACGTTCAGATCAATGACATTTCCTTGCAGGTGAGGGGGTATGGTGGTTGTGCTCTCCCCAGTTAGGGGTTTGGGGGCACACAGGGAATCTTTCAGGAGGGGTGACCTGAAACTTGTTGCTGTAGAGTCGAAGACGTGACAGGTAAAGGAAGGGTCCCTGGACCACCACACGCACCATGTCTGTTTTTCCCTTGTGTTTTGTGGTTTTTTTTAATTTTTTTTTTAATATTTATTTGAGAGAGAGAGAGTGAGAGCAGGAACACAAGCAGGGGGAGTGGGAGGAGAAGCAGGCTTCCCGCCGAGCAGGGAACCCGATGCAGGGCTCGATCCCAGGACTCTGGGATCGTGACCTGAGTCGAAGGCAGACACTTAACGACTCAGCCACCCAGGCCCCCTCCCTTGTGTTTTGTTAATCGTTTGCTACACAAGATGGTTCCTTTCTCAGGGGTAGCATCACATCCCACAGGGTTTTTGTGTGCATGTTTTGGTTCTGTTTTTCTTTGTGTTTTTATTGTTGTTTGTTTTTGTTAAGATTTATTTACGTGAGAGAAAGAGTGCAGGCAGGGGCAGAGGGAGTCTTCAAGCAGGCTTTCCCGATGGGAGAGGAGCCTGATCCCACAACCCATGAGATCTTGACCGGAGCCGAACCCAAGAGCAAGAGGCTTAACCGACTGAGCCACCCACACACCCTAGTTTGGGGTGTTCATTTGTTGTTGTTTTGTCTCAGATCATTCTCTTGCATCTGGAAATCCAGTTTCCCCAGCCCTATTTGATTTTTGGTTTTGGAGTTTTGTGTGTTTTACTTAGCAAATTTAGGCTATATGCTGTCTAACTTAAATCTCTCTTGTACATTATATAAATGTGTCTCAACAGCACCATTTGTTGAAAAGATTATTTCCCCTATTGAATGGTCTTGGCATCCTTGTTGAAAATAAGTTGAGCATGGGGCGCCTGGGTGGCTCAGATGGTTAAGTGTCTGCCTTCGGCTCAGGTCATGATCCCAGGGTCCTGGGATCGAGCCCCACATCGGGCTCCTCGCTCAGTGGGGAACATGCTTCTCCTTCTCCCTCTCCCTCTCCCCCTGCTCATGCTCTCTCTCTATTTCTGTGTCTCAAATGAGTAAATAAAATCTTTCAAAAAAAGTTGAGCATAGATATATGGGTTTATTTTTGGACTCTGAATTCTTTTCCATTGGTCTGTAAATCTATCCGTAAGTCAGTACCACTCTGTCTTGACTTACTGTAGCTTTTTAGTAGGTTTTGAAATCAGGAAATCATTAGGAGTCCTCCCAGTTTATCTTAACCCTCATACTGTTTTACAGTATGGGCCTCATTAGGACTTTTTGTGGGCCGTTCATTAAAAGAAATTATATTTTGTGACTGCATTGGTATAAAGACAAAGTTTGGATTTGATTTTTTTTCACTTTAAAAGAAAACATTTTTTGTTGTGTCAAAACATACCATGAGGGGCGCCTGGGTGGCTCAGTTGTTAAGCGTCTGCCTTCGGCTCAGCATGCCCCACATCGGGCTCCCTGCTCCGCGGGAAGCCTGCTTCTCCCTCTCCCACTCCCCCTGCTTGTGTTCCCTCTCTCACTGTCTCTCTCTGTCAAAAAACAAATAAAATCTTAAAAAAAAAAAAATATCATGGGATCTAGGCACTATGCCTAGTGGAGGATTCAGTCCTGTTTTTCATCCTGGATGTTTTGTAGAACTGTTTCCCCTCACGGCTTTGTTCAGCAAGGTCCACAGACTTAAAGGGCCAGATAGTGAGTATTTTTGTCTTTATAGGTTAGATGGGGTTTCTGTCACGTGTGTTTACATCCTTGCTTTTTTTTGTGCATCCTTTTAAAAATGTAAAAACAGGGACGCCGGGAAGCTCACTCGGTTAAGGGTCTGCCTTCAGCTCAGGTCATGATCCCAGAGTCCCCCATCAGGCTCCTTGCTCATCAGGGAGCCTGCTTCTCCCTCTGCCTGCTGTTCTCCCTGCTTGTGCTCGCTCTCTCTGACAAGTAAATAAGATCTTTTAAATATAATAAATCTTTTAAAAAATGTAAAAACACGGGCGCCTGGGTGGCTCAGTTGGTTAAGCGACTGCCTTCGGCTCAGGTCATGATCCTGGAGTCCCGGGATCGAGTCCCGCATCGGGCTCCCTGCTCAGCAGGGAGTCTGCTTCTCCCTCTGACCCTCTTCCCTCTCGTGCTCTCTATCTCTCATCCTCTCTCTCTCAAATAAATAAATAAAATCTTTTAAAAAAATGTAAAAACAATTTCTCACTTTTCCCTAGTGGTCTCTTAGGGGCTGGGGAAGCAGAAGTCAGTGTCATGCCAGAATGCTCTTGTCTTGAAAGATGTGCAAGACTCTACCGTAGAGCTGGACATTTTAACCAAACCCTGCCAAGGCATTTGGTGTTTGTGGTTTTTTCTGCCCAGTGTAAAGCCCTGCATGGAGCCCTGTCTACTTGCCTATTTTTGCAGGTGCTTCTCTCCAGGTAGACAACCAGACTGTCATTCTAGTGTCAGAATTCCGTGTTCTTTTTCTGTCATGCCTTGTGTTTATAGAAATATGATGTGTGTGGGGCGCCTCATGTGTTAAGTGATAGAATGACGTTTGGGTGTATTTTACAGTGGAACAGTTGACAGTAGTTCTCTTCACATATGTGTAGTTCCTCTGATTTGAACGCCCCCTAACATTTTGTTGTTTTCTAGACATTTTCTTGGGAAACGATATATGTATATATAGGAAGGATTGTTGGATAATTCTACTAAAACAGTGGTTCTCTGTAGTGATTTTTCCCCCACCCCTTTTAGGTGACACTTGGCAATGTTTGGATACATTTTTAGTTGCTAAAATTGAGAGGGGTGCTACTAGCATACTGGATGCTGCTAAACATTCTGCAGTGCACAGGACAGACCGACAACAAGAGTTAATTGATTTTAAAATGTCCATAGTACAGGGGCGCCTGGGTGGCTCAGATGGTTAAGCATCTGCCTTCGGCTCGGGTCATGATCCTGGGGTCCTGGGATCGAGCCCCGCGTCGGGCTCCTGGCTCGGTGGGGAGCCTGCTTCTGCCTCTCCCTCTGTCTCTCTCCCTGCTCATGCTCTCTCTCTCTATCTCTGTGTCTCGGGTGAATAAATAAAATCTTTAAAAAAATAAATAAATAGAATAAAATGTCCATAGTACAGAGTTTGAGGAACACTTAAAACTGAGATTATGGGATGGCGCCTGGGTGGCTCAGTTGTTGAGCGTCTGCCTTCGGCTCAGGTCATGATCCCAGGGTCCTGGGATCGAGCCCCGCATCGGGCTCCCTGCTCAGCGGGAAGCCTGCTTCTCCTTCTCCCACTCCCCCTGCTTGTGTTCCCTCTCTCGCTGTGTCTCTCTCTGTCAAATAAATAAATCTTAAAAAAAACAAACAGATCATGGGGCACCTGGGTGGCTTAGTAGGTTAAATGTCTGCCTTCGGCTCAGGTCATGATCCCAGGGTCCTGGGATGGAGTCCCGTGTCAGGATCCCTGCTCTGCAGCGGAGTGTCTGCTGCTCCCTCTGCCCCTCTGCCCTGTTCATGCTCTCTCTCAAATAAATAAATATAATCTTAAAAAACAAAACAAAAAGATCGTAAGTTGTGATATTCTTGGTTCTCCATCCCCCTCCCTCCGATTATAACAGAAGTGTTCTTTTTTTCTTCTTTTCAGATTTTATTTAGTTATATGAGAGAGGGAGCACAGGCAGAGGGAGAAGCAGACTCCCCACTGGCCAGGGAAACCAGTGCAGGGCTCCATCCCAGGACCCTGAGATCATGACCTGAGCTGAAGGCAGACGCTTAACTGACTGAGCCACCCAGGCGCCCCAAGGAATTGCTCTTTTTAGTGACTTGATAAAGTCACTTGTTAGGGTTTTACTTTTTTGTGGCAGGCAGGGCCCTCACAGGCAAGCCACCACAGGTGGGTGAGGGCTACCCCGAGTGGGTGCTCAGTCCCCTGGTTCCTGACCATTCTGATCATGGTCCTTCCGTCCCCTCTCCCTGCTGCCCCAGGACTACATCGCGGTGAAGGAGAAGTATGCCAAGTACCTGCCTCACAGTGCAGGGCGCTATGCGGCCAAGCGCTTCCGTAAGGCACAGTGCCCCATTGTAGAGCGTCTCACCAACTCGATGATGATGCATGGCCGTAACAATGGCAAGAAACTCATGACCGTGCGCATTGTCAAGCATGCCTTCGAGATCATCCATCTGCTCACCGGTGAGGTAAGACTGTGAGACCTGATGAGGCTGAATGCCCTTAGTACACCCTAAAGCCAGCAGCTGCCCCGTGGCGTGCATGCCAGGGTCCACCAGGTTTTAGGGGTGAGGAGATGGGGGAGGGATGTGGACTGGATATCAGGTTCATGGCTGCCTTCTCCTAGAACCCCCTGCAGGTCCTGGTGAATGCAATTATTAACAGCGGTCCCCGGGAGGACTCAACCCGCATTGGGCGAGCCGGAACAGTGAGGCGTCAGGCTGTCGACGTGTCCCCCCTGCGCCGTGTGAATCAGGTGGGCTTGGGGCAGAAATTGGCAGTGGGAAGGTTTGAGTCCTGCCTGTGTGTTTTACCTGGAGCGTCCTTTCCTCCAGGAAGCCTTCCTGCATTTCCATCACATTCAGGGCGGATACTAGTTCTGGCCCCCCTCTTGAGCAACATTTGCCTGAGGCACAGTTTCATTTGAGTGTATATTTTTACATACTGTGTGTGGGTGTGTATTTTTTTTTCCATAGACCATTTGAGAATCAGTTGCAGGCTTTCTAATCATTTCCCCCTTAACATTTTAGTGGGTGTCTCCTAAGAACAAGGATACTCTGTCCCCACCATCACTCTCAAGGAATTTAACAGAGATAGAACTGTTTCATGTTCCGTCACTGCAGCTGTCCGTTTTCAATCAAGGGTCCCGGTCAGGAGCACACACGGCATTGGATTTCACCTGGTGCTGCCTGTGGGCTCCTCCTGTGTCTTGTCTCAGTCTCACTGGGCCAGTGGATGGCAGTATGGTAGCCAGCATTTGTTGGTGGGCCTAGGGTACTGGAGGACGATGGCCTCTCTGGTTTGGGGGCATCCTCTGCCCCCAGGCTTAGCTGACCCTTGTGCTCCCTAGGCCATCTGGTTGCTGTGCACAGGTGCACGTGAGGCCGCCTTCCGGAACATCAAGACCATTGCTGAGTGCCTAGCAGATGAGCTCATCAATGCAGCCAAGGTGAGTGAGGACACGGGGGTGGCGGCCAATTCAAGGGGAAGCTGCTCCAATATTCAGAACTAACCATCTATCTCCTTGCAGGGCTCTTCCAATTCCTATGCTATCAAGAAGAAGGACGAGCTGGAACGTGTGGCCAAGTCCAACCGTTGATCACCTCGCTGTGGCTTCAATAAACCTGTCTGCCTTCCGGGCAGCCTCACCCACCTGTGCCAGTGCCTGTCGGGGGGGGGGGGGCGCTGGAGTGGGGATGGCCCCAGTGTCCTGTGGAGCTGCCCACATTCATGACCTGTCTTGGTGTGTGGGGACCCAGGTTCACCAGGGAAATAACTCTGCTCAGGAAGCACCACTGACTCAGAACCATGGCACCCTGGGGTGCAGGCCTGGCCACCTGGAGTGTTCCAGCGTGTTGGACATGAGAGGGGTGGGGTTGTCCTGGCATAGATGTCACTCTGGTCTGGGGAAGGACTTGGTGTTTATCCGTGAGATCTGGGTGGCATCCCTCCATCCTGAGAGGCATGTTAGCATGTTACCTGCAAGCAGCCCCAGGGAGAGGTATCCCAGGCTAGTGGTCTGGGCCACCCTTTCCAGCCCCCTGTCTGCTGGTTTGGCAGGGGCCAGCCCTGTCCAGTGCTCTGTGGAGTCTGCCCACCTTCCACTCGAGGACACCAGAGGTTCCTCTTTGTTCTGGCCAGGTTCCCCCAGGGGCTCCAGGCTGCCTCTGTACTTTTTTTTTTTTTTTTTAAGATTTTTTATTTATTTGACAGCAAGAGAGGGAACACAAGCAGGGGGAGTGGGAGAGGGAGAAGCAGGCTTCCCGTGGAGCAGGGAGCCCGATGTGGGGCTCGATCCCAGGACCCTGGGATCATGACCTGAGCCAAAGGCAGACACTTAACGACTGAGCCACCTAGGCGCCCCTTCCTCTATATTTTGTGTAGTCATGACTGCAGCCTACCCCTGGGTGCCCACAGAGCCACTGCCACACCAGGTTCTTGAAAGTGGAATCATGAGGTGATGAAAGACTTGGGTGGGGGGTTTTTGCCCACCCACTGGTCCAGACTGTCAACGGCCTGTCCACCTGTGCCATCCATTACCTTCCTGCCGCCCCCAACATCCGGCCAAGGTCAGGCTTGGTGTTCATCCTGGAGGGACCTGTCTTGGGGGCGGGCCAGGCAGTCAGACAAGTCTGACAGGTACCTTGGGAAGCTGCGATCTGAGGGAGTGGTACCAAGACAGCACCCTCCTGCCGGGAGGGGCACCTAGAAGGCGGCTGGTGGTAGGCAGAGGACGGGTCAGAACTGGCAGGGACGTGCCAGCCAGAGGGAGGAGGCACCGACAGGTAGGGAGAGCCCAAAGGCCCGCTGGGGTCTGTCACGGTGGGGAACCTCTGGCACTTGTTCTGGGCTTCCGTCACTGCTCTGCTGCTGGGCTCCAGCCCTGAGGCTTGGGTGCCCGCTCCCTCACCTGCCCCTCGAGTCTTGAATGGACCCCCTAGGGTCGAACTAGTTCTCTTAGAGGCCCCTATCTTTTGCTCCTCTCCAGGTTGGCTCCTCCCCATGGCTTGTCTGGGGTCCTTCCAGGTGGCGGGGCCTCAGCTCCCCTCTGCCCCTCCCCTGCCCGGCTAGCTTGGGCCCTATGGTGGCCCCCGGGTCTGTCCCTGGCCCCAATCTGCGCTCGCACCTATTCCCCGCCCCTCCTCGAGTCCGGATGCTTCCTCGACGTCCTACCCGGACACCCTGTTTCTCCGCTTCTACCCCGCGAGTCGCTTACTGTGCTATCCTGTCTGCTCCTTGGCTCGACGCCGCCTGCTTTGGATGCCGCTGCTCTGTTGGGCCCTCCCCTCCAGAGTCCAGTCCCTGACCCTCCGCAGACCCCCTTCCACCGCCGGCTTCCCCGGCTGACGGCCCGCCTCCCCCCGCAGGTCCGGTCCGGATGCCCTGCCCTCGGCCTCCCTGGCTTCGCCGCCTCCGGGCCCCTCAGGGCTCGCTCTCCGCGGCCCGCTCCCCCGGCGGGGAGGAGGGCGAAGTCGACGGCGGCCGGGAGGAAGAGGAAGGGGACGGCAGCCCGGGCTCCGGCCCCATCCTGACCCCCGCGTCCCCCGGGGACTGTCTCATCTGTGTGTCACCCTTCGACGGCGTTTTCAAGCTGCCCAAGCGCCTGGACTGCGGCCACGTCTTCTGCCTCGAGTGCCTGGCTCGCCTGTCCCTGGCCACGGCGGGTGGCGGCGACGCGGTGGCCTGCCCCGTGTGCCGCGCGCCCACGCGCCTGGCCCCGCGCGGAGGGCTGCCCGCGCTGCCCACGCAGCCCGGCCTGCTGCCCCGCGCCGCGCGCCCGCCGCTGCGGCGCCAGGGCTCGGTGCGCTTCGACCGCCGCCGCGGCCTGCTCTACCTGCGGCCGCCGCCGCCGCCGCCCGGACCGCGCA
>NW_027397162.1:1592225-1635226 GCF_003265705.2 Callorhinus ursinus
CGCCGCCTTTCCTTCTCCAGCCCGGCCTGGGCCTTCAACGCGGCAGTGGCGCTGGCGGTGCTGGTGGCCGCGGGCCTCGTCGTCTCGGGTGTCTACATCTTCTTCCTCATCCCCCACGCCGCCGCCTCCGGCCCCGTGCGGCCCCAGCTCGTGGCGCTCGCCCCGGCGCCCGGGTTCTCCTGGTTCCCGCCACGGCCCACGGCGGGGACCCCCTGGACGCCGCGCCCCGTGGGCCCTGGCCTGGACAGCGCCCTGCCAGGGGCTGCGGAGGACACGGCGGAGGCTGAGGGGTTGCTGGACAGAGCCCCGGAGGGCGTGTGGGGGCCCGAGGCTGGCCCGCGCTGAGCTCCGCGGGGCCCGGGTGGGAGGAGGGTGTGGGGGCCGCGCTGAATGCCTCTGTGCTGCAGGTCCTCTCTCCGGGCCTGCGGACCTCCGTGTCCTCCTGGCGGGGGACCTGCCAGGATCACTTGCCTTGATCCTAGGGGAGGCCTTAGCAAGGTGCGTGGAAAGCACCCATTTCTCTGAGGGGAGGCCTAGGGGGGTCATTCCAGGCATCATCACCAGGGAGCAGGGACCCTCCCAAGGAGCAACCCCTGCCTTCCTTCCCACAAGGGCCCTCTGGGAGCACCCATGATCCCAGTCACTGTGGGCATCCAGCTCAGGCTGCCCTGACCCCCATCTTTGACAAGGTCCTTCTGGGGGGCACTCCTAAACCTCGTCTCCATGGGAGTCCAGCGAGGGAGCCCTTCTGACCAACATCGCGCAGGTACCCTGCTAGGGGCACCATCAGCCCCCACGGAGGGTCCTGCTGAGTGCACCCCTGGGTCATCATCGGCCCCTGGGGGAGCATCCTCAGCTAGCAGCTAGGGCTGGAGGCTCTGATTTACTCACCCTGCGGGCTCACTGCAGGTGGCTGGAGGCCCCTATGTTTGGTGGCAGAGCTGCTACTGCTGTTAGTCTCTGGTCATAGACCCCTGCCTGGCCCATTGCAGCCCTCCCCACCCCCACCAAGGCTGCGGAGTTTATTTTTCACTCTGCTGCATGCAGGTTGGGTCTGGGTGGGATCCAGCTGTTTCCATGCGGGTCCTGGGTTGTCTTTCTGCACACATGGCTGGGGCTTGGGCTTGAAGGGGCAGGGGTGCCCTGGCCAGGGCTGAGGAGGGACACATAGGGCCTGAGCCTCTAAGATTAGCTCCCACTCGGTCCTGAGCACCAATTTGCAAATGGGAGCCTCAACTACTGCTGTGGGTCGTGGCTTCTGGGATCCTCCTGACACGCTGTGGGGCCGCTGTGGTCACCAAGGCTCAAAGACAAGGTTGTCCTCTGGGTCAGTGCCACATGATTTTGGGGGTGGGTGCTCCTGCATCTCCCTGGCCTCTCTCCCTAGGTGCTAGGACCCCCATCACCCCCATTTCCACTCATCCGTTTCTCAGGGCCAGTTATGACACCTCCTCCTCCAGAGGTCCATCACCCTTCTTTTGGCATCGCTGTTATTCCCCTAGGTGAAGCCTCAGCCCTGGACAGGAGCCTACAGGGAGGGCGGCTCTCGGGTTCCCGTCCTCCTCTCAGAAGCCTTCCTGGGTTAGTCATCACAGGGTAGACGGCTGCCCCCCTCTACACAAACTGAATACAGGCCTTCTGTTTCCCCCCAGGCTCTGGAGCCCACATCCTGTCTCCCTTCACCCAGGGTCAGGGTTCTGTTTTGTGGGTGGGAATGGGGCTGGAGGGTTTGATTTGTTTATATGTGTGTCCTCAGTGCCTGGCATACAGGGGGTGCCAGATAGTTTTCTGGGGAATGACAGCCTTGCAGGTGACCAAGAGGCAGCCTGGGAATGCCTGTGGGCACTCCAGGCTCAACTAGCTCATAGCCACCCTGGTCTAGGCATGTCAGCGGAGCTCCTTTTGATGGGAGGCGCTGCTTCCGATTGGGAAGCCAGAGGGGGCCCATCAGGACATCCAAGGGGGGACGACTCGGTCATGCCGGAGCAGGGTTGGTGGTCTAGATTAGTTTTCGCTGACTGCTGCAACAAATAACTGAGTTCCTTAGAAAAACACACATTAATTATCTTATAGTTCTGCAGGCCAGGAGTCTTGAAATCATTTTTACTGCTAAAGTCAGGTGTCCTCAGGGCTAACTCCTCTGGAGAGTCCAGGAGAGAATTTCCTTAGCTTTTCATCTTCTAGAGCTGTATATTCCTTGGCTTCTTTCTCTTCCTTCATATTTTGTTTTTATTTTTTAAAGTAATCTCTACGCGCCACATGGGGCTCCAACTCACAATCCCAAGATCAGGAGTCCCATGGTTTACTGACTGAGCCGACCAGGCACCTGTCTTCCTCTGTCTTCAAAGGCAGCAGCATCGTATCTTCGAAAGCTCTGACTGTCCTGCCTCCCGCTTTCACTTATAAGGGTCCTGTGACAACATTGAGCCCGCCCCGATAATCCAGGATAATTTCCCCAGATCGACAGCTTAATTTAATCACATCTGCGAAGTCCCTTCTGCCACTTAGGTAGCAGATTCACAGATTCTGAGAATTAGGATCTGGCGATCTTTGGGGGCCATGGTAGGCTTACCATGGGGTCTCCGATATCCCTCTTCTCACCCCTTCCCTCCTCCACCCCAGGCTGGGAGAGCGGGGAGGGGCAGAGGTCGGGCCCAGCCAGGGGAGTCAGAAAGGGGCCCTGAGCTGGTGGTGCACAGAGGGGGGAAAGAAAATGCTCCCTGCCTGAGGGTGTTCAAGAAAGGCTTCCTGGAAGGAGACCTGTATCTTCGAAATAGCTGGCATCAAGGAGAGGGACCTGGGGCAGTAAGGGGGTGGCTGAGGGCAGTGGGCAGGGCTGACCCCTCCCCTCATCCTAATTAGCTTCCTCCTGGGGGTAAGGAAAGTATGGCTTCTCCATTCTCCCAACTGGGAGACAGAGGCCCCAGTCTCTCCTCCCTTAAAATGCTGATGGTAGATCCCAGGGGTCCTGAACATTCCCGTCTGCTAATTACTACCTCAATGCCTGCCCACCCACTGCCCACGAACAAAGGGGTTGCCGAAAACCACCCTGGGGCCAGGGTGATGGGGGCCTCCTCCCCACCCTTGCCTCCAGCCTCTGGGGCCACCCTCCCTGCCCTCCCTTTGCCTACTTCAGCCCTGCTGCATAACCACCTGCAGCGGGCTCGCTCCTCCCCCCATAGGTCCTGGTGCCTGTGAGTACCCAGAGAGGGGGAGTCAACTTCAGTGCCTGGCATGGTGCCAGAGATGCCAGACTTTGGTTCTCTCTTCTGTAAAATGGGCGACAATAAACACTTTACTTGCAGGGAAAATGAGTTAATCTACAAGTATTTATTTATTTTTTTTAAGATTTTATTTATTTATCTGACAGAGACACAGCGAGAGAGGGAACACAAGCAGGGGGAGGGGGAGAGGGAGAAGCAGGCTTCCCGCCGAGCAGGGAGCCCGATGCGGGGCTGGATCCCAGGACCCTGGGATCATGACCTGAGCCGAAGGCAGAGGCTTAACGACTGAGCCACTCAGGCACCCCTACAAGTATTTATCGAGCAGTCGAGCACCCGCTGTATACCAAGGGTGCACTGGGGACACCTCAGGAACAAGGAGGGCCCTCACATGGCAGATGACGTCCAGAAAGCTGAGCAGAGGAGCCATCAACTTGGACACACCGCCTTCCCTGTCAAGCTCGTGGAGTCCCCAGTCCCCCAAACCTTTCCCAGGTTCTCCCCCAGCTCTGCTCCCTTTGCCCCTGGAGGGACACCAGGTGCTCCATTCTACAGGGATCTGGCCAGTCTCTCCTCCCGAGAGTCAAAGAGGCCCCTGTCCACTCCTCACCCGTCCCCAGCCATCGGGTCATCTTCTTGTGTTGAGGCCAAGAACACAAGGGCCACGGGGGGCCCCCAGTGGACCCTGAGAGGGGCAGTGTCCAGACTGACATATGGGGAAACTGAGGCTGTAGGGCTGGGCAGGGTGTGGATTCAGACTGGGACCAGAGAGCTTTCTGCAAAACACCTTCTCTCCTCAATTCCACATCCTGGTAGGGTAGCCTTGGTTTATTCTCCCCACTTTCCCCCCATCCTGCAATCAAAGTTCTCTCTCCATACCTGGAGGCTTCCCTCCTCAGTAACACCTGCACACAAACCAGGGGGGCTTGGGGGAATTTCCAGCAATCCTGGCTGGGGGCTACTTGAGTGTCCTCACAACATGGCAATTGGCTTCCCTCAGAGCAAGTGAGCCAACAGAGAACAAAGACGAAGAAGCCCCAGTGCCTTTTATGACCTAGCCTCAGAAGTCACATTCTGTCATCTCCCCCATATGCTATCGGGTACCCTATTCACTATGGAAGGGAACTAAGTGAGCGTGTGAATACAAAACAATGAGACTCATGGTGGTCATTTTGGAGGCCGGCCCTCTACCTAAGTGGAGTCACCAGCACGGTCCTCTGTCTTCTCTAGCCAAGCAGGCCTGTGCCACTCCCTTGGACCTGCTCTCCCGTGAGAGAGTCCCAGGTGTTTGGTTAGGGTTGAATCCTCAGGGTAATGACCCTGTCACCCTTTTTGTGAGTGTGGGTGAGGGAAGGGAGAAGCCAGTGCCAGCCACAGTAGCACCAAGTAGGGAGTGTGGCAGAACCAAGGAGAGAAGGCGAAGAGTGTCTGGCTTCGTTCTTACCTGTCTCCAGGCTCCCATATCTTAAGGGAGGGGGGAAACATGGAACTGTGGGTGTTGGCAGGGTGGGGGGGGGTTGAGGGTGGTGGCATTAGAACAGCTCACTCTTTTCCAGGCCCGTTGCCCTCCGATTTTGGAGGAGTGGAGTGAAGCATTGTAGTGGTTCAGACCTGGACTAAGCACCTTCCTGCTGCCATCTGTAGTGTTTCCACATCACCGTTGGGGGAGGGCACGCAGGGGGGCAGCAGGTGGCGAGGGTGCTAGGGACCAGTGGCCTGTTGAGGAATGTGTCTGAGATCAGAGATCTGTGCAGGAAGCTGGATGTGCTGCCCTCACTCTGTGCTGTCCGGAGCCAGCTGGCACCGATTCAGGGGCCTAGTGAGGTGCCGAGGCAGCTTAATCGTTTCGTAGCGGAAGCATGATTCATCCCAGGATCTACCCTGTCCTACAGCCTCGGTGAGCCACTGCGGTCAGCCCTGCCCACTGTACCACCAAATAAGAGTGTCTTTGTGCGCCTGGAGGCTCGATCCACACCAGGTCATCTATGCCAAGTGTGATTTATGGTGGGGGCTTTAGGTCA
Source organism: Callorhinus ursinus (assembly GCF_003265705.2). NCBI lineage: Eukaryota > Metazoa > Chordata > Mammalia > Carnivora > Otariidae > Callorhinus > Callorhinus ursinus. The sequence goes on from NW_027397162.1 coordinate 1,597,468, forward strand.
TGCTGCATCGGTTTGCTCCATGAGCCAGAGACTGAGGAATAAGGTCAGTTACACGGGTGCTGCACGACTTCGTTACTATTTCCCAGTGAAGACCCTGGGCACCAAGGGTTAGGTGAGTGCACCTGGTGGCAACATTCCATATGTGTTGTCATATATATTGTTTCTGGGAGAAGTGAGTGCTGCATGTGACTCCCCTGGGAGAGGACACCCGAAAGTTCATGCTCGATCTACCCTAGTAGTCCCTGTTCTATGTGCCTCTTTCCTTTGCCGGATGGTAAATTATATCTTTTCACTACAATAAGCTGTAAATAAGGGGCGCCTGGGTGGCTCAGCGGTTAAGCGGCTGCCTTCAGTTCGGGTCATGATCCTGGGGGCCTAGGATCGAGTCCTGAGCCGGACTCCTGCTCAGCAGGGTGTCTGCTTCTCCCTCTGCCCCCCCCACTCATGCGCACCCACGCGCACGCACTCTCTCTCAAATAAAATCTTAAAAAAAATAAGGGCGCCTGGGTGGCTCAGTTGGTTAAGCGACTGCCTTCGGCTCAGGTCATGATCCTGGAGTCCCGGGATCGAGTCCCGCATCGGGCTCCCCGCTCAGTGGGGAGTCTGCTTCTCCCTCTGACCCTCTTCCCTCTCGTGCTCTCTGTCTCTCATTCTCTCTCTCTCAAATAAATAAACAAAATTTAAAAAAAATAAATAAATAAACTGTAACTAAGAATATGACAGATTTTCTGAGTCTGTGAATCTTCCTAGTCAATCTTCAAAACGGAAGGCTCTGAGGCAACCCCTGGCTATCCTGCAGGGCTTGGCATGGCCGCCTCCTACCAGCTGCTGACCTGTGACTGGAGGGGCACCCCAGCAGTCTTCACTCGCAGGCAGTGCTGGGCCGGTAACACCGTAGCTGTTAGGTATGGCCACCTCTACCATTTCCCTCTCTAGCAAAATCCTTCCATCCACTTTTGTTTTACATACAGCTTTTGCCAAGCTCTGGTTAAATTCTTCAGCCCTGTAACTTAAAAAAAAAAAAATTTTTTTTTAAGTTTTAAGTAATCTCTGTGCCCAATGTGGGGCTCAAACTGATGGCCCTCAGATGAACAGTCATGAGCTTTACTGACTGAGCCAGCCAGGCACCCCACCTCTGTAACTTCTTAATCAGGAGCCAGAAAACTTTTTGTGTAAAGGGTCAGACCATAAATATTTTCACCTTTGTGGGCTGTGCAGTTTCTAGTTACTATTCAACTGTCAGTGTAGTGGCTAGTATCTAATTACAAAACACAGCTATTTTTCTCCACAAGGATGTGGAGAAAAGGGAATACTTGTGCACTGTTGGTAGGAATGTAAACTGGTACAACTGCTGTGGAAAACAGTATGGAGATTCCTCAAAAACTTAAAAAATAGAAATACCACACAGTCCAGTAATTTACGGAGGAAAACGAAAACAATTTGAAAATATATGCACCCTTACGTTTATTGCAGCATTATTCCCAGTAGCCAAGATATGGAAGCAGCCCAAGTGTCCATCAGTAGATTCATAGATACAAAAGATGTGGTGTATATACGCTGGGCTATTCCCCAGCCTTAAAAAAGAATGGGAGCTTGCCATTTGCAACAACATGGGTGGATCCAGAGGGTCTTTGGCGTCCACTCTCAGGATGTTCTGCAAAAGGGACTGTCTAGGTCTCAGCTGCCAGAGACAGCACGTACCCGCAGCGGGAAGGGCCCGCGCCCATCCACACCTCTGCCCACACCCAGCTGCCGATGCTCCTCCCCACACCTGCTTTTCCTCCCGCCGAGGTCTCAAGGCCGTTAGTCCAGGACGGCTCGGGGGCGGCCCCGGGCACGCGCCGGCTTCTGCGGAGGCCACGGAGCACACCCCCGCGCGACCGGGCTGCACAGCCCCGGGGCCGTCCCACTACGGCTGGGGACGCAGGGAGTCCACGAGGAGGGGCATTCTCCGCGGTAAGAGCGCATTCATGGCGTGGCCGGACCCTGCCCCCTCCTCGACTCTCGTGCCGTCCCCGGTCCCGCTTCCGCCGCGTCGGGAAGCCCAACGGACGCCCTCCCGGGCCGCTTCGCTACCGAAGCGAAGGGCTGTCAGAACTGGAGCTAGACGACCTTCCCAGGCGGCCGGCGGAAGTCCCGCCCCAGCAGCCCTCCCGGAAACGCCCTGTCCTGGGCCCTCATTGGTCAGCCCCGAGACGTCGTCGCAGTGTCTTCTGGGTAGCGTAGTTCCCGCCGCGAGGCCCCGCGCGCTAGCAGGGCTGAGTCCCCTGGGTGCTACTACACAAGCTACAGGAGGGCCGGGTCCGTCGTCGTATCTTTGCCGAGCCGTGAGCTCCCAGGACTGGCTCCGTCTCTCTGAGACTCGTCCCGACTGTGGGACCGGCTGCCTCTCACGGAGGTATCCGCCGGGGCTGCGCGCTCTCCCGAGCCTCTTGAGAACAGAGAGCCGGGGCAGGAGTCGGGCCTGGAATGGATCTAGACCTCTGCTCTGAGGGTGCTGGGAGCCATAGGCGATTTAGGGCAGGGGAGGGAGGTGATCTGACTCAGGCGTTGGGAGACTCCCTCTGGCTACGGACTGTGCTGGAAGAAGGCACGTGAGAGGCTCCTGGTGATGGGTGGCTGCACCAGGGTGGTGGCAATGGAGAGGTGCTGGTACTCTGTATCTGTTATTTCAGTAGGACCAGCCCAATTGCTGGACGTGAGGCAGTGAGAGACGCCCACCCATCAAGGAGTAGCCTAGGTGTTTGGACTCAGTGGTTTGATGGACGGAACATCTACCGACAGATGTGGAAGTTGGTGGCTAGAGCAGGTTCCAGGGACAAGATCTGGAGTGTGGTTTTGGAGATTTTAAGTGTGATATATCCAGGAACGTAGGCACCTGAATGTGCAGCTCTGGAATTCTGCGGGGTCAGGGCTGGAAAGACCCAAAGGGTGGGGCCAGAGAGTGGGACTAAGAACAATGTGGGATGGAGGACGGTGATGAATATGCCCCGACAAGTTGTGGGAAGGGAGGCTGGGGGCCAAGGAGGACCGGATGTTCTGGCTGTGCAGTTGGAAGGTGGTGGTGGGTGTCACTAAGGCACTGTGAAGTCTGGGCCTATGTTAGCAGGGAATGAAGAAGGGCAGTGTCAGGGAGCCCCGGCGCCTGATCGGCAGGTGGACCTGGGGTGCAGCCTGTGGCATGGCCGTGATGGATGTAGGGGGTAAATGGGCTCGGGGTTGGGCTGATTCACCTGTCTGCAGGCTGACCAGGCTTTTATATCTGCCCTCTTTGGGGCCTGAGGGTTTTCATTCAGGGTTGCAGAGGCATTCAGTGGTAGATGGAGGTCCCCTGGGAGACGGGCGGTGTCCCAGGCCCGGGGGGCTGGACTCTGAGTATGCCTCAGAACGGGAGAGGAGGATCACGGCAAGTGAGGGCACAGCCTGTGCAAAGGCAGGGGTGGAAGTCCAGCGTCTCGAGACCCAGTTGTAGTTCTGAGTGGCTGAACGTTGAAGCTAGCAACAGGGCCAGGTTACCTCCCAAATCCACAAAGTCCTGCCAAATGCTTTTTGGTGGTTGATGGTGTGAGTTGCAACGGCAGTGGGCCCTTGGAAGAGCAGGCGGGCTGGAGCAGGATAGGGTTGCGGTTGCTATGCCATATGCACTCTCAGGACACCACGTGGAGGGGGGCATGTGGGGAAGCCAGGGACTTGTCGGTGGGGGGAATGGTGTGGGTACAGAACTGTGAGGCTGCTGAGTACGTTATGTGCCTGATAGGTGGGAGGGCCAGCTGAAGGGCCTTGGGAGCGGACATCTGGCCCTAAGGAAGAGTGGTGAGTGAGGGTTTAGTTGCGTCTGAGAGGTGTGATGTGAGGGACACAGAGAGAACGGGCTGGGAGGAGAAAGGCTGAGGCCTGTGTGCCTGGACCAGAGCACAGACGGCATCCATCCTGTTGTTGCTGTGGGATGGATACAGACTCTAATAGTAACATGAGGAGAAAGGCCTCGATGGCACTGTGACCTTGGTATTCTCTCTGAGGTAGAGTTCTGGAGGGAAAAGGAAGCACCAGGACGTGGTGGTGGTGGTGGTGGCTGTTGAGCCTGTCAGTGAGAGATAGGATGGTACCCTTCCATGTCAAAGGCTTGGATGTGTCCCTCTGGTTGGTTTTTCTGCCCAATCATCAATCCCTAGGATCAGCTGAACCCATCACTGCCGGGTCAGGTGACTTTTGAGGATGTGGCCGTGTATTTCTCCCAGGAGGAGCGGAGGCTCCTTAACGTAACGCAGAGGCATCTATACCATGATGTGATACTGGAGAACTTTGAGCTCATCGGCTCTCTGGGCAAGTCCCTACACCCTCTCACAGTGTACTGACTACCCTCTGCCTTTTCCCATGGGAAGTTCTGTCTATCCCAAAGCTGGACCACAGGGGCTGCTTCCTTCCCAGGTTCCCTATGGTGGATGCTGTGGGTGCTGTGACTGGGGTGGGCGTACTCTCCCTCCGCTCTTTGAGCAGCCCTGGGAGTAGCCCCCAGTAGGTATTACCTCAAGACTTCATAGGGTAGAGTTTGGGGTCCAGGTCCTTCACAGGTACCCAACTGACCCCACCAATCTCAGCCTGTCTCCAGCTCGGTGACCCTGCTGGAGTCATGGCCCCTTTGTGCTACACATGTGCCCTCTTCCTCTGCAAGTCTTTGTGCAGGACCACCCAAGTCTTGGGCCAAGCTTGATCGTGTATACTATTTCCATTTAATGTTAGATTTCTGGCTATGTGGGTCAGACAATACCAGTTCATGACGGGAAGCTCAGGTCACATGGTGACCTGGCATCCCCTGGTTAGGCATTCAGTCTTTGCCGAAGGCCCATTAGCAAACTAGAAACTGCTTCTCTAAAGTAGAGTAGTGAGGCGCCTGGGTGGCTCAGTCGGTTAAGCGTCTGCCTTCGGCTCAGGTCATGATCTCAGGGTCCTGGGATCGAGCCCTGCATCAGGCTCCCTGCTCGGCAGGAAGCCTGCTTCTCCTCCCACACCCCCTGCTTGTGTTCCCTCTCTCGCTGTGTCTCTCTGTCAAATAAATAAATAAAATCTTAAAAAAAAAATAAACAAAGTAGAGTAGTTATCTGCATAAGCTGTAGACTGGCTTCAAAATCCTAGAGGTCTGTGCTGTGATTCTCCTACTGCTGCTTGCCACAGGCTCTACACAGTGTCCTGATTTGCCACAGACACTTCCAGTATCATTGAGTCTGCTGTATCATAAGGCCTGGGTGCTTGAGCAGCCTGAACCTGCTTCAGAGCCTTCTCTCTTCCAGTTAAAACAGGAAGCCTGATGGCTGACTTGGTAGATGGTCCAAAGCAGTAGATTTAGATGTTGTATAGGTTACCTCCAAAATCCAAAAAGTCCTACCAAATGCTTTTTGGTGGTTGATGGTGTGCGGTGCAACAATTAGATGGATATCTCAACCCACTCAGGCAGTTGAACCTGAATTTTTGTAGGTTTTGTTTCCCACCCTTTTGTTTGCATATTTCTTACCAAGGTATCTAAAGTAGTTGCTACTTCTTGCTCATCAGATCCACACAGCATGTCATATGAAGTGGACCAATGTGATGTTTATGCAATATCAAGACAGAGCAGAACTGATGTCATCCTGAGGCAACAATGTGAACATACACTGTGGTTTGGTTTGAGCAGATAAATGCAAATGGTTTCTGGTGTCGCTTGTAAATTGTATCGAAGAGAAGGCACCAGCCGGTTCCTTGCCTGCAAGCCAAGTGCCTGGGTTCTTCCTCTGGAAGAGCAACTACAGTCAGAGCCACCACAGTAAATTTAGGATGGATGGTCCACAGTCATTCTCCAAGATCCATCTGACTTCTGCTCAGGCCAAACTAGTGAGTTAAATGGGATGTGATGGGTACCACCACCTCTGCTTCTTTCATATCGCTGGTGGTGGCATTAGTCTCTGCATTTCCTCCAGGGATGCAGTATTGCTTTTGGTTTTCTATCGTGGCAGGGAGTGGAAGCTTCAGGGGCTTGCATTTAGCCCTCCTTAGCATAATGACCTATACCCCCAAGTATTTCTTTCTGGGGAACGCTGTACTCAATTACTCACTGCCGAAGACCTCTTTAGGCCAAGGCATTCTGGTTGCCTGCACATCCCCGTTGCCTGTTATGGCGGATGTGCCCACTTTGTATTTGGTAATTAACTGCTTGTATTTGGTAACTAAGTGTGGCCACTTGACCTCTGCTACTCATGGGATCATCCCCGAGAAAACAGAGGAGCCCATCTCAATGGCAGCATCTCCTACCGTCATAACTGGCTTACAAAAGAGAGCAACCACAGAGATTTTCAATCCTCTCACTAATATATTTCTCAGTTATTTTAGTGAAGGGAATGTCTTCTGTGTCTTTTTGTGGAACAGAGTTAGAGATGGTGTTGTAATTTTTATTGCTACTATAACAAATTACTACAAATTTAGCAGTTTAATGCAGCACAAGTACGCACACACAAAACAAATGTTTTATTGTCCCATTCATTACCAATCAGTGCCCTAATTTTCACATGAGAAACATGGCAAGATTGTGATTTCAAATGATACAAATCAGTCACCTGCACAACTGAGTTTTGTTTGGTTTTTAGCATCATCAGCCCTGCAGCTGTAAGAAATCAGATTCTCGTAGGGAGGTCATGGAATCCATCTATTTCTCAGACTGTGGCCTGAGCTGGTAGATTAAGAAACTGAATGTATTATGTTCTTTCTGTAAGTGCTCCAGGGCACTCAGGACCCTCGGTCCCACACCATAGTCCTTGCAATTGTCATTACTGCCATAAAAGTGAAGTGCAGGAGCCACTTGGGCTCCCAAGGCACAAGGTAGTAGCTTGTTTAATTGATACCACTGCATGCCCTGGGTTACCGTCATCCTGTTTGTCAGGGAGCTCTGCGTTGTGCTCATGTCCCAAACACAACTAAGTCAGTCTCAAATTCCATCTTTGTAGGCTATCTCCTGGAACCATTCCCAGTACCCGTTCTGTATCAATTTGCGTTCAATCAGCAGAGAGAAACCGCACAGTGCTTTGAACAGGGAAGATTCAAAATAAAGTATTATTAACATCACCAGGGGACTGGAATGAGTAGAGGGGCTGGGTACTGGAGAAGGTGTGAGCGCTCATGAAAAAGTTGCACAGATAGCAGCAGGCCATCAAGGGAGCACACAGCAAGTGGGAAAAAAAAACCCTGTTCATCCTGTAGTTTCTTCCCAATGCCCTCTACTAACAAAGGTTAACATCCGGGACATGTGGGTGGTTCAGTCGGTTAGACGTCTGCCTTCAGCTCAGGTCATGATCCCAGGGTCCTGGGATCGAGCCCCACATCGGGCTCCCTGCTCAGCGGGAAGCCTGCTTCTCCCTCTCCCACTCCCCCTGCTTGTGTTCCCTCTCTCACTGTGTCTCTCTCTGTCAAATAAATAAATAAAATCTTTAAAAAAAAAAAAGGTTAACATCATGCAGTCTTGCAAAGAAAAATATTTAAAGAATCCATTTGCACAGAACAGGCAAATGGGTGAATTTGGAGCTGAGAGACAGTCAGGTGATAACCAGCCCAGTAACCTATGCAGAGCTGTCTGACATGGACCTCTTCTACACATGACATGAGGCATCCTTCTGTGTCACACTTGAATCAGCTACTGTGCTGCAATGACTTTTTCACGGGACTGGACACATGTCTCTTTCTGTCACCAGTAGCCAAGGCCCTGCCAAAACCCTTTGCAGAGAAGTGACCTGGAGACCATAGCTCTCCTTCTTCTGCTCCCTCTTCGTGTTCTCATCTCTGTTGAGATCTTTCACATTCTGTCATCTGACTGGGTCCTAGCCTGCAAGGGCAGCCCTTCCATCCAGAACCCCCTGCCCCGGCTTCACAGAACCTTCCAGCAATCCCACAGACTCCTTCCTGAGTATATTGACATGCAGTGGTGATGAAAGTGCCTCCTCCTCCAATCCTAGCACTCAGTTAGCGACATTTCTCTGCTTTCAGGTTGTCTGTGTCAAGTGGAAGATGAGGAGAACCCTCTTGAGCAGGTGAAGAACTGTAGGGCCCCCACTCATCAGAACACCCCTTCATGTGTGGGGAGTGTGGCATGGACTTCCAGGCCAGCTTTGGCCTCAGCCAGCAACAAGCTGCTCACAGTATGGGGAAGCTACTGAGCAGCACCAGGGAGACCTTCCCTCACAGCTCCAGTCTCAGGCAGCACCCAGGAGTCCACACTGGACAGAAACCTTTCAAGTGAAGCAACTGTGGGAAATCTTTCCTGGAGAGTTCTGCCCTCTTCAACCACCTAAGAATTTACACTGAACTGAGTTCCTACAGATGCTCAACAGGTGGAAATGCCTTCAGGGAGAAATCAATTCTTATTACTCAGATTAAAATTCACACTGGAGGAACGTCCTATATGTGTAAAGAGTATGGGAAGTCCCTCAGCCACCCATCTAAATTGAGCACACCTCATAAAGTTCATACTGAAATAAAATGTTACAAGTGCAGTGAATGTGGGAAAACATTCAACCACAAATCTACACTTGTTCAGCACCAGAGAATTCATAGAGGGGAAAGGCCTTATAAGTGCAGTGAATGTGGGAAAGACTTCAGCCTCGCATCTACGCTTATTCGGCACCAGAAAGTTCACACTGGGGAAAGGCCCTATAAATGCACTGAATGTGGGAAATTCTTTAACCAAAACTCCAACCTCATTTGGCACCGGAGAGCTCACATTGGAGCAAGATCTTGTGAATGCATTGACTGTGGGAAAGCCTACAGCAGAATCTCTTGTCTCAATCAGCACCAGAAGGTTCACATGAGAGAAAGGCCGTAGGAGTGCTGCTGGTGTGGGAAAGTCTTCATTGAAATAGCCACAGGTGTTTGGTACCACAAAGTTCTCAACACAGAAAGGCCTCATATGGGCAGCACATGTTGCACCTTAGTTTCTTCTCATTTAACACCAGAAATTATAGGAAAGCCTTTAGATACAGCCTTAACCTCATTCAGTACCAGAAAGGTCATGACCCCAAAAGGACTTTAAATGCAGTCAGTGTGGGAAATCTTTACCCCAAAGCACCAAACTTGATCTACATGCAAGTTTCCATACCACAGAATATCCTCTTTAGTCCAACTAATGTGGGAAAGTCTTTTTTTTTTTTAAGATTTTATTTATTTATTTGAGCGAGAGAAAGAGAGTGAGAGAGAGAGTGTGAGAGTAGGGAGGGTCAGAGGGAGAAGCAGACTCCCTGCTGAGCAGGAAGCCCGATGCGGGACTCGATCTTGGGACTCCGGGATCATGACCTGAGCCGAAGGCTGTCTCTTGACTAACTGAGCCACCCAGGCAGGGGGAGAGTCTTCAGCTGCAGCTCCAATCTTATTTCACTCCAGAAAGTTCACACTGAAGGCCTTAGGAGTACAATAAAGTGCAAAAGCCTTTAAGCCATGGCTATCACCTTATTCAGCCTCATGTCAGAGAGAAGACTTTGTGAGGGAGCCACTGCCAAAAGTCCAACCTTGTAATAGTTTTCTGTTTCTGTGTAACAAATTACAATTACCAAAACATCCATTTATTAGTTCACAGTACTGAGGTCAGCATTCTAGCACAACATGGCTAAGTTCTCTGCTCCTACTAGAATGAAGGTGCCTGCTAGCCTGAGTTCTTGTCTGGAGGTTCTGGGGGAAAAAATCCTTCCAGTCTCATGGATTACGATGGAAAAATCTTTTTTTTTTTTTTTCAAGATGGGTGGGGACCCCAGAGGGTTGCCCTACGATGGAAAAATCTTGGGGTCATCTTAGAATTCTGCCTACCATGTTTTTTTTTTTTTAAGATTTTATTTATTCATTTGAGAGAGAGACAGAGAGTGAAGGAGGGAAAGAGAGCAAGCATGAGCAGGGGGAAGACGCAGAGGGAGAAGCAGACCTCCCGCTGAGCCAGGGGAGTAAAAGTGTCTAACAGTAGGGCACTACTGGAAATAATTAGGGTATCTCCATTAAAAAATGTTGGCACTGAAAATGATTACATTTATAATCAGCAAATATACTAATAAGCATTCTTTGATAAGCAGAAAACATCATGTGCTTGTTAAAGAATGGACAGAGTCCCAACTGAGGCTTGCATCTCAGTGATCTGGATGTTCCCACTCTCTCTTCCCTGCTCCTGATGAGCAGGGACTTGGAGTTATCTCCTTGTCCAGTGTCAACCAACCCAAGAAGTACTAAAGGCTGAAAGTATGTGATCCCAGACAATGATGTGAATCCACACGAAAAAACAAAAAGCACCAGTAATTATGTATAAGAAAGTATAAATGCTATTTCTTTTTTAAACTTATTATAAAAGCAACTATATAAAACCATATACATAACTGTACTGTTTGGCCTATAACAAACAGAAATATACTTGCCATTAGCAGCACAATGGAGGTGGGTGGACATAACTATATTGGCTTAAGGAAATGACTACAGAGAGTATCTCAAATTCAACACATGGGTTTATTTATTTGTCCAAACTCATCTAATTTTGCACTTGAAATGAGTGCATTTTGTTATATATGTTACACATTAATAAAGTTGACCAAGAAAGTCCAGTTGGAAAATGGGTAAAAACTTGAGCAGCTATTTCACTAAAGCAGATATATGGATAGCAAATATATGCATGAAAACATGTTCAGTAGCTATTACTGGTGGGAATGTAAGATGGTGCAGCTGCTCTGGAAAACAATTTGGTAGTTTAGCATACACTTACTGTACAACTCTACAATTGCATTCTTGGGCAATTATCACCTCCTTGACACACACAACAATGAAAACTCATGTCCATACAAAAGTGAAAACATGTTCATAGAAAGCTGAATACAAATGTTCACGGCACTGTTATTTGTGATAGCTAACAATGATGATGATAATAGTAAGAATAACAATGTAGACGGCCCAAATGTCCCTCAATAGTTAAATGGATAAACTGTGCTATATCTGGATAATGCGATACTACTTAGCAATAAAAAGGAACAAGCTACTGATACACACACCTTGGATGGATCTCAAATGCGTTATGCTGAGTGATAAAAGCCCACAGTGTAGCCCATCCATGCTATAGGATTTCCTTTATGTGACATTTGTGAACCGGCACATTATGGTGATGGAGGACAGATCAGTGGTGGTCAGGATTGGGAGAGGGTATGACCTAAGGGTTAGTTAGAACTTCCCTTGTGAAATGGAATAGCTCTGTATCGGACTGTGGTGGTGGTGGTGGTAACATGAATCTACACATGTGATAAAATTTCACAGAACTACATAGAGTATACGTGAAAATTGGCGTTATCTGAATAAGGTCTGTAGTTGAGTTAAAAGTATTGTATTAGTATATTTTCCTGGTTTTGACAATGTACTGTGGTTATGTAGAACATTATCATTGAGGGAAGCTGGATGAAGGGTACATGGGAACTCTTTTGCAACTTCTTTCAAACTACTTACAAATAAAAAGTATTTTAGGCGCACCTGGTTGGTTAAGTGTATGCCTTCGACTCAGGTCATGATCTCAGGGTCCTGGGATTGAGCCCCATGTCAGACTCCCTGCGGGAAGCCTGCTTCTCCCTCTCCCACTCCCCCAGCTTGTGTTCCTTCTCTCGCTGTGTCTCGCTCTGTCAAATAAAATCTTAAAAAAAAAAAAAAGAAAAACAGTAGAGGGTCAGGGAAGCTCAAGGATCTGAGACAACATGGGTCAGACACCAGGTGTGAGAATAGCCCACCTCAGGCAGTCACTAGGGCTGGTCTCCTCACCAATTCTAGTAGGGTAACCACAGGGAATGTGGAAGCCACTAGAGCCATGGGGGCTGATGAGGTTTGTGAGAATCCACCCCAGGAGAGGTCAACCCCCCTTAAGAGACTATAGCCGCTGAGGATCATCTGTACATGAACAACAATGATGTTCACAACCTGAATGTCCAGGGAAGGTCTCCAAGAAAGAGCCCAGTGGCCACACAAACGATGACCACGTCAGTGCATGAAATGCTGGGGATCTTACACAAAGGGACTGAGCTGGACATGACCTGCTGCAAAGATTTACAGGCTTCTGATTGCTGATCTCAGCTGCTCATGGCCCCGTGGTAGAACGTGTGGGGGTTGCTCACAGCAGCCTGGGAGAGGAGGTAGCATGGCCTGGGCCCAAGCTCCAGGACCAATAGCAGTTTTCAAGGGGAACATGGCAAGAGCAGAGCAAAGTTTTCTAGTTGTGGGAGTGAGGAAGCCAGTGGCCTGACCCAGAGAAGCCACCAGGGCAAAGTTCTGAAGCATCACGCTGGGGTAGGCTTCTCTGGGACTCGCCTGAGTGCTCTGTTCTTCGCAGGAGACTCAGTACCACATCCTCCAGGATGAGCGCATCTGACATCAGTGCAAGACATCCAGGGGCTGAGTTCCTCTCCTGCCAGCCTCCTATCTGGATGTGCCCAGGACCTTTCCCCCTGACGTCCTCAACGACACGCTCACCCTCCTCCACAAGGCCCCCTACTCGAGTTGGCACCATGGCTTGACAGGGGGCAGGCTACCAGCCTACTGTCCTCTGAACATGTGCCAGACCCATCCCCAGCACCTGAGATCCGCCTGCGTCCAGCAGCCCAGGCGCTGAGGACGCAACACTTCTAAAAGCCAACTGCTTATCTTCCCCGACATCCCCCCACTCATGACAAGGTCCCTTGGCTGCTGGTCCCCAGCTGCTCACTGAACTCGGGCTGGGGAGTCGTTTCTTTTTTTTTAAAGATTTTATTTATGTATGTATTTATTTGACAGAGAGAGACACAGCGAGAGCGGGAACACGAGCAGGGGGAGTGGGAGAGGGAGAAGCAGGCTTCCCCGCCGAGCAGGGAGCCCGACGCGGGGCTCGATCCCAGGACCTCGGGGTCACCACCCGAGCGGAAGGCAGACGCTTCAGCGACTGAGCCACCAGGCGCCCCTGGAGACTCTTCCTGAGCTCTGTCACCTGCTCTGTGAAGCTGACACAGCGTCCAGCGGGATGCCTCACGGGCGGTCGCGGGCACGACGGGCCTTGACGGAGGCGACGCCGAAGATGTCACCTCTCTACGGCCCGGGACACCGGGGCTCGGAACACCTGCCGCGCTCACGGCGCGTACACAGCGCGGTGCTCACTCTCACACCCGCCCTACCCCCGGCTCCTCGGCTCCTCCGCGCCCCTCAGCCTCCGAGCACACGCAGCGACGCGGTCCGTCCCCCGGGTGCGGCTCCGAGGGAGGAGTCCGGCGCCGGAAGTCCCGCCTCCACCCGCGCGGCTCTCCAGAGCGCTCCTGTCTCGGGCCGTCATTGGTTCCCTCGGCACGAGCGCCCGGCCGCGCCCCCCGTCGCCTTGGCAACGAGCAAGCGGCACCGCGGGGGGAGCTGGGAAATGAGGTCCTAAAGGGACGGCGGAGGCTAAGTTGACGGAGGCAGCTGAGGCGGCCGGACTTCCGGCGTTGCCCTCGAGGTGCTCCTTCTGCCGCGGGGGTTCGGGACGGCTATCTCCAGAGCTGCGCGGCGGGCCGGTTTCCTTTAGAGGCCGCTCGGCGGAGGACTGGGGCGGGACCCCCGTCGCGCTGTGCACGCGCTGTGACTCCCGGGGCCGACCCCTCTTCCTGAGACGCGGCGTTGCCCCCGGCGGGACGGGCGCCGGAGGGTGTGGGCCTCCCACAGGGGCTTCCTGGTCCTTGGGCACATTTTCGCCCTAGCTTCGAAGGTTCCACGGCCGGCCGGAGGTTCCTGCGCCCAAAGCGGGGTGGCAGCTACGGAGTTCAGCCGAAGAGGCCGAAATTCGGCGCCTGCCGCGGCCATGCTCCGCCCACAGCTTCCTTTGGCCGGGGAGGCGCCGGTGAGTGGAAGGGGCCCCAGGCTTTGACAACCCCGGGCCCCACCCAGTGGGTCTGGGTTCTGAATGAGCTCCGGAGAAGCGGGGAAGGCTGTGGCGGCGGGTGAAGCAGAGGTGGAAGAGGGCCGGGGGTCTCGGAGGTCCGTGTGGGGTTTGGCCGGCTGAGGGCTGAAGCCAGGAACAGGTGCGGGCGGGGAGGTCTTCAGTACAGAGCGGAGGGGATGCTCTTCGCCATGAACCAGGAAGGGGCGGGATGGGATTGTGGTTGCTCTCAGGGGTGTCACTCTGGAGGCACCACGTGCAGAACGAGCATGTGAGGGATTCCAGTGAGTTGCCCATGGGGTGAACCGGTGAGATCGTGCGGGGGGTGTGGAGCTGTAACGTGCTGTGGTACCAAGACTTCCGTGCATGTCAGGCAGGACGGCAAACCGCACGGTCTGGGACCAAGTACTGGGACCTGAGAGAGAAGGGTGGTTGCCTCTGGGAGGTGATCTCCGAGACGTAGAGGGAATTGGCTGATAGGAGGTAGGGTGGGGCCTGTCGTCTGGCTGGGACACAGATGGTACCTGTCTGGTCACCAGCCTGCTGTTGCCGTGGGCAGGATGCAGAGTCCAGGAGTAACTGAGGAGAGGCACCAGTGGAACTGGGGCCCTGGCAGTCCTCCGAGATAAGGGTCCTAAGAGGAGGGAGGTAGAGGGTTTGCCTCGGGTGGGAATGGGGCTTTAGGGTTCAGAGGGAAAGAGGATGCCAGTGAGACATGTGGCAGGACCCCGAGACACTGATCAAGGGCATGGATGTGTTCCTTTGTCCATGTTTTGGTTGGCTCTTCCGCCCACTATTGACCCCTACGGCTCAGTTGAATCAATCATTACAGGGCTTGGTGACCTTTGAGGATGTGGCTGTGTATTTCTCCCGGGAGGAGTGGGGGCTCCTTAATCTGACCCAGAGGAGCCTGTACCGTGATGTGATGCTAGAGAACTTTGCACTTATTGGCTCGCTGGGTAAGTCTCTCACACTCTTCCCCGGCTGACTGACCACCTCTGCCTTTTCCCCATAGGAGGGTGTGTGCATCCTAAAGCCACACCACAGAGGCTGTTTCCTTCCCAAGTTCCCTGTGGTTGGTGCTATGGCTACTGGCCCTGGGCTGTGTGTTCTTCCTCTGCCTCCTTCTTAGCAGCCTTGTTAGCAGCCTCAACAGCTGTTGCCCTATAGCCTCCTGGAGTAGGGCTTGGGATGCAGGTATTTACAGTCTGCCCAACAAATTCCACTCAACCCTCCCTGTCTCTGTGACTCTGCTGAAGTCATGGCCCCTCTGTACTCGGTGTTGCCTTCCTTCAAAGGAGATTTTTATAGGCCTCTCCCTGGGCCAAACTTGAGCCATGAATTCGAATTAGTAGATCAATTTGGGGAGTATTGTTATCTTAATATCTTCCAATTCATGAACATGAGATATCGTTCCATTTATTCAGTCTTCTTTAACTTTTTTCAAGAGTGTTTTGTAGTTTTCAGCTTACGAGCCTAAATTTATTCCTAGGTATATTATTCCTTTTGATGCAATTTTAAGTGGAATTGTTGGCTTAATTTCATTTTAGATTTTTCAGTGCTAGTATATAAAAATACAGATTTTTGTATACTGATTTTTTTGTGTCCTATAGCCTTGATAAACTCATTTATTAGTTCTAATAGTTTTTTCAAAGTCATATTTCATTTTTTAATTATTAACATATAATGTATTATTTGTTTCAGGAGTACAGGTCTGTGATTCATCAGTCTTACACAATACACAGCGCTCACCACAACACATACCCTCCCCAATGTCCATCATGCAGCCACCCCATCCCTCCCACCCCCCTCTACTCCAGCAACCCTCAGTTTGTTTGCTGAGATTAAGAGTCTCTTATGGTTTGTTTCCCTCTCTGGTTTCTTCTTATTTCATTTTTTCCTCTCTCCCCTATGATCCTCTGCCTTGTTTCTCAAATTCCACATATCCGTGAGATTGTATGATAATTGTCTTTCTCTGATTAACTTATTTTGCTTAGCATAATACCCTCTAGTTCCATCCACATCGTTGCAAATGGTAAGATTTCATTTTTTGATGGCTGCATAATATTCCATTGTATATATAGACCACATCTTCTTTATCCATTCATCTGTCGATGGACATCTGGACTCTTTCCATAGTTTGACTATTGTGGACATTGCTGTTATAAACATTGGGGTGCAGGTGACCCTTCAGATCCCTACATTTGTATTACTGGTGTAAATACCCAGTAGTGCAATTGGTGTGTCATAGGGTAGCTCTATTTTCAACTTTTTGAGGAACCTCGATACTGTTTTCCAGAGTGGCTACACCAGCTTGCATTCCCACCAACAGCGTAGGAGGGTTCTCCTTTCTTTGAATCCTTGCCAACATCTGTCGTTTCCTGACTTGTTAATTTTAGCCATGCTGACTGGTGTGAGGTGGTATCTCACTGTGGTTTTGATTTGTATTTCCCTGATACCGAGTGATGTTGAGCACTATGTCTGTTGTCCATTTTGATGTCTTCTTTGGAGAAATGTCTGTTCATGTCTTCTGCCCATTACTTGTTTGCATTATTTTTTCCTTGGGTGTTGAGTTTGGTAAGTTATTTATAGATTTTGTGTACTAGCCCTTTTTCTGATATGTCATTTGCAAATATCTTCTCCCATTCTGCCAGCTGTCTTTTGGTTTTGTTGACTGTTGTCTTTGCTGTGCAAAAGCTTTTTATCTTGATGAAGTCCCAATAGTTCGTTTTTGCCCTTGCTTCCCTTGCCTTTGGTGATGTGTCCAGGAAGAAGTCACGCACCCGAGGTCGAAGAGGTTGCTGCCTGTGTTCTCCTCAAGGATTTTGATGGATTCCTGTCTCACATTTAGGTCTTTCATCAATTTTGAGTCTATTTTTGTGTGCGGTGTAAGGAAATGGTCCAGTTTCGTTCTTCCGCATGTGGCTGTCCAATTTTCCCAACACCATTTGTTGAAGAAACTCTTTTTTCCATTGGATATTAAGCTTTGTTGAAGATTAGTTGACCATAGAGTTGAGGGTCCATTTCTGGGCTCTCTATTCTGTTCCATTGATCTATGTGCCTGTTTTTGTGCCAGTACCATACTGTCTTGATGATTACGGCTTTGTAATAGAGCTGGAAATCCGGAATTGTGATGCCACCAGCTTTGGTTTTCTTTTTCAGTATTCCTCTGGCTATTTGGGGTCTTTTCTGGTTCCATACAAATTTTAGGATTATTTGTTTCATTTCTGTGAAAAAAAGTTGATGGTATTTTGATAGGGATTGCATTGAATGTGTAGATTGCTCTAGGTAGCATAGACATTTTCATTTTCACAATATTTGTTCTTCAAATCCATGAGCATGGAATGTTTTTCCATTTCTTTGTGTCTTCCTCAATTCCTTTCATGAGTATTCTATAGTTTTTTGAGTACAGATTCTTTGCCTCTTTGGTTAGACTTATTCCTAGGTATCTTATGGTTTTGGGTGCAATTGTAAATGGGATCGACTCCTTAATTTCTCTTTCTTCTGTCTTGGTGGTGGTGTATAGAAATGCAACTGATTTCTGTGCACTGATTTTATATCCTGCCACTTTATTGAATTCCTGTATGAGTTCTAGCAATTTGGGGGTGGAGTCTTTTGGGTTTTCCACATAAAGTATCATATCATCTGCAAAGATTGAGAGTCTGACTTCTTTGTTGACTCAGATGCCTTTTATTTCTTTTTGTTGTCTAGTTGCTGAGGCTAGGCCTTCTAATACTATGTTGAATAGCAGTGGTGATAGTAGACATCCCTGCCGTGTTCCTGACCATAGGGGGAAAGCTCTCAGTTTTTCCCCATTGAGAATGATCTTTGCTGTGGATTTTTCATAGATGGCTTTTATGATACTGAGGTATGTACCCTTTATTGCTACACTGTGAAGAGTTTTAATCAAGAAAGTATGCTGTATTTTGTCAAATGCTTTTACTGCATCTATTGAGAGGGTCATATGGTTCTTGTTCTTTCTTTTATTAATGTAGTGTATATCATTGATTGATTTGCTAATGTTGAACCAGCCTTGCACCCAGGAATAAATCCCACTTGCTTGTGGTGAATAATCCTTTTAATGTACTGTTGGATCCTATTGGCTAGTATTTTGGTGAGAATTTTTGCATCCATTTTCATCAGGGATATTGGTCTGTAACTCTCCTTTTGGTGGGGTCTTTGTCTGGTTTTGGGATCAAGGTAATGCTGGCCTCATAAAATGAGTTTGGAAGATTTCCTTCCATTTCTATTTTTTGGAACAATTTCAGAAGAATAGGTATTAATTCTTTAAATGTTTGGTAGAATTCCCTTGGGAAGCCATCTGGCCCTGAGCTCTTGTTTGTTGGGAGATTTTTTTTTTTTAAGGTTTTATTTATTCATGTGAGACAGAGAGAGAGAGAGAGAGAGAGAGAGAGCATGAGCAGGAGGAGAAGCAGAGGGAGAGGGAGAAGCAGGCTCCCCGCCGAGTTAGGAGCCCGATGTGGGGCTCGATCCCAGGACCTGAGCTGAAGGCAGACGCCTAACCATCTGAGCCACCCAGGCGCCCCTTTTGGGAGATTTTTGATTACTGCTTCAATTTCCTTGCTAGTTATGGGTTTGTTCAGGTTTTCTATTTCTTCCTGGTTCAGTTTTGGTAGCTTATATGTCTCTAGGAATGCATCCATTTCTTCCAGATTGTCTAATTTGTTGGCATATAGTTGCTCATAATATGTTCTTATAATTGTTTGTATTTCTTTGGTGTTGGTTTTGATCTCTCCTCTTTCATTCATGATTTTATTTATTTGGGTCCTTTCTCTTTTATTTTTGATAAGCCTGGCCAGGAGTTTATCAATCTTATTAATTCTTTCAAAGAACCAGCTCCTAGTTTTGTTGATCTGTTCTGTTCTTTTGGTTTCTGTTTCATTGATTTCTGCTCTGATCTTTATTATTTCTCTTCTCCTGCTAGGTTTAGGCTTTATTTGCTTTCCTTTCTCCAGCTCCTTTAGGTGTAGGGTTAGGTTTTGTATTTGAGATCTTTTTTATTTCTTGAGAAAGGCTTGCTATATACTTCCCTCTTAGGACCACCTTTGCTGCATCCCAAAGATTTTGAACAGTTGTGTTTTCATTTTCATTTGTTTCCATGAATTTTTAAAATTCTTCTTTAATTTCCTGGTTGACCCATTCATTCTTTAGTAGGATGCTCTTTATCCTCCATGTATTTGAGTTCTTTCCAACTTTCCTCTTGTGATTGAGTTTGAGTTTCAAAGCATTGTGATCTGAAAATATACAGGGAATGATCCCAATCTTTTTACCGGTTGAGACTTGATTTGTGACCCAGGATGTGATCTATTCTGGAGAATGTTCCATGTGCACTAGAGAAGAATGTGTATTCTGTAGCTTTGGGATGAATAGTTCTAATAGTTTTGTTTTGTTTTTTTGTGGACTCCTTGATACTTTCCATATACATGACATCATGTCATCTGCAAATACAGATATTTTTACCTCTTCCTTTGCTTAACTGGCCTGGCTAGAACCTTCAGTACTTACTGAATAGAATTGGTGAGAGTAGACTTCCTTGTCTTCTTCCCAGTCTTACGAGAAAAGCATTTAGTCTTTCAGTAGTAAGTATGATGTTAGCTGTAGAATTTTTGCAGTTGCCCTTTATAGGTGAGGAAATTCCCTTCTTTTCTTAGTTTGTTGAGTGCATTAATCATGAAAGATCATTAGATTTTGTCTAGTGCTTTCCCGTATCTATTGAAATGGTCATGTGATTTTTATCCTCTATTCTGTTAACATGGTATATTACCTTAATTGGTTTTCATATGTTCAATCTTGCATTACTAAGACAAATTCCACTCTGTCATAGTTTATAAACCTTTTATGTATTTCTGGATTTGGTTTACTAGTATTTTGTTGAGTTTTGCATCTATATTCATAAGAGTTATCAATGTATAGTTTTCTCATAATGTCTATATTTGGGTTGAGCATGAGGGTAATTTTGGCCTCAATGGATGAGTTGGGAAAGGTTCCCTTTTCTTCTGTTTTCTGGAAGAGCGTGTGAAGTATTTGTGCTAATTCTTTTTTTTTTTTTTAAGATTATTTATTTATTTATTTAACAGAAACACAGTGAGAGAGAGAGAACACAAGCAGGGGGAGTGGGAGAGGGAGAAGCAGGCCTCCCGCCGAGCAGGGAGCCCGATGCAGGGCTTGATCCCAGGAGCCTGGGATCACGACCTGAGCCGAAGGCAGACGCTTAACAACTGAGCCACCCAGGCACCCCATGTGCTAATTCTTATTTCAGTGTTAATATTCATCAGTGAAGAATCTTTTTGTTTGTTTGTTTTTTTCACTCCTGTGGTGGGAAGTTTTTTTGTTTTGTTTGTTTTTAAGTATAATTAGACTTTCTATTTCTTCTTGAGAGTCAATTTTGATAGTTTGTGTCTTTTTTAGTAATTTGTCCTTTTTTTTTGAGCTTTTATATTTGAGTTTATTGTTAACTTTTAAAACACTACTGTAGTTGAATATTAAAACAAAAACAATAGCAAGTAGTGAGATATGATTATAGTCCTTCACTCATTCACTACTGCATATAAAATGCCAGCAGTGTTATTCACTGGCTTTATTAAGAGGTCTGACACTGAACACCACCCCGGGATGATGTTCATCATCCTCATAGGCTTCCCCATTGTAATGGCGCCATCTTTCCTGATTTGGATCAAAGTCCACCAGTTCTACCTGGTCTGTTTCATCAATCTCTTCTACTTCCTTCCTCTCAGGTAGGAGTTTTTCCAGCAAAGAGAGTTTATCAGGAGAGAGAAAGCCATTCTCAGGAAAGTTCACCTTAAATTCGGTGATTAGGCTACCCTTCTCATATGGTCTACTATAAATTGGCATGCCTTCATGTAGCACACACTTGATATCTTCATGCTTGACAATTTGACCTGGGAGAGAGGTGATGACGATGGTTCGGTTGTCAAGAGTAGATATTGGCGGGGCGCCTGGGTGGCTCAGTCTGTTAAGCATCTGCCTTTGGCTCAGGTCCTGATCCCAGAGTCCTGGGATAGAGCCCCACATCGGGTTCCCTGCTCAGCGGGAAGCCTGCTTCTCCCTCTCCCGCTCCCCCTGCTTGTGTTCCCTCTCTCACTGTGTCTCTCTGTCAAATAAATAAATAAATAAAATCTTAAAAAAAAAAAAAGAGTAGATACTGGCTTTTGAAAGTCACACACTGCTTCAACCAGCTGTATGTCCATACACATGAAAAGGTCTTTTCCTTGCCGAGTAAAAGCAGCGTGGTCCTTCTGATATAAAATAATGATACCTCCTGGTTCCAGTCCTGGTTCTTGGTCTCCTTCTCCATGGAATGTTATCTTCTGGCCATCCTTCATGCCTTTGTCAATATGAACTTCTAGAATCTTCTTCTCTTGATTTGGGACTGATCCGTTCCCCATGGCCCTGGCACTCCATGCACACAGGTTGAATTTGCTGAACCATTCCAGGTCCTATCTGATGAATTCTTATTTGCATTCCAGTACCTCAGCAATTGGGACAACATTCGACTGCTCCTTTCTTACCACCTCGGCCTTCACATTTATTGCAAATCACTTTCTTTTGCAAAGCTAGTTTTCTTGTTGCACCATTATATACATCTTCTAAGGTTACTGAGAGCTGATGCACAACATTTTTACCTCTCCTTTATCTCTGCATCCTTCCTCCTCCTCCAAAAAACATATCAAAGATGCCCATGGGGGAGCCAAAGCCACCACCAGCTCCACCTTCTTTAATTGCCTGTTTTCCTCCTTTGTCATATGATTCCCTTTTCTTTGCATCAGAGAGTACTTCGTAAGCTTGAGAAATCTGTTTAAACTTTTCTCCTTCATTTGGATTCTTATCAGGGTGGTACTTCAAGGCCAGTTTCCTGTAGGCCTTTTTCAATTCCTCTTGGGTGGCATTGGGTTTGACCCCCAAAACATCATAGTAAGTGGTTTCTTTCACCATTTTCTACAGCCAGTGAGAGGGCCAAGGCCGGTGTGGGGGAGCAGGAAGGAGCACGTTGCTGGGCATAGCTCGGGCAGCCACCGCTCCTCTGCATCTCACCGAGCGTTCTGGAAAGTTCCCTGTAATTTGTCCATTTTATCTAAGTTACCTAATTTGTGGGCATATGTACAGTTGTTCATAGTATTTCCTTACAATCCTTTCTCTTAGTTAGTGATGTCCCCTTTTTCATTCCTGTTTTTAATAAATTGATTCTTCTATTTTTTTCTTGTCAGTCTACGTAGCAGTTTTTCAATTTTGTTGATCTTTTCAAAGATCCTAATTTTGGTTTTATTGATTCTCTTTTTCTAATCTCTATTTCATTTATCTCTGCTCGTTATCATTTCCTTCATTCTGCTAGCTTTGAGTTCAGTCGCTTTTCTTTTTCCTGTTTCTTGAGGCCTAAAGTTAGGCTATTGGTTTGAGATATTTTAAATATGGGTGTTGTGACATAATAAGAAATAAATATTTTGTCTTTATACCCAATTCCTAGCACAGGTCCTAAAACATTTGGAATCTCTGAAGTGGTAAGAGTGTCTTTTGTGTGCTAATGGAATGACTGGTGGGTGGGAGCTCCTAGATAGCTTCAGGATAGGAAGTGGCCACCAGAAACACCAGGGTATGATAGGAAGGTTGGATTTTGAGCTACCCCCACCCCCATCCTTCCAGTCCCCCAGTCTCCCCAGCCTCTGGGGAGAGTAGAGGGGCTGGAGACTGAAGCAATCACCAGTGGCCAATGATTTAACTAATTATACATCATAATGAAATCTCCATAGAAACTCCTAAATAACAGGGTTCAGAGAGCGTCTAGGTTGCTGGGAAAGTGCCACTGGAGGGCATGGGTGCCCTCTTACCCTCTGCTTCCTCATCCCCCACTCCCATCTCCACCCCTGGTATACTTTGCCCTTTGCATCTCTTCCATTGGGCTGTTCCTGAGTTGTATACTTTATAATAATCTGGTAATACTAAGTAAACTCTTTTCCTCAGTTCTGTGAGCCATTATAGGAAATTATTGAGCTTGAGAAGGGATCAATAATTGTGGGAATCCCTGATTTATAGCTAGTTGGTCAGAAGAATGGGAGTCTGGGACATCCAACTGTTGTCTGAAGTAGGGGCAGTCTTGTGAGACTGAGCCCTTAACCTGTGGGATCTGATGCTGATTCCAGGTAGTCAGTATCAGAATTTAATTGAATCCTTGGATGCCACGTTGGTGTCTGAGAGTTGAAGTGGTGTGGAACATCCACCCTACACCTTACCCACATTTGGTGTTATGAGTAGGGGCGCCTGGGTGGCTAGTCAGTTAAGCGTCTGCCTTTGGTTGAGGTCATGATCCCAGGGTCCTGGGATTGAGCTCCACGTCAGACTCCCTGCTCAGCATGGAGTCTGCTTCTCCCTCTCCCTTTCCCCCTGCTTTTGTTCTCTCTCTCAAATAAATAAACAAAATCTTAAAAAAAAAAAAAAGAAGAAGTGTTATGAGTAAAACAGCATGGAATTTTAGCTCTGATTTTCCCTCCAAGAACTGCTATGTCCCATTACTTGTGGTATGTTGTGTTTTCATTTTCATTCATCTCAAAGTTCTTTGTAGTTTTCTTTGTGGTTATTTAGATGTGTTTTACTTAAATTCCGTAAATTTGTGAGTTTCCCAAATTTCTTTCTGTTGTTGATTTCTGTTTTAATTCCTTTGTGGTCAGAGAATATACTTTGTGTTATTTCAGTCCTCTGAAATATATTGAGACCTCTTTTATGTCCTAGCAAATGGTCTGTTCTGGGGAATGTTCCATGTGCACGTGAGAGCGTGAGAATACATATTCTGCTGTTGTTATGTGGCAGGCTATATAGATGTCTGTTAAGTCTAGTTGGTTTCTAGTGTTAGTCAAGTGCTGTGTGCTTGTTTGTTCTCTGCCTAGTGGTTCTGTCCATTCTTGAAAGTTAGAAGTTGAAATCTCCAACTATTATTGTTTGTCTATCTTTTTACTTCATTTATGTCAGTTTACCTTCATGTAAGTTTCTTTCAAAATAAATTGTAGTGAAACACAACATGGGGTCTACCTGCTTAACAAATTTTTAAATGTGCAGAGGAGGTTTGTTTTCTAATACTCCGTTTCCTTCATGGTTGGCATGATGACATGAGCTTCCTGGTGGGGAGGAGGTGGGCAAGCCTTGGCTTGGGCTGGCCTCTTATTACCTTTCTCTCTCCTAGGATTTGCACCTTCAAGGTCCCATGTGGTTGCCCAGCTGGAGAGTGAAGAAGACCTCTGGATGCCCAACATGGTGGACTTGACACTGGGCAGCAGAGCAGAGGCCAGGAGGGGTCCTGGTCCTGGTGAGTAGGGCTAGGCGATGACTTGGTTTCACTGATGAGCTCACAGCATGCTGGGTGTCTGTGTGCACTGGCATTTTGGTGCTGAGGCCAGTGACCACACACTATTCCCACATTTCCTCTCCCTTCTGAACACACTGTGTGATCTTCCCATCCCTACCATGACTCTCAGGACCTATGTGTCCCTGGCCTCTGCCAGTGTAGAGCTGTCCACTGGTGACTTGAGATGTGTACATGCCCTTAAATAATACCTGAACACCAGCTACTCTGTTACAGTTGCCTTTTCATTGGAGCAAACACATCCTCTTCACAGTGCTTCCTGTCACCAGTGGCTGAGGCCCTGCTTGAAACCATTGCAAGGAGTGACTTGGAGATCCCACCTCTTCTCCCTGCATTGCTCCCATCTTGTGTCCTCACTCCCGCTGAGGTCTTTGCTATTCTGTGATCTGGCAGAGCCCTGTTCTGCTGGGCCAGCCCTTTCTCACCCAGACTTTTCCTAGGAGCCTCCTGGCAATTCTGTGGACTCCTTTTTGGTATGTCTGACATGTGTTTGTGATGAAGGTGCCTCCTCCCTCTAATCCAGCTCTCAGTAACTGGCTTTTCTCTGTTTCAGGTTGTCCATGTAGACTGGAGGATGAGGAAGCCTCTCCAGAGCAGATCAAGAGCTACAAAGTCTACCTATCAGAGAAGCCCCTTCTGTGTGGGGAGTCTGGAAAGGACGTCCCTACCACCTTAGGCCTCCTCCAGCACCAGGCCACCCACAGCAAGGAGAAGCTACACAAGAGCACCAAGCCTGGGGAGGCCTTCCAACCCAGCTCCAATTGCCAGCAGCAGCAGGGCCTCCACACCACACAGAAGGCCTTCAAGTGCAGTGACTGTGGGAAAGCCTTCCTGAAGGCTTTTGCACTCCTCGACCATCTGATAACTCACCCCAAAGAGAGACCCTTTAGATGCCTGAAAGGTGGAAATGCCCCCAAGGACAAATCCACCCATGTTAATTACCAAAAAATTCACACTGGAGAAACATCCCATGTGTGTAATGAGTGTGGAAAGGTCTTCAGTTATCCATCTAAACTGAGGAAGCACCAGAAGGTTCACACAGGCATAAAACCTTTCAAGTGTGATGAGTGTGGCAAAACCTTCAACCGTAAAGATGCACTTGTTCTGCACCAGAGAATTCACACTGGAGAAAGGCCTTATGAGTGCAGTGAATGTGGGAAAGCCTTCAGTGTTCTGTCTACTCTCATTCGGCACCGGAAAGTTCACATTGGAGAAAGGCCCTATGAGTGCAGGGAATGTGGGAAGTTCTTTAAATACAACCATAGCTTCATTCTTCACCAGAGAGTTCACACTGGAGAAAGGCCTTATGAGTGCAAGCAATGTGGGAAAACTTATGTGACCCGCTCTGGCCTGTATCAGCACTGGAAAGTTCACACTGGAGAACGGCCCTATGAGTGCAGCCTGTGTGGGAAGACCTTTACCACCAGGTCCTACCGCAATCGGCACCAGCAGTTCCACACTGAAGAGAGATCCTATGAATGTACAGAATGTGGGAAAGCCTTCAAACACAGTTCTACCCTCCTTCAGCACAAGAAAGTCCACACTGGAGAAAGGCCATAAGAAGACGGGATGTTGGAAAGCCTGTAGCCAGGGCTGGGCACCTTGTTCAACATGAAAGCCCTCACTCCAGAAAGGAGATTGAGGAGCGTAGCCATTTGAGAGCTAAACCTAGCATACCCCAATATGTGCCCTGGGGCGGCAGGCGTGTAGGAAGCTTTCAGGAGCTAGGTTGCACTCCAACCTGCCGAGGTTGTTGGCAGTGTTAAGTCACTGCTGGTTTCTGTGATAGAAGCCATCCTACTTCCTCCACCTGGCAGGTGCTCAAGATGTGCATCATTCATCTCAACGTGCTCTGGAACAGCAGACCTCCTTAGTCCCCACTCTGTACAGGAAAGAATTATGAGTGGTAAACCCAGAATGGGCCTCATTCCCCCCCTCCAACTGGTTTAGGTATGTCTGTGACCAGGCTCTGGTCAAGAGTAGCTGAGCTGTGTCTACCGGGGGCTTCTAGAGAAAGTTAATCATTTCCATGGACACGGTTGACACTACACATGGTACCTGTTATGGATTTACCCACCCCTGGAACTGACTGTCTCACACGTCCCTGGAATGTATGGTAATAAAAGCTTTATTGTTTAAGCCACTTTTAATATTGGGCATTCTGATCACTGTGTGTGGAGGGATTGAGAACAAAACTGGGCTCCTGAAGAGAGGGACTGGCTTCTGTGGGGAGGGGTCCCTGACTTTTGTTGCCTTACTGGGGATAGCAGGATGTTCATCTCATGGCCATTACCCTGGTCCCAAAATGAAGACCCTGCAGTCCTGGGATGTGGCCAGGGCCCCTGGCATCTGTGCACACCATGGCCTCCATTGTTTTTGCTGCCAAGGGAGAGAAGTGGTTGAATGAACATATGTATTCATATCCTTTGTTTTTTGGGGTCTTTTGATTTTAAAAATTTTGGAAACTAATTTCCCAAAAGTTCAATAAGATACCAGTTCAGCAAAACTTGTGTGTTGTTTGTAGATGTGTCCCTGGTCCAAAAATTATGTTTCCTGTCAAGAAGAGAACTTGGAGGCATGTTTAGAGAGAGAACTGTGACCCTAGACTTGAGGGGTTTTGAACCACAGTGCTCAGCCAGTATCATGTGTTGGGGTTGGAAACCACTGCTGCCTTCTGTAACTGGTTCTTCTCCCTGATCCCCCACCCTCCCCCCCACAATGGTGGGAGAGGTGACGACCACACAGGGTAGAAACCCCGGGCAGGCTTAAAAAGTCAGGGAACTTGTGTGCCTTGGTGGCTCAGTCAGTTAAGTGTCTGACTATGTATATTTGCTTATTTAGACATTTCATATAAATGGAATCACACAGTATGTGTTTTTCTGTGAATGGCTTTCACTTAGCATAATATATTTTTTGAGGTTCATCTTTGTTGTAGCACATATCAGGACTTCATTCCTTTTTATGGCCAAATAATATTCTATTGTGTAGATATACCACAGTTTGTTTATTCATTCATCAGTTGATTGGGCATTTGTCTTTTTTTTTTTTTAAGATTTTATTTATTTATTTGACAGAGAGAGACACAGCGAGAAAGGAAACACAAGCAGGGGGAGTGGGTGAGAGGAAGAAGCAGGCTTCCGCGGAGCAGAGAGCCTGATGCAGGGCTCGATCCCAGGACCCTGGGACCATGACCTGAGCCGAAGGCAGACACTTAATGGCTGAGTCACCCAGGCGCCCCTGGGCATTTGTCTTGTTTCCACTTTTTGGGTCTCATGAAAAATGTTGCTATGAATATTCAAGTACAGGTTTTTGTGTAAGTATGTCTTCATTTCTTTTGGGTAGATAAATAGAAATGGAATTGCCAAACTGTTTTCCAGATTGGCAGCACCATTTTATACTTCCACAGCAGTGTATGAGTATTCCAATTTTTCTACTTCCTTATCAACACTTACTATTTCTGTTTTCCCATAGATACTCTAGTGGGTGTGAAGTGGTATCTCACTGCAGTTTTGATTTGCATTTCTTTAACAACCGATGATGTTGAGCAACTTTTCATGTGCTTATTGGCTGTGTGTGTGTGTGTAGCAGAGGCCTGGCCTCAGGCCAAAGGTTCAGGCATCAAAGAGAAGAGAGAAACTGACACCAACTTGGAGAGAAAAATGCAGCAGAATTGGAGGAGTGGCAAAGTGGGGAAAGGTTGAGAAGACAGTGGAGAGTGTCCCTCATGGGGGAGGTCACAGGCCAAGGTCCAAGTGCAGGGAACTACTGTTGGATGCAACTCAGAGAGCTATCATTAGTGAGGGCAGAATGGTCAGTGTCAGTATAAAAACTGCATCAAAAACCTGTAGGCACTGGCCTGCTGCACTGATTGAGCTGAAAGTGTTGGAACTACTGAGCCCCACAAAGGCTGGTATTCAGAACAGCTCAAAGGTCAGAGTCCTGAGACCTTTGCCTGGAGTGTTCTGGCATCGCTGCTAAACATCTTCCTTCCCCAACAGACTTGTTGCTGTGTACTGAGCCCCAGTGGAAGACCATGCCTATTCAAGGAAAGCACAGAAGATTCTTCAGCCATGAGCTGGGGGCCATTTAATGAGATCTAACCAGCCATCCATACTGTACAAAGAATTGAGCTGTGATGACCAGTGTCTATCCTACCCCATTTGCTTAGAAGGCTTGATCCTCACGTGGCTCAGGTGGCCTTTAACTCTGATCCCACATGAGTCCTCCATGTTGGTAAAAGACATTACATCCAGGAAGGGAGGCCTGAGCAGGGTGGGGGATTCCCCCAAACATCTCATTGTGCTAGGGAGTACTTGAGCAGCCCTGCTGTAATCTTTGATTACTGCAAGCCCATCTTGGGTTCCACCTCTAATGTGGCTATCATTCCTTGTCTCTGCTGGGCTTTTGGGAAAAGTCATCCTGAGAAGAGGTGGCAGTAGCACTGCCTTCCCACCCACCATGCAGTATGGATGGACACTGCACACCGAAGCCTCTCATGTCAGAAAATTCTTGGTCTTTCTTCCCACAGGTCTCATGGAAGGGCCCAGGGGAACATATATGGCCCACCCACAGGTTTTGGTAAACTGCTTTTGTACTGTACAAAATATTTTTTGAAACGGCTTCTAACATAAAATCAAAAGCCACATAAAAATCTGAATATCTGGCTCTTCCCAGACAGCCAAGAAATCCGGGAAACCCATATTAACTCCACCATGTTGTCTCCCCACCCTTTAAAAAGGACAGACTTCCTTGGTGGCTACCAGAAGTGGAGTAATGAATGCCATGGCTATGCAATTCTCTCAAACTCTGGTACTCACATAAACCATTCTCCTGACCATGAGCTCCATCCTCTTGATGATGAGGTTCCTGTGTGGTGACAGACATGAGGTGAATAGGTCAGGGAGAATACAGGAATTCATAAAACATTTTTTTGGATTTCCATTATGAGTGATATTCAGGTCTGCACGTCTTGAGTTCTTCACTCTTATCTCACTTGGCCAGAGTCACCTGGAAGGTTTTTTTCTTTATAAAGATTTTATTTTTAAGTAATCTCTGTATCCAACTTGGGGCTCAATCTCACAACCTCAAGATCAAGAGTTGCATGCTCTACCAACTGAGCCAGCCAGGCACCCCAATCTGAAAGTTTTTGATGTACCTTTAGAATAGCCAAGTTCCCTTTAGTTTACCAGTCTGCTCCAAACCCAATGTTTCTGGCTCCCAGATGGCCCCTGTACATCTCAGATTAAGTTTACTTGCCTTACCCTGCAGAGCCTCAGCTAATGGAGAACTGTGGTGCTCCTTTGTCTGTCCCTAATGGCAGTGCTGTAATTTCCTCCCAACTCCCTCTTACCTCACACCCATTGTTTCTCTATCCACTGGGCCTCTACCCGCCTCCTAGGGTCTTATCTCCTTATTAGGAACCAGAAGACAGCTCCTCAGATGGGGAAACCCA
This sequence comes from Callorhinus ursinus, assembly GCF_003265705.2. Classification (NCBI taxonomy): domain Eukaryota; kingdom Metazoa; phylum Chordata; class Mammalia; order Carnivora; family Otariidae; genus Callorhinus; species Callorhinus ursinus. The sequence continues at coordinate 1,627,204 of NW_027397162.1, forward strand.
GACATCTCTCTGGGAACTAGGGACCTGCCTCCTAATTCAACAGACCATTCATGTTGCAGACTAGCATCCTCCTTCTTCAGGGTGAGCTCTGGGCCTTCAGATGACTCTGAAACACAGGCCACTATGTTCACTTTATGAGCCCTTCAGGTGCACTGCAAACCCTAACCCTATGTTCTTTCTATACCCCGAGGTAGATGTTGTTAGGTGCCCTGTCTCAGCCATCCCTCACCGTACCCACTTCTTTTTTCAACCTACCCCACCAAAACCCCCAAGATTAAAGGTGACCTGAGGGATGCCTGGGTGGCTCAGTTGGTTAAGCATCTGCCTTCAGCTCAGGTCATGATCGCAGGGTCCTGTGATCCAGCCCCACGTTAGGCTCTCTGTTCAGCAAGGAGCCTGCTTCTCCCTCTCCCTCTGCCTGCTGCGCCCCCTGCTTGTGCTCTCTCTCTGTGTCAGATAAATAAAATCTAAAATAAATAAATAAAGGTGTCTTGATCAGGGCACCTGGGTAGCTCACTTAGTTAAGCATCTGACTCTTGATGTCAGCTCAGGTCATGATCTCAGGGTTGTGATCCTGAGCCCTGGGTCAGGCTCCACGCTGGGCATGGAGACTGCTTAGTATTCTCTCTCTCCTTCTGCCCCTTCCATCCCTCTCTAAAAAAAAAAAAAAAAAAAAAAAAAAAGACTTGATTACTAAGGTCTTTATTATCATGCAGAATAGAGAACACCAAGATAAGTGGTTCCAGGGGAGGGTGATGTGTGAGCTCATTGGATACATAATTGGGGTTACATGCAGACAAGACAACATCCATGAGGAACGTGTATCTGAGAAGCCCAAACTGGACATCCCGCAAGGCCCCTTGACCAGCATGGGGTTAGTTCACTTCCTAACCATTTAAGAGGCAATGGGAATTAAGCCATTCTAGTGGGCCCAGGACAATCCTGTTTCCCTCCAGGAAAGGGGAAGGGAGGCACAAGGAGCTGTTTTCTCCCTACATATGTAGATGACTGCTGAAAATATTTGGATCCAGGCAGGCTGGAAAGGGCTTTATGCTCCAGAGGGGAGAGAGCTCAGCCCTGGGCTGCTCAGAAAGGGCAGACCACCTTCTGAAGCCTTCTCCACACTAGTGGTACATTCAGGTAACTTCTCTGTGGGTATTCTGCATGAAGTTTGACTTGGCTGAAGATCTTCTCAGAAGGACCATCTCTATAAGGCTACATTCAGGTATGAATCCTTTTATGCTGAGCAAGATTGCAGAGGCGGCTGAAGATTTTCCCACAGTGGTCACACTCGTAAGTCCTTTCTCTGGTGTGAACTATCTGGTGTCGAACAAGTGTAGATCTTTCACTAAAGGCTTTCCCACATTGGCTGCACTCATAGGGCCTTTCTTGTGTGTGAACTCTCTGGTGACGAACCAGGTGAGAGTTATTGCTAAAGGCTCTCCCACATTCACTGCATTCATAAGGCCTTTCTCCAGTGTGAACTCTCCAGTGATAAACAAGGCTGGACTTCCGGCTAAAGAATTTCCCACATTCGCTGCACTCATAAGGTCTTTCTCCAGTGTGAACCTTCTGATGTTTAATGAGAATGGAGTTCTGGCTAAAGAATTTCCCGCATTCACTGCACTCATAAGGCCTTTCTCTTGTGTGAACTCTCCAGTGCTCAATGAGACTGGAACTGTGTGCAAAGGCTTTCCCACATTCACTGCACTCATAAGGCCTTTCCCCGGTATGAATTCTCCAGTGCTGAATCAGGCTGGAGCTGCGGCTGAAGGCCTTTCTACATTCACTGCATTCATAAGGCCTTTGCCCAGTATGTACTTTCTGGTGCTGAATGAGGGTGGAGCTATTGCCGAAGGCTTTCCCACATTCGGTGCACTCAAAAGGCCGTTCTCCAGTGTGAACTTTCTGATGTCGAAGGAGGTGGGAGCTTTGGCTGAAGTCTCTTCCACATTCACTGCACTCAAAAGGCCGTTCTCCAGTGTGAACTTTCTGGTGCTGAGCAAGGTTGGAGTTATTGTTAAAAGCTCTTCCACACTTACTGCACTCATAAGGCCTTTCTCCAGTGTGAACTCTCCAGTGCTGAATGAGGGCAGAGCTGCGGCTGAAGGCTTTACCACATTGATTGCACTCATAAGGTCTCACTTGAGTGTGAACTTTCTGGTGCCGAAGGAAATTGGAGCTTTGGCTGAAGGCTCTTCCACATTTGCTGCACTCAAAAGGTCTTTCTCCAGTGTGAACTTTCTCATGCCGAGTGAGGTGTGACCTGTTATTAAAAGCTTTCCCGCATTCACTGCACTCATAAGGCCTTTCTCCTGTGTGAATTCTCTGGTGATGAACAAGCGTGAGTTTGTGGTTGAAGGTTTTCCGACAATCACTGCACTCATAATGTTTTACTCCAGTGTGAAATTTCTGGTGCTTCCTCAGTTTAGAAGGGTGAGTGAAGGTCTTCCCACATGCTTTACACACATGGCATGTTTCTCGATCATGACATCTTTGGAGATTAACAAGGGTTGATTTCTCCTCTAAGGAATTTCCAACTGTTGGGCATCTAAAGGGTGTCTCTTTAGAGTGAGTTCTCAGGTGGTTGAGGAGGCTGGAGGTCTTCTGAAAGGCTTTTCCACAGTTGCTGCACTTAAATAGCTTCTGTGTGGTATGGACTTTTGTGAGCTGCTCAAGATTAGAGCTGTGTGAAAAGGTCTCCCTGCACTCTGTGCTCCTTTGTGGCTTCCTGCTGCTGTCAATGGCTGGGTGCTGGAAGAGGTCATGGCTGTCCAAGGCATCCTTACCACCTTCCCCACAAGTGAAGAGCTTCTCTGATAGGCGGACTGTAAGATTTTCCACAAATGAATCCTCGTCCTTGTCCCATCTGAAGGGCTTTTCTCCACTGAGCTCCTTCTGGTGCTGGCGAAGGTTTGCACTGAACCAAAATTCTCTTCCACATGTTCCACATGTGTAGAGGGTCTCCTCAGGATATATTCTCTGATGTTCATTCAGGTGCAAAATGTCTTTCAAGAATGGGCCACACATAGCACAGGTGTCAGCCTTCTGGGTGGAAGGGTTTGCACTGGGGATCCTGACCTGTGACATCCCTTCTACAGAAGTATTCTGCTTGGAATGGGCCCCCTCATCTTCCACTCCATGCCAACAACCTGAAAGCAGAGAAGTTTCTGGCAAACTGAGTGTTCTACTTGGTGGAAAGGGTGACTTCATTAGAAATGTGTGGCTGACATATACAGGAATGGGTCCAAGGGATGGTGACAGGCCAAGGGCCCAGAATAAGAGTGAAGAGCCTACTGTGCAGGACAGGGCCTAGCCAAGCTACAGAATAAAGGAGGCCTTACTAAAGGCAAGGACAAAGAGAAGGACAAGGAGGTGTGTGTATGTGTGTGCGTGTGTGTGCACGCACACCAATACGCACATGAAAAGTTGCTCAACATCATCAGTCATTAAAGAAATGCAAATCAAAACTACAATGAGATACCACTTTACACCCACTAGGGTATCTATGGGAAAACAGACAATAGTAAGTGTTGATAAGGAAGTAGAAAAATTGGAATACTCATACACTGCTGTGGAAATACAGAATGGTGCTGCCAATCTGGAAAACAGTTTGGCAATTCCATTTCTATTTATTTACCCAAAAGAAATGAAAACATACTTATGCAAAAACCTGTACTTGTATATTCATAACAACATTTTTCATAACACCCAAAAATGGAAACAAGACAAATGCCCAATCAACCCATGAATGAATAAACAAACTGTGGTATATCTACACAATAGAATATTATGTGGCCGTAAAAAGGAATGAAGTCCTGATATGAGCTACAACATGGATAAACCTCAAATATATGATGCTAAATGAAAGCGATTCACAGAAAAACATATACTGTGTGATTCCATTTATATGAAAGGTCTAAATAAGCAAATATACATAGTCATAAAGTATATTAGCAATTGCCTAAGGCTAAGGGAGAAGGGATGAGGGAGGATGGGGAGTGACTGTTAATGGGCACAGTTTCTCTTTAGGTGATAAAAATGTTCTAAAATTAGATTATGCTGGGGCGCCTGGGTGGCTCAGTCATTAAGCATCTGCCTTCGGCTCAGGTCATGATCCCAGGGTCCTGGGATCGAACCCTGCATCAGACTCCCTGCTCTGCGGGAAGCCTGCTTCTCCCTCTCCCACTCCCCCTACTTGTGTTCCCTCTTTCTCGCTACGTCTCTCTCTGTCAAATAAATAAATAAAATCTTTAAAAAGTAATAATAAAACTAGATTATGGTAATATTTATACAACTGTGCAAATACACTAAAAATCACTGAATTATACACTTTAAAGTATGAACTTTGTGGTATACTCAATAAAATTATTTTTTTAAAAAAAGTCTCATGGGAGAAGGGACAGAATCTAGGCATGGCCCCATAATGGGTCACCCAGCCATGAACTGGTCAAGCTTAGTGGGATCCGTCAGGCAGATGATAGGTGCCTGATCCCCAACCTCTGCTCCCCAAGGCCCCTGGGCAACAGCTATTGGGACTATTCATGAGGCTGTTGAGAGACATGGAGAATGCACACAGCCCAGTCCCAGCACCCACAACACCTATAACAGGAAACCTGGTAAGAACCAGTGCCTGGGGTTCAGCTTTGGGATGAACAGAAAACTTTCTATGGGAAGAAGGCAAAAGGGCAGAAGCTGGTCACCATGCTGGGGTGGGGCAGAAAGGCCTTACCAAGTGAGGTCATGAGCTCAAAGTTCTCCAGCATCACATTGTGGTACAGGTGCCTCTGGCTTGCATCAAGAAGCCCCCACTCCTCCTTGGAAAAATACACAGCCACATCTTCAAAGGTCACTGGGCTCTGTGATGACGAGACAGCTAAGCCAGGGGGCCAACAGATGGGCTGAAAAACAAACAAAATAGTTAAATGGAGTCATCCAGGCCCTTGATGTATGGCTCAGAGTTCTGCTACACCTACCACTGGCACCCTCTTCTTGTGACCACCTCAGTCCATCCTTCCCTCACTCACCTGCAGCTCCTCCTCCTCCTCAGGCCCCCATCTCAGAGGAGATAAGAGGCCCTGGCACCACTGGGGTCCCTCTCTCCTTGTAGCCCCACTCCTGGTCACTGTATCCAAGCCAACACAATCCAGAGGAACAAAAAGCAGGTGGGCAGACAGATGCTGTCTGAGCTCTGGGCTGGCCAGGAACCACTCCCCACACTAAACAAGCTCTCTTATGTCGTGTTTCTTGCCTCTCCAGATCACACCTCCCAAGTATAAAAAAATTCAGACTCTCTTTTCTCCCTTAAGCCTCTAGTACCAGGGCCCTGAGCACACTGGTTCACATTCCCTTACCTTGTACATGTCACTCTTCCGACTATACCATCATCATATCTACCCCCCAGTCCCCACCCCTCTCCCTGTCCACACCACAGGCATCTCCCTAGTCTCTATGACCCACTATGCACATGGCCTATCCCACAAAGGCAACCAGGATCCAACACTGAGCCTGGCTTGCCCCACATCTCCAAAACCACAACTGCCAGAAACAACCTTCACTTCTAGTTAATGCCTCCCCTCCTAGCCTTGCTGCTTCAGCCTTCAGTTCTCCAGAACCATGAGTAGATCTTCAACACCACTGCCCTCTTCCACCCCCACCCTTATACATGCCATCCCCTCACCAGTCATAGCTGTTCTCACTCCTCCTACTAGACAAATGCCAGATCTACTGCCCCCCACCGTTGGCTTGGGGGCTCTTAGCTTAGACTGACCCTTTCTACCCCTGATTATTCTCCAGCCTGACACCCACTCCCTCCCCCACCCCAGTCCCCAAGGAGGATGGCCACAAAAACCTGGTGAGCTACAGAGAGGTAAACCGGTCTCACCTCAGGCCCCACTGTCATCCTATTTCTGTTACTTTCATGCTTCATTTTGTCATCCCAGGTCTAATCTCTGGTCAGAGGCTTGATCACCATTCTGGTCAACCCACAGCCACACATAATGTCCACACACAAGTCTTCATCCCTTGGATGTCTCCAGCCTGGACTTGATATAAAGCATACTTGGTACCTCAATTTGGCCGTCTGTAGGATACACCAAATAAAATATGGCCAAAACCCAAATCTTTACCTTCCCCCTGATATCTACTCACTCTAACTTCCACATCTGAAAAACCTGAGTCCAACCCTCATATCTCACTGCTTCGTATCAGGAAATCTAGTCCACCCTAGTTAAAAAGTTCAAGAGCCAACAATTTCTCCTACTTCCACCTTTGGTCCAAAAGCACATACACCTGAACTATTCCAGTCACTCCACTGAGGGGTCTTCCCGCCTCCAACCTCACCTCTACCGCCCCCTGACCAAATCTGTTCTCCACTCGGCATCCAGAGGGAGTTTATTAAGACCTGAGTCACTGTCTCGCTGTGTCTCTCTCTGTCAAATAAACAAATAAAATCTTTTAAAAAATAAATTAATTAATTAATTAAAAAAAAAAAGACATGAGTCAGATCACCTTCCTTCTCTGCTCTAAGCTTTCCACACTCCCACCACACTCAGAATAGAGACCCAGCTCCTCAGCTTGCCATTCCAGACCAGTATCTGTCCCCTGCTGTCTATGTCCACCAGACAAAATACAGACCTGCAGTTCCCTGAACTCTTTCGTCTTACACTCACCTCCAAGAAACTTGCACATGCTGGTCCCTGTGCTTGGGACACCCTTCCAGACCTTATCCCCTAGGATTCCGGAAATGTGAATGTTAGGGGGAGGTCATCAAGAGGATGTGACTGTCAGCTGACCCATGTCTGAGCTGGACCTGGGCAATGGGAGGCTTGTCATCACCTCCAGTCCTCGGAATGCGTATTCTTCCCCACTCCCAGAAACTCCCCCCAGGGACATAGCCTTGAGATTGTGATGCGGTGCTGAAACCATCCGGATGATGAAGGTGACTGAACCAAGTTAAGGTCTCTGTATAAACTTCGGATTCGGTGGGCTGATGTGGGGTCTACTCTTCTGCGGCTGTCCGAGGCAAGCTTGCTGTGCACCTGCCCTTGCTTATTAAACCTGCCACCTACTAATCTGGAGAGACCTGCCTCTTCGCTTTCTCCCTGCCCTCCACCTACGGGGTCGCTGTCAGGTTACACCAGGGGAGCTCCCGAGGAGGTTGCCAACTGACGGCGAACCCCTCCATATAACCTCCGGCCTGGGTTCCGGACGCTAGGAGAAGTGACTCTCTGGGCTCCAGACCCGAGTGTAGGTGACGAGTCCCGCACAGGGGCTCCAGAGTCAGGACAGGGATCCCAGCGGGCCAGGGGCTGCGGCACCCTCCACTCACCTGCCCCGGGTCCATCAGCGACGCTGCTGGCCTGCTCAGTCTGCGGGTTGGGCGGGACCGTGCGAGGCGGCGACAGCGACAAACAGCGAGGGCTCAACCAAACCCCCAGACCCGCACTGCCCGGGGTGGCCGCGGGCTGACGGCCACACTAAGGGCCTCAGTCTTCCCCAGTATGGAATGCACCGAAGGACTGGGAGCTGCATCCCGGGGCCGCGGGACGAAGGCGGTGTGTGGTGGCTCGCTGCTTCCGTTCTACATCTGGGGAAACCGAGGCTCAGGAAGAAGGAGCCATTAGCGGAGGGGGGCAAGTGCGTGCGGCGATGCGGTGACGGTCCCGGCACTTCCCCGCCCGCATCTCCGGGTCCCAGCGGCCACCTGCCAAGCAACCCACCCACCGCGAAGTGAAGAGGGCAATGGCGACGCGGAAGTCCCGCCCCATCCTCTGCCGCTCACGCAGAAACGCCCAGACTCTGAGCAAGCGGCGGCTCGAGGCCCGCAGCGCACACGACACTAGGCCCCTGAGCCAGTCGCGGTGCCACTGGGTCGTCGCCTAGGTGCTCAGGACTCGCGCCCGCCGCGTCGCAAACTACACTACCCAGAAAGCCCTTCACCGAGGGTGCGCTCGGCGTATCCCGGGAAGCGCCCGGGGGAGGGGCGTTTCCGAGCGCGCCGGCTGGACTCTGGCCAATGATG
>NW_027397162.1:1635236-1674830 GCF_003265705.2 Callorhinus ursinus
GCCGGCTGGACTCTGGCCAATGATGCGCTAGGGGAGGGGCGTTTCCGGGACGGCCGCGGTCTTTCGGTCGCCACTTCCGGTATCCGGCCTTTTCTTTGGCCGTTGGCCGTTTTGTCCCGATCGGCCGGGGCCCTGGCTGCCGGCCTGTGGACTGTGCCCGGGAGGCTCCCCGGGCCTGTGGGCGTGATGAGCGAGCGGACCGACCAGTCACGGCAGAAGAGTCGTGTCGGGGCCCCCCGACTGGACTCTGAGGCCCGGCGTCCCGAGTCCCCGGCGGAGCTGCAGGCCTCGACGTTCAGGAGCGCCGAGCGTTGGCAGGCGCCGAGTCTCCCTTCCGGAGCCCAGTGCGTTAAGATGGAGACGGTGCAGGCAGAGGGAGCTGCGTGTGCGAAGGCTCGGGGGTGACACTGACCGGAGAACGCTCGGGACGTTTCTTGTCTTCCACCGCAGGGAACCAAGAGCGTGAGAGGAGTCCCGCCTCTGCTCCCGGGTCCTGGCAGTCATAGTTTTTGGTAGAAGAGGGATGTCCACGATCCGATTTAGGGTTTTGAAAGTATCCCAGTGAATACCCGGTAAACAGACTGAACACGCTGGTGGGAGAGCGGCTGTGGCCGGGCTGAAAACAGGGAGGCTCATGAGGATCCCGCTGCGGTGTTCATCGGGACAGTTGCGGCGGCGGCCGGCCCGGAGCACACGTAGAAGACGTGAGAGAAGTGATCGGATTTCGGTTCGCTTTTCAAGGTGGAGCTGATGGACTTCGTGCTACATGGGAGGAGTGACTGTAAGTGGTGCCTCGAGGGTCATCCCAAGGGCTGAGGAGGGCTCGGGGACTGCTGCCCATCGAGATGCGAGGTTGGCAGGAGAAGGGTGTTTTGGGGAAGATTCGCAGTTAGGTTTTGTAGATGTAGGGTCCGAACTGTCTGGAGACCTCTGAGTGGGGGTGACACATGTACCTGTGAACACACAGGGAGTCCTGGTTTGGCTTCGGATGTCCAGGCTGCAGTCCAAGGAAGGGCCTGAGAAGGGCATTTTGGAAGGAGAGTCTTAAATTGCGGTTACAGATGGAGGGCCCTGAAGTGAATGTGGGGCGTCCAGACAGAGGCCCAGTGGCTAGGTGGAGGAGCCTGGTGCGGAAAAAGAGAAGCACTTTCCAAAGGGGAGAGTGCACATCCAGGGGGAGGGCCCGCCCTCCGAGGGCGAGCAGGCATGTCAGGGGGCAGGGTTTGGGAGACAGAAGGGGAGGCGGCTGGCAGGACGGACGGGGGCCCCAGGTCCCGTGCCCAGTGCTTAGATCACAGCCGTCTGCTCCCTGGCCTGGTATTGCAGAGCCCATTGACCTTTAAGGAGAAGGGTACCTATGTCTTTTAGAAAAAGCGGGGCCCCTTCATAAGGCACGGTGGAGCTGCAGGCATGGTCCTGTCCTCACCGGCTTAGGCCAGTGTGTTCCCCGTGGGATTTGCTGCTGGTCCTGGTGCTGGCCCAGATTTGACACCTCTTCTCCCAGACTGCTGCATTAGCAACCCCAACTCCCTTTTGCCTTGGGACCTTTTTATCATGGTGAAGGGTCAAAAATACCACAACCCGCATAGGAGATCACACCAGCTAGGTTATTTTCTGGCCGGGAAACCCCATCAGGACCTGTTGCTTTTCTGTCAGGAAAAAACCCCTCCAGCAGGTTTTCTTGTCAGCCCCTGTGATGGCACATGAGCACCAACATGGTCATTGGTCATTGATTGTGGGGACAATGAGCTCTTCTGCCGAGATCTTTCCTGGTTCTTCATTTTGTGAGCTTCAGTTCTCCAGACGCATTGGTGATCCTCACCCACCTTGCTCTGTCACAAACCACTTGATCCCCCATAAGAATGACTGTCTGTACTACCCTAAGTGTGGTCACCCAAGTTGAACTTGGCAAGGAGACCTGAACAGGGCAGCTTGAATCGTAGCTTGACCAGAGAGGCCCCTGGAGGACCAGCCCTGGTCAGTGCAAAACTGGTATGGGAGGGCCTGTAGGGCTGATCTCTCGTGGGGTGCCTGACCTATGCCCTCTGTTCCCCTGGGGCCAAAGTGAGTAGCCATGCCTCTTTTCTATCATTCTGGCCCCTTTCTGCCACTCCATTCTACTTTCCCTTGACTCTTGTCCCCTGGCTGATCCCTCTGTGTCCTTTGCCGTATAGCCTTTCTCTTTCTCCCCTCTTCTGGCCAGGTCCCTCACCAGTAGCCTCCCCTTAACATGTCCTGAGCTGATACATATCTTTAAGTAGTTCTTGAAAATTTGTTCCTCCATGAGACTGCTTGTTCCCTCAAAGGAAAGTGGACACAGTGTCACTGGCTGGACCACCCTCACTGCACAGCTCTTGCCTATCACCAGGCCCTGCCAACTCAACATTTTGCAGAAGCCACAGAGAACTGACATTGAAGAGACACCCAGTAAACACATGTTATCTGGAGAGGTGTTCAATCACCAAAAACATTTCAGAATGGGAAAAAAATCCCAAGTACATTGGGAAGGTGGGGAGGTCATCACCTTTGCCTTCATCCTGAGAAAGCAGGAGGACATTCATATCTTCAAATATTGTGAGTGTAGTAACACGAGAAAGCCTCCAGCCAGAGCTCTATTCCTTTTGAGCACCGGAATGTTCTCCTTGAGGAAGCCTTTATAAAGGCAGGGAGTATGGCCCAGCCTTGAGCAAAATTTCGCTTCCCTCTGCACTAAAGGACTCAAGTGCAGAGAATGTGGGCATCTGCTCCAGAGCTCCATTCTTGTTAGCGCCAAAAGATTCACATCCGAGAACAGTTGTACAAATGCAGTAACTTTCTTTTTTTTTTTTAATTTTTTTTATAGATTTTATTTATTTATTTGAGAGAGAGAATGAGATAGAGAGAGAGCACGAGAGGGAAGAGAGTCAGAGGGAGAAGCAGACTCCCTGCTGAGCAGGGAGCCCGATGCGGGACTCGATCCTGGGACTCCAGGATCATGACCTGAGCCGAAGGCAGTCGCTTAACCAACTGAGCCACCCAGGCGCCCCAAATGCAGTAACTTTCAAGAAAATATTAAACCTGTTTCACACAATCTCCAGCAGAGAGAAAGGCATAATGAGTACAGCTGATGTTTGGAAAGCCTTCTGTCACAGATTTAATCCAATTTTGCAGCAAGTTACTGCATTGTGAGTATAGTGAGTAGGAGATTAAAAAGCTGCAGATCCTGCCATGTTCTGCATAGAAATATTAAAACTGGAGAAAGCTCCTGTGTGTACAGCCAGCATGGCAGAGCAGTTGCCCTCAGCTCCTGCCCTGCCAATACCAACAACTTCACTAGAAAAAATCCATTTGAAAGCAATGAATGTGGTAAAGTCTTCAGCTGCTCTTTTTTTTTTTAACATTTTATTTTAAATAACCTATTTAAAAAACTTCATTCAATATAAAAGAATAACTGAGAAAGACCCTACACGAGTAGCCTTCAGTCACAAGTTGTACCTCATATAGAAGAACCTCACCTGGGGAGACACTCACTCCATGACTGCCCTGTGTGTGGGGAAGCCTGTAGGGGCCACATTGTACTTTGTGACCACTTGTTGCACTGCTGGGTGCTGTGGAAAAAGCCCTTCTGTGTTTGATGGTCACCTCCTCTTGCTCAGCATAAGCAGTCCCTGTTCTCCGCTTGCCTTCCCCTGGAGGGATGGTGGTGGCCCTGCATCCATTGAAGTGGTATCATGGTGCTCACCCATGACTGAGTTTGACATGGACATGACTCCTGTTCTAAGCAAGGGGCCTGATGGAATGGTTTTTGGAGGGCTTCTGGGTAAGTTTCCCATTGTTTACGGGCCTTGTGAAATCTGCTTTTGACATCCATGATGCCTTCATTAAGCTTCTTCAGGCACTCCTAACAGTTTTTATGCATTCCTGTCATCACCCCGCTCTGGTACCATGACCTCAGACTGCTCTGGACCATTTGATAATGAATATATCACCAGTTAATTCACCTTTGCTGTTAGAGTCCTGTTTAGCAGGAGTGCGTTGAGAACATGACAGAGGTGTTCTTAGATTGGTCATCAGGGTCCCTATAGCACCTCACAGAGGGCACAGCAGCAAGGCATGGTGCATCTCTGTCCAGATGTGACTCAATGTACATTTGTACCCCGTGTTCCCTGGCAAAGAATGAAGCCTGTGTGTTTCTGAAGCTTCGGACCCAGAGGTCACCTAGAAAAGGTAGTGGTGGGTCTGGAAGAAGCAAGATGATGGTCTGTGTTTCAGGGAGTGTCTTTCCCACCTCAGCAATGTTGAAAGGAAGCACCCTGAAGGCCAGATCCTAGTAATATATCACCCACTTTTGTTTGTATAAGAATGAAATGAGTAGGGGCGCCTGGGTGGCTCAGTTGGCTAAGCGACTGCCTTCGGCTCAGGTCATGATCCCAGAGTCCTGGGATCGAGTCCCACATCGGGCTCCCTGCTCAGCAGGAAGCCTGCTTCTCCCTCTCACACTTCCCCTGCTTGTGTTCCCTCTCTCGCTGTCTCTCTCTCTCTCTGTCAATTAAATAAATAAAATCTTTAAAAAAAAATGAAATGAGTACTGTTAATGGGTAAAGAAAACTGAGTGTGAGGAAATAGGACATGGGGGAGCCTGGCACACACCATTTTGATGTCTGGGCCCTTGCAAGATGAAAGTTTGCAGAGGGTCGGAAGCATCTGTGTATCTCCCAGAGCTGTACTCCTCACCAGTGTTTTATGCGTTCCTGTCATCTCTTAGTGGGCTGGATACTTCTGGTTATCACCATGTGGTCAGGAACTCCAGGACTGTGAGAAGGAATAGCCCATAGTCCTGTTTGTTAAGTGGCTTTATTGAGATGTAATTTACATATTATAAAATATACCCATTATAAGTGCATAATTAATGACTTTTAGTAAATTTATAGATTGTACAACCATTATTATCTTGCCCCATTCCCATTGCCTCAAAATGTTCCTTTGGACACTTTTATAGCCAAGACCCACTCCCATCCCCAGCCCCTGGCAACCACTAACCTACATTATGTCTCTATACTTTTGCCTTTTCTGGATATTTCGTATCAATGGAATCATATAATATGTAGCTCTTGTGTCTTGTTTCTATCACTTAGCATAATGTTCTTGAGGTTATTCATATTATTTGTATATATCAGTATTTTATTCCATTTTATTGCTGAATAATATTCCCTTGTATGGATACAGTTTATTTATCCATCATTAATTGATAGATTTTGAATTGTTTCCAGTTCTTGGCTATTATAAATAATGGTAGTAGGCACATTTGCTTCCAAATCTTTGTGTAGACATATGTTTTTGTTTTGCTTGGGTAGATTCTATAGGAGCCAAGGGCGGCCTGCCCCAAGATGGGCCACTTTAGCATAAAGATTTTTTAGGCTTACAAGTTATCAGGGGGCGCCTGGGTGGCTCAGTCAGGCGTCTGACTCCTGATCTCAGCTCAGGTCTTGATCTCGGGTCGTGAGGCATTTGGGCTCTGCACTGGGTGTGGAGCCTACTTAAAAAAAAAAAAAAGTAATCAAAACCCTGGCTGCCTCAGTTGGTTGAGCAACTGCCTTAGGCTCAGGTTATGGCCCTTTTGAAAACAACGACAACAAAAAACAACAAAAAAACAAAAACAAAAAAAACCCCAGCAGTTGTAGGAAAAGCTCTCTGCCTTTCTCACAACTGCTTAATTTACATTGGAAAGGAGGGCCTGTAATAGGAAGAGAGTTTTTAACAGAGATTGCCCTTCACTTAAGGAAGTTATCTGCATAATAGAGCAACCCTGTGTTTCCAAACTTTTCCTTTCAGCTTCTTGCCGATGGGCTTTCTCCCCTACCCTTAGCTCCTGTAAGCTTCATATTGCCTCACTGTCTTTGGAATTTCATGTCTGTTAATTCCCTGTATGTATGCCCATTAAATTTGATTTTCTCCTGTCAATTTGATTCTAAGTCCAGTTAGAAGGACCACAGGGCAGAGTAAGGTCTTACTGCCTGACAATTCCTAGGAGTGGAACTGCTGAGTCATATGTTAAGTTCATGTTTATCTCTTTACTGCTAAACTGTTTTCCAAAGCCTCTCTACCCTTTTATACTCCCACCAGTACTATAGGACTGTTCCGTTTTCTCTACCTTTCTGCCAATACTTGGTGTTGCCATCCTAGTGAGTGTGAAATGGTATCTCAAAGGATTTTTTTAAATTGTGGTAAAATAGGGACGCCTGGGTGGCTCAGTCGGTTAAGCAGCTGCCTTCAGCCCAGGTCATGATCCCAGGATCCTGGGATCGAGTCCCACATCAGACTCCTTGCTCAGCAGGGAGCCTGCTTCTCCCTCTCTCTCCCTCTGCTTGTGCTCTCTCTGTCAAATAAATAAAATCTTAAAATAAATAAATAAATAAATTGTGGTAAAATATACATAAAACTTCTATTTTTAAGTGTACAGTTCAATGACATTAATTCACACAGTTGTACAACTGTCACCGCTATACATGTTTATAACTTTTTCATTATCCTAAACTAAAACTCTGTACCCAACAAATAATAATCTCAAGGGGTTTTTAATTTATATTTTCCTAATTAATAGTGATGTCAGGCATCTTTTCCTGTGCTTTTTAACTGTTTATCTTCTTTGATAAAATGTCTATTCAAATCTTTTGTTCATTTTTACTTGGGTTGTCTTCTTATCATTGAGTTGTACAAATTCTTTATATATTCTGTATTAAGACCCCATATATATGTATAGGTGTTTATTTCCTCTTGGTCTGTGGCTTGTTTTAATTTTCTTAATGACATCTTTTGAAGAGCAATATTTTACTTTTTCTTTAATGTAAGCTCTAAGCCCAACATGGGGCTTGAACTCACAACCCTGAGATCCAAGAGTCGCTGTACCAATTGAGTCAGCCAAGTGCCCCTTGAAGAGCAGTATTTTACATTTTGATGAAGTCTGTGTAGAGGCTGCTTTTAGGCAAACGGGCCTAAGCAATGGAATGTAGAAAGAGCCCACAGTGACCCCCCTGGCTGAATACGGATAGGCCCATCAGGCGGCTCACCTCAAAATATCCATAGGCCCAGGAGGCCTGGGTGGCTCAGTCGGTTGAGCATCAGACTCTTGGTTTCGGCTCAGGTCATGATCTCGGGGTCGTGGAATTGAGCCCTGCGACGGGGCTCTGCGCTCAGGGGGAGTCTGCTCAGGAATCTCTCGCTTTCTCTCACCCTCTGCCCGCCCACCCCTCACTCACGTGTGCACATGTGCATTCGCTCTCTCTTAAATAAATAAATCTTGAAAAAAAGAATCCATAGTGGGCTACTTACAACTAGGCACGGTTACCAAAAGGGAGAATTCCATATGTCACCACTCCTTATCTTCCTCCTTCAAAAACAGCTCCCGCCCCTGCCGGTGCTGACCTGCCCACCGCTCCCTTGTGGTGTAGTCAGTAAACTTCTATCTCCTTTGTTCTGCCTCAGGTGACTCCTTTCACTTTTCTGTGCCGCCGATTTCCACCTGATCTTCGCCCCACATTTGGGGTTCCCCATCTGATCGAGAGACACCCCATTTAGACACCACAGTCTAATGTATTGGTTTTTCCTTTTACATATTGTCTCCTGGTTTCATATCTAAAAAATTATTTGCCTAACCCAAAGTAAACATTTTTCTCCTATTTTTCTTCTGTCAGCTTTATAGTTTTAGCTCTTATATTTCCATTTATGATCCATTCCATGGTAACTTTTATGTATAGTGTTAGGTAAGGGTCTAAGTTCATCTTTTTGCATGTAGATATCTAATTTTCCAAAAACTATTTGTTGAAAAGGCCATCTTTCCACATTGTACCTTTGTTGAAAATCAATTGAGTAAAGTTATTTCGGTACTCAAGTCTCTTCTATGGATCTGTATGTCTGTCTTTATGGCAGTGCCACATTGTCTTGATAACTGTAGCTTTATAGAAACTTTTGAAATTAGGTAAGGTAAATCCAACTTTGTTCCTTGTCAAAAATCGTTTTGGCTGTTGTCTTTATCTATGTGAATTTAGGATCAACTTGTTAGTTTCTACTGAAAATGTCAGCTGTGGTTTTGATAGGGATTGCATGGAATCTGTATATCAATTTGGAGAACACTGTCATCTTAAAACGTTGAATCACCTAATCCATTAACATGGAATGTTTCTCACCAATTTCTCTTAGCACTGTTTTATAGCTTCCAGAGTACTTTCAGAGAATTGCACTTCTTTTGTTAAACTTATTCCTGTTTCATTCTTTTTCAGGCTACTGTGAATGGAATTGCTTCATTAGTTTCATTTGATGATTTGTATGGGAAACTGAGCAGCTCTGCTTTGTTTTTGTTTGTTGCATATATACATATTGCATATAGTTGCATATACATATATATTTTTTAGAGAGGGAGATAGAGATAGAGGGGGGAGGGGGCAGCATAGAGGGAGAGGAAGAGAATCTCAAGCAGATTGCACGCTGACCGTGGAGCCCCGACGCAGGGCTTGATCCCACGACCCTGAGATCATGACCTGAGCCAAAATCAAGAGTCAGACACTTAACCAACTAAGCATTACTTTTAATGGATTCCTTGGGATTTTCTACACACAGATCATGTCATCTGTAAATAAAGACACTTTAACTTCAGGGACACCTGGGAGGCTCAGTTGGTTAAGCATCTCCCTTGGGCTGAGGTCATGATCCCAAGGTTCTGGGATTGAGTCCTGCATCAGGCTCCTTGCTCAGTGGGGAGCCTGCTTCTCCCTCTGCCTGCCGCTCCCCCTGCTTGTGCTCTTACTCTCTCTCTTTCTGACAAAATCTTTTTTTTAAAAGATTTTATTTATTTATTTGACAGAGAGAGACACAGCGAGAGAGGGAACATAAGCAGGGGGAGCTGCAGGAAGAGGCAGAGGGAGAAGCAGGCTTCCCGCGGAGCAGGGAGCCCGATGTGGGGCTTGGTCCCAGGACTCTGGGATCATGACCTGAGCCGAAGGCAGACGCTTAACGACTGAGCCACCCAGGCACCCGACAAATAGAATCTTAAAAAGACACTTTAACTTGGGGCGCCTGGGTGGCTCAGATGGTTAAGCGTCTGCCTTCGCTCAGGTCATGATCCCAGGGTCCTGGGATCGAGCCCTGCCTGGGGCTCGTGGCTCAGCGGGGAGCCCGCTTCTCCCTCTCCCTCTGCTCATTCTCTCTCTCTCTGTATCTCTGTGTCTCAAATGAATAAATAAAATCTTTAAAAAAAAAAAAAAGACACTCTAACTTCTTCCTTTCCAATGTGTATCCTAATTTGCATTTCTATCCTATGCCCTCCTGGGAAAGGCTGAAAGATTCTCTGCTCTAAATCTTTTTTTTTTTTTAAAGATTGTATTTATTTATTTGACAGAGAGAGAGAGAGAGCACAAGTAGGCAGAGTGGCAGGCAGAGGGAGAGGGAGAAGCAGGCTCCCCGCTGAGCAGGGAGCCGGACGCGGGGCTCCATCCCAGGACCCCAGGATCATGACCCGAGCCGAAGGCAGCCACCTAACCGACTGAGCCACCCAGGTGCCCCTCTGCTCTAAATCTTTTAACTCAGTTACCAAAAGCTCACCTGGGGAAGGGAGAAGTAGTTCTAAAAACCTTATAGTGATACAGAAGAAGCTGCTGATCTCTTGTTCTAGAGGATGTTTCATATTTCATAGCACACCCCCTGCAACAATGGTAGGAAGCTCTTCTCCTGGGCTAAAAAGACATGCCCTCTAGACACCAGACCCTGTTAGGCAGGGTTACCTCCTGCGTTCATATAAGAACTAGGTGGGTAAGGGGCGCCTGGGTGGCTCAGATGGTTAAGCGTCTGCCTTCTGCTCAGGTCATGATCCCAGAATCCTGAGATCGAGCCCCGCATTGGGCTCCCTGCTCAGCAGGGAGCCTGCTTCTCCCCCTCCCTCTGCTTCTCCCCCTGCTCATGTTCTCTCTCTCTCTCTCTCTCTGTATCTCTGTATCTGGAATGAATAAATTAAAAAATCTTAAAAAAAAAAAGAACTAGGTGGGTATATTAAGTGATAATCACTGGGTATGAGGAAATAGGGATTGGAAGCTGGCAGCCTGGAGTGCCTGTGCTTTGTCTATGGGGCAGCCATGACTCTGCTTTGATGACCGTGTCCGTGTGGGGTGATGTTGTACAGAGTTTCTCAGGACCTGCAAACCTTCATATCTGCCACAGCCATACGAACCGTCAATTAAATATAGGGAAAATGGAATCACAGAGACTTTGTAACTTGTCCAAGAGCAGCTGGTACATCAGTGTACAGTGTGTGTAGCTCCATGGTCTGCACTGTTAACCACCTCATTATCGATAGAACACCTGTGGGAGTGTTGTGAACTTTAAATAAAAGCACACATTTTAGGGGCACCTGGCTGGCTCTATCTGTAGAGTATGTGACTCTTTTTTTTTTTTTTTTTTAAGATTTTATTTATTTGACAGAGAGAGACAGCGAGAGCAGGAACCACAAGCGGGGGAGTGGGGGAGGGAGAAGCAGGCTTCCCGCAGAGCAGGGAGCCCGACGCGGGACTCGATCCCAGGACCCTGGTATCATGACCTGAGCCGAAGGCAGACGCTTAACGACTGAGCCACCCAGGCGCCCCAGAGTATGTGACTCTTGATCTCAAGGTTTTGAGTTCTAGCCCCAGGTTGGGTGTGGAGATTACTTAAAAATAAAATCTTTAAAAAAATAATAACACCTTTTACGTAGAAGGCATGTGCTTATTTGCCATTCATATCTCTTCTTTAGTGAAGTGAGTGTTCAAGTCACTTTTGCCCATTTTTAAAAATTGGGTTGTCTTATTAGGTTTATGAATTTTTCATCTATTCTAGATTCAGGTCCTCTGTCAGAATTTTTTTGCAGACAGTTTTCCCAGTCTGTGGCTTGCATTTTCATTTTGTTGATGTGACTATTGAAAAGCAAAAATTAAAAATTTTGATCAAGTTCAATTGATTTATCTTTTTCTTGTTATGCTTTTTGTTATATTTAAGAAATCCACCAAATCCAGGGTCACTGTGCTTTCTTCTGGAAGTTTTATTAAGTTTTATATTTATGTCTATGATGAATTTTGAGTTAGCTTTTGCATATGACTTGAGGTAACTTAGAGGTTTGTTACATGTGGCTATCCAGTTGTTCCAGCACTGTTGGTTGAAAAGATTATCTTTTTCCCTATTGAATTGCCTTGGCCTATTTTGTTTGGTACATGGAACCCAAAAGTCCACTTGGCATCTGGCTTCAGGGACTAAGTAGATCTGGGGCTCAGTTGATCAGAAGGGCTGCTTCTGACCATCACTCTACACTGCCTTCTTCCGTGGCTGGTTCACAGGACAATCTTCCTGTAGAGTCAAGATGAACATGAGTAGCCCCAGTTTATAGACGCTGAGCCACGAGGGCTTTGTTTTAGATGCTCCAGCACATGCACACGCACACGCCCAACTACACAGACACACGTACACACACACAGCAAGCCAGCTGCCTTGCACAGAGCCCTGATGGGGAGAGCAGAAGTCAGGTTCAGGTCAGGGCCATTTCACCAAATCAAGGACTCTTTGCCAAAAGAATTCATTTTATAAGCTCTACACACAGGTGACCATTCAGGATAAAAGGGATTGAGTTCTCATGATGAGTGTCTGCCCTACTTTGATGGCAGGTCTGAGCTCCACATGGCTCAGCTGGACTTGAACTCTAATCCCAAGCAGCCCTTCCATGTTGGTGCAAGGCAGTTGTTACACTCAGGAAGGAGAAGCCTGAGCAGGCCAAGGACCCCTGGATACTTCATCAAGCTGGGAGGACTTGAACTTCACATAAGTTGGTACTGTGGAGAGATCAAACACTCAGAACCAACAGACCTTTGTTTGCTATGTTCTGGTACCACCAGGGAAATACTGAGGTTCCAGTAAATTGGTTGGTGTGTGCAGATCCTTGGTGAGGAGAGTAGAAGACAGAAGACTTCATTCATGCATTGGGAGCAGTGTTTTGAGGTCTCTCTGACCGTAGCTGGCCACATGGGTACAAGGAGTTGAGCTCTTGATGATCCATGATCCCTTTTCTTGGAAGCCTGAAACCCCAAGGTTCAAATGGACTTAGGTTCTAACTCCAAGCCCCCCACGTTAATGGAAGGCAATTATTATACCCAGAAGGTCCAAGGGGTGCCATGATACCTTGGGATGCGGGGAGCACTTAGGCAGACCTGCCACATGCTTGGCCGACCACAAGCCTGCCTGGGATCCTGCCATCCCTCACATGGTCAGCCTCAGGGAACTGGGGGGTCCTGAGTGGGGTAGCAACAACAGTGCCACCTCCCCTGCTACATGCTGTGGGGTAAACACTGTGCCCAAAGCCTTCATAGCTGGGGAACCCTGGGCTCCTGACAGCCTGATTTGCTTATTTTCTGACCGTTTCAAGTGTTGGACCAGGAACACATGTGTAGCCCATATATATAGGTTGCTTATATACCTGTAAATTTTGTATAGAAGTTTTCAACATTTATAAAAATCAAAAGGCTTCACATAAGCACATGGATCTCTCACTCTTGGAAAACCAGAAAATGGGGGCAATCAAATGTTGATTCCATCCTCTCTGATCCCTGTACCCAGGGACAGCCTTGTCTTAGTAGCATTAAAAAACAGCAGATGATGAAGACCATGGATACCACACTGACCTAGAATACTAGCTGAGCTACAAAAGTCCTGGACTGTGCATTGATGGCCTTGAAGTGATCAGCGCAGGGAGACTACAGGAATCCACACCACCATTAGGTTAGGTTATTTGCTCCAGCAGTGAGCAGCATACTGCTGGCTATGCCCATTGTAAAGGGTCAGTGGACTTGTGCTAGAGGACAAGATGAGAGTATGCGGGACTTCCTAAGATCTGCAGAGCTGAGTCTCTCCTATGGCCAAAGTCAGTGTCAACAAACTTGGCAAACACTCCATATCAGGTGTTTTTTTCCCAGTTGTTTTTTGTTTGTTTTCAAAGAACTATTGTTTGTTCATTTTTTTTGTGGTATAAATTCTACCATGGCTGATTGAAAGCCATTGATGTGATTGTTACTGAACGTGGAGTTGAACACAATTCTTGTGAGTGGGTATGATGTGACTAAAGCATAGCATCTCCTCTGTTTGCCAGTCTCACTGACTCCCTCACCTCAAAACCAGTGTTTCTGTACCCACTTATGGTTCTACCTGGCCCCTGAAGATCTTACGTCCAGTGATAACCTGGACATCAGGGGCCTTACTCATGGACAGGTCCCAGGAGACAGTGGCCCTTCAACTCTACTGGAGAATGTGGGACATTCCCAGGAACAAAGAACCCAACCCTTGCTGCCCAGGAAGGACTAGTTTGCAACACCCAATGTCCAAAGCTCTGGGCCTATCAGATTGTTCTGGCATCCAGGACACAAGATTTAACCCAGAGACTTTCAGCCTGTCCCAGAAGGCCTTGGGCCTAGACTGCAAGCTGTTGTGTGCCATCTTGCTGTTGAAGTTGAGGTCTCCCACTAAGGCCTTTCTCCCTCTTTATCCTGTTAGAACCCAGTTCTGTTCTCCATCTCCCCCTGCACACAGTGGATGGAGACTAAAAATGGCTTCAACAGGAAGGCCTTTATTATCACACACTCTGGGGACAGGCAGTTCCAGGGTTGGGTGATTTGGAGACCTCTGCCTTCAGCTCAGGTCATGATCCCAGGGTCATGGAATTGAGCCCTGCATTGCACTCCCCGCTTAGTGGGGAGCCTGCCGCTCCCCCCTACTTGTGCTTGCTCTGTTGAATAAATAAATAAAACCTTAAAAGAACAAAAACAAAAAAAAACCAATACCCACAAAAGAGGGAACTACTTCTGCAAGTCCTCAGACTCCAGTCAGATCCCCCTGGAGAGAAAGAGGTCAGGGCTATGCCTGAACCACTGGGGACAGGGCAGAAATGAAAATGAGGCCACCCCAAAGAGTTCCCATCACTCATGTCTCCCTCCAGGGAATGAGAGAGCACAAAATCAGCCTTCCCTGAGTATGATGAGATGGCAGGCTGTGGGGGGACCTGCCAGCCGGTAGAAGTGAGATGGCATCTGGCAATGACATAATCTGGCAAAGCACCTGGACAGATTAGAAAATGTGATGTAGCTTCTGAAAGCTTCCCATGTATCTGGCAATCTCCTGGTAGGGGTGTTAGGATATTTTTCAATTTTTGGCTTATGGCTTCTTCACAAAGTTTCCTTTCACAGAAGTTTTCTCAGGAGTGAACTCTATTAAGGTGAACAAGAAAATGCCCCTGTTAGTTAGTGGTTTTCCACATTTGCCACAATATTAAGGCCTCTCTTTGGTATGACCTTCATTGGTGCCGACTGAGGCTGGAACTCTGGCTGAAGGCATTCCTATGTCCACTGCACTCAGGTGGCTCTTCTCCAATATGAACTTTCTGGTGCTTAGAGAGGTTTGAGCTGTAGCGGAAAGTTTTCCCACACTTGTTACACTCATAAGGCTTTTCTCCAGTGTGAACTCTCTGGTGCTGACTGAGGATGGAACTCTCACTGAAAGCTTTCCCACACTGGCTGCACCCATAAGGCCTTTCTCCAGTGTGAACTTTCTGGTGTTTAACAAGGTTCGAGCTATAGCTGAAGGCTTTTCCACACTCACTGCACTCATAAGGCCTTTCTCTGGTGTGAACCTTCTGGTGCTGAATGAGGGCAGAGCTTTGACTAAAGGCTTTTCCACATTCCGAGCACTCATAAGGCTTTTCTCCAGTATGAATTCGCTGGTGTGGAACAAGGTTGGAAGGGCAACTGAAGGCTTTCCCACACTGGTTGCATTTATAAGGCCTTTCTCCTGTATGACTCCTTTGATGCAGAATAAGTTTGGAGGTTTGCCGGAAGCCTTTTCCACATTCGCTGCACTCAAAAGGCCTCTCTGTGTTGTGAACTTTCTGATGCCGAACAAGATGAGAGCTGTTAATGAAGGCTTTCCCACATTCATTGCACGCATAAGGCCTTTCCCCAGTGTGTATTTTCTGGTGCTCAACAAAACTGGCGATACAGCTAAAGACTCTCCGGCACCGTCTGCACTCATAAGGCCTTTCTGTGTTGTGAACTTTCTGATGCCGAACAACGTGGAAGCTGCGAGTGAAGGCCTTCCCACACTGGCCACACTCATAAGGCCGTTCTCCAGTGTGAACTCGCTGGTGCTGAACAAGGGAGTGTTTTCGGGTGAAGGCTTTCCCGCATTCACTGCAACTGTGATGCAGTTTTCCAGTATGAACTTTCTGATGTGTCCTCAGCTTAAAAGGGTGGCTGAAGGCCTTCCCACATTCTGTACACACATGGGATGTTTCTCCAGTGTGATTTTTTGGGGGATGAACAACGGTGGAGTTCTCTTTAGGGGCATTTCCCCCTGTTGGGCATCTGCAGGGTCTCTCTTTGGAGTGAGTGAGCAGGTGGTCTAGGAGCATGAAGGCCTTTAGAAAGCCTTTCCCACAGTTGCTGCACTTGAAGGGGTTCTGCGTGGCGTGGACTCTCTGCTGCTGCTGGAAGCTAGAGTTGGGTTGGAAGGCCTCCTTGTGCGTGGTGCTCCTGTGTGGCTTCCGCATGCTACGGGTGGGTGGATACTGCAGGAGGTCGTGGCTGTCCAGGACATCCTTAGCACGTTCGCTACTTGTGAAGCGTTTTTCTCCACGGTGCTCCTTCTGGCGCTGGTGAGAGTTTGTACTGAGCCAGAAGCCTCTCCCACATGTCGCACACTTGTACGGTTTCTGCCTAGGGTATATTCCCTGATGCATAGCCAGGTGTAATATGTCTTTCAAGACCAGGCCACACATGTCACAGGTGTTAGCCTTCTGGGTGGAAGGACATGCTTTAGGGGTCCTGAAATGGAGCGCTCCTTCTACAGAAACACTCTGTTCAAGAGGGGCTTCCTCTACTCCACACCAACAACCTGAAAGAGAAATACTGGTGAAGTGTATATAGGCTTTGTTGGGAGAGGGCAGCCCCTTCACAGATGTGGATTTGACAAATTTAGCAGTGAGTCTGAGGGTTCAAGTCAGGGTGAGGTAGAGCTTGTGGTGCAGTACTGGGCCCAGGAAAACCACCGAAAATGAAGATTCAGCACGTGAGAACACAGGTGTAGGGTTCCGGCTGGGAGGAGAGGCAGGAACTGCAATTCCTCAGCTTTCAGCAGGACCCAGTACAGGCAGGCCCCAGATCTCTGATAGGAACAGGGGACACAGAGTGGTGTGCACGAGCCCAGGAAAATGCAGCTGCAACCAGGCATCTGGTGCTTAAAGCCTATATGAGGATATGTGCACATCTCATAATACATTGACTGTGGGCTAATGTGGGACATCCCTGTAAAGGGAGGAGTGGAGGGGACTGAGGAAGACACAGAGATCAGAGCAGTGTCCAGGGACAAAGTAGAAATGGCAAGAATGTGGTGTCTAGAATGAGGAAGGAAAATGGAATAAGGTCCGGCTACTGGCCCCAGCAACAAACACTACTGGATATAGGGCAGGTGCCCAGGACAGTGTGAACCCAGCCCCCATGTCACCTCTGCTCCAGCTCCCACTTAATAGAGCCAGACCCCCTCCCAGCCTCTCTTGCAGTATATGGAGTTATGTCTACCCTGTTAGGCTTCTTTGTCCTTTTCCGGGTGAGCAACCACACAGGACCTGAAAGTTTTAAGTCCTGGGAAAAAGACAGGGTGGGTGAGTGGCTGGGCCAGCCAAGGGCAACCTACCCTGTGGCAGACCAGAGGGAGCTCACGTCATCTTTGCAACTGGGAAGAAAACTCAATGTTACAAAATAAGCCTCCGAGGAGCATCTCACAGGAAGAGCCCAGTGGTCATCACGAGTAATAACCACATCAGTGTCTATAGTCCATGACATAGCCAGGCTCCTGGAAATGTCTGATATAAAAAGGGGAGAAGAACCTGGGCACAGAGGTGCCACTGCTCTAGACAAACTCAGGCAGCCAGACTGAGACCCTCAGTCCTGAGCCCTTCCCCAGAAAGGGAAGCAGATATTGGGGCTCCTCAGGGAAAGGAGCAGGCTGTGCCTGTACCCCAGCTCTGCACACACTGCACATAGCCCAGAGGAGGAAGCAACACCCTTGCTCAGCTGTAGGAAGAAAGAGCTGTTCCTGGGAGAAAAGGAAGGACAGAGACTAGAAGAGGAAGCTGGGGGGTGGGAGGGCCTTACCCAGTGAGGCCACAAGCGCCAAGTTCTCAAGCATCACATCGTGGTGCAGGTGCCTCTGAGTCTCATCAAGGAGCTCCCACTCCTCACGGGAGAAGTACACGGCCACGTCCTCAAAGGTCCCCCAGTCCTGTCATGATGAGGACAGCTAAGTCAGACCACAGGGCAGCAAAAAAAACCTAACAAAAAAATACAAAGATGAACCCATCCAGACCTAGGCCTGTGACCTACATGCTGCCACCTTTCTGGTGGGTAGTCTCTAACCCCCAAATCACCCCTGCCAACACACTCCTAGGTCACCCTTCTCCCTAAGCTCCCACGCCATGGGTGCCACTGTCTCCTTGTGTCCCACTGATCACTGTGGCCGCCTTCACACAGCAGGGAGGTGGGCAGATAGTTGCCACAAGCTCTGGGCCTGGTTGTGGGGTCTCACTGCCTCCTACCAGGCAAT
Source organism: Callorhinus ursinus (assembly GCF_003265705.2). NCBI lineage: Eukaryota > Metazoa > Chordata > Mammalia > Carnivora > Otariidae > Callorhinus > Callorhinus ursinus. The sequence continues at coordinate 1,652,865 of NW_027397162.1, forward strand.
TCCCTTGGCTGCCCAGATCCTGCCTCCCAGAACAACCAAATGGGGGCTCATCTTGCGTAGGCCCCCAGGACCAGGACTCTAGTCCATCAGTTCATACTCCCTCTGCACGTGCACGTCCACCTTTGTACCACACATCTCCAGACCCCACCACCATCCCATGGCCCATTCTTCCTCCCAGCAGCCCTACAGATCACTCTGCAAATGGGTGTCCAAAATGTGGCTAACTTGGTGAGGTCAACCAGGAACCCATCCTGACCCAGACTTCCAAAAGTCCCAACTTCCAGAGGTGGCACCCAGCCTTCCTTCAGTTTCTCTAACTGACCCTAGTCCTGCCTTTAACCCGTAACCATCCAGGCTGGGCCACGAAGACTTCTGGGACCTCCAAGTCTCTCTGCCTTTATTCATGCTGTCCCCTCATCAGCCTCAGGATTCCTCTTTCCTCCTGATGCACGAAGCCCAGCCCCACCACCTCCCACCCCAGGCCTGGGACACTCGCAGCTGACTGCCACGGGGCCGATCTGCCATCCTGACTGAAACCCTCAGGCCCCACAGAGGGTGGCCAAGAAATGCTGGTGAGCCCACAGAGAGGTGACTAAACATGAGCCTCAATTCCACTGTCATGCTACTTGCATCTCCAGTATGCCTCAGCCTCTGTCCCGGGGATCTTGGTCACTCCCTGGACCCTCCTCTCTCAACACACCTTCTCTCGAGGCTCCTCCTCCCTTCAGCTGACCTTGTGACACCCACCCACCCTGCCCAGGACCCGGGCCAGCCACCCAGTCCTCAGCTGCCCCTGTAGGGCATCCTTCACCATAAGCTGAAGATGTCCCCTCTCCAGTCCGAGCCAGAGCTCCACCTCAGCTCACATGCTGACTACTGCTGGCTGGATGTCTCCCAAGTGGAATTCCTCGGCAGGACTTAGACCTGCATGTCCAGCTGCCCATTCGGTACCTCCAACTCGAAGTCTCTAGGACTTCTCAGCCTCAACAGGGTCAAAATCTGCCTCCTGATCTTCCCTGAAACCTCTTCGACCCAGCAACCTCCCCATCTCAGTCGATGCACTTCAATTCCACCTTCTAGTAACCGAGGCCAAAATCCATGGAGCCATCCCAGCCTCTCCCCCTTCGCTGCACATCATAAAATCTGGCTGGCTTAAAAGAAAGATCCAGAATCCAACCACTTCTCCCAACTCCAGTCACCACTCAGGCCAAGACACCATCAGCCACTTGATCTAGTAAAAGAGCGCCCTTACGGGCCTCCCTTTCTGCCCCCTCAACCTCACCCCTACCCCACCCTACCTCTCGTTTCCACTCTGCAGCCAAAGGGAGCCTGTGAACACCCGAGTCAGATCACCGTTCTCCTCTCCTCCAAACCGTCCGTGGCTCCCGCCACCCTCAGGCCAAGCTCCCCAGGATGCCGCTCCAGGCCTGATCCCTGCCCGCCAGACATAACGGAGACCTGTAGTTCCCCGAACACCCCCAGCTCAGCCTCCTCTCTAAGCACTTGCGCATCCCGGGCCCGATGCCTGAAACCGCTCTCCAGGTCTCGTCCCGCTGGATTCCAGAACTGTGAAACTTCCCACATAACCTCTGGCTAGGACTCAGGACCTCGGGCTTGGGGTGATCCTAGGGTCCCAGCAGCAAAGGAAGAGAAGTGGAGGTGGAGGAGAAGCGTCCAGGGACTCCCCACTGCCCTCTGTCGTGGACCCCGGGCCGTGCGCATGGGGACGCGGTGAGCGAGGGCGGCGGGCGCCCTCCACTCACCCGCGCCGGGTCCGCCAGCCCCGCCGCCGCCGCCGCCGCCGCCATCGGACCCGGGCAGGCCCTGAGTGCTCAGCCGATCCGCACAGCTCCACTGGGCCAGGGGCCCGCCCGCCGCCCTCGCGATGGGGGCGTCAGTCAGAGGGACGGAGGGCGAGTGCGGAGGAAGGCAGCCCCCTTACAGGAGGTGGGCTGGGTCGAGGCGCGGCAGGCGGTCTCATCCTCCTTAGTGTCCCCCCGGCTGGGTCCCAGGGAGGCGCCCGGAAGGCGGCCCCGACCCGGAGCTCCGGTCCCCAAGGGCGCCGTTCCACGACCTGTCAAGAGCGAAATGAACGTCCACAGGGCAGACGCCGGAAGTCCGGGGAGCCGCAGGAAGTGGCTCTTGTGTGCTGTGATTGGCTCGTCGGTCGCCGCCGTTCCCCGTAGCCTTCTGGTCGCTGTAGTTTCTGCCCCGCATAGGCCGGGCCTGGGGCGCCCGCAAGTTCCCCCGGCAACGCCCAAGCGGCCGCGCAAGGGGCCCTGGGAAGTGGAGCCCGAGGTTCAGAAGGGCCGCCGTGTGCTTTCGCTTCCTCCCGGGGGGAGATGCGGGTGACCCGCATTCTGGAGTGGGCGGACGGCTCTGAGGGGGCCCTGGGGAACAGCCTCACTTGTGCATTGTCCCCCCCCAGAGACTGGGCTGAGCCTAAACGTTCTGTGCCTTGTCGCTCTTGGGGGTCCTGATGCGCTCCCACAATAGCTCTGACTCAAAATCCAGTAATGAAATTTGACAAATACTACAACTTGACTCGTGAGAAGTGACGTGGGACGTGTTCAGCACAGGGCCAGGTACGCAGTGCTGTGAAACCTAGTAAAGGGGAACCTCACGAAAATGGAGTGAAAGGGGGAGCTCTCACTTGGTGCGACAGGAAGTCAAGAATTACCAACAGAAGAATCTTCAGGAAAGAAATCCCCGATTACAGGCCCCAGCAGGAAAAGGTGTGCATTGCATCTCCTACGGGAAATGAATGGGCCCTGCAATTCAGCCAGGGAGAAACTAATCACCCTGAGCCCTTCTGCAACGGACCTTCCTTCAGAACAGCCCTTCCTCGGCGTAAAATACCATTCTTCTCCTTTGTTAGACTTGCCTGCAGTTTTGCTCTAGCTTGCATGTCCAGAATTGTAATTCCCTCCTATTCCCAAATAAACCCATTTTTGCTGGTAAAGTAACTGTTTTATTTTTAAGGCTAACGCTACTGAATAAATAAGAGAGCTGTTGTTGTCATCATCATCATCCCAAGGCTCTCACAGCACTGCCAGGGAAGGGTAAATTGGAAACACCTCTCTAGAGAATCATTGTTGACATCTATCAAAATATAAAATGCACTTATCCTTGACCTAGCAAGTAGCCGTGTAGGCAATGTTCAAATTTTTTAAAAAGTATATTCTTGTACTGTGGTAGGCAGAATATGATGACCCCAAAGATGTCCAGGTCTTAATCTCCAGAACATGTAAATAAGTTATATTACATGGCAAGGTGGAACTTAAATGGTAGGTGGAATTAAGTTGATAATCAGCTGACCTTGAGATGTGGAGATTATTCCGGATTATTTGAGGTGGCGGGTGGGTGGACAATGTAATAGCAAAGGTCCTTAAAAGGGGAACAGGGAGGGGGCACCTGGGTGATTCAGCCAGTTAAGCATCCGCCTCTTGGTTTCAGCTCAGGTCGTGATCTTGGGGTCATGCGATCGAGCCCCGCATCGGGCTCCGTGCTCAGCGTGGAGTCTGCTCAAGATTCTCTCTCCCTGTCGCGCTCGCTCCCCTGTGTCCTTCCACCCTTCTCCCTGCTTGCACAAGCGCACTCTCTCTCATAACTAACTAAATAAAATATTTTATAAACAGTGGTGCAGGGAGGCAGTGCAGATTGAGAGAATTAAGATGAAGCCATCTGTCTATGCCTGTCCAGAAAAAAACAGACCCCTGTAGGCAGGCTCACCACCGTAAGACCTACAGTGAGAGTGACAGGGTGTAGATCCTAGGGAAGAGACAGAGAGACCAGAACCCAGCAGGCAAGGTCACTGCCACAGAGTGTCACCCCTTGCCCTCCCACTGTGTCCTCAGAAGCAGATGTTGCTATCATCACTGAGAACCACTGCATGCTGGCAGTGACTCATTTCTATTCCCTGCCTCCCCAGCCATACCCCTAGCTTTAAGGTGATGTAATTAACCTGGTCTTTATTGTCACACAGTCCAGAGCAGTCTGAGGTAAGAAAGGGAGTGGTCCTTAGAACATTACAGGTGCCATGTGCAGACCTAACCACATCCATGAAGCTGGGCAGCTTTCCCTGAGCTGCCAGTAGACACACTGCAGGTCTCCTTGGCCATAGCAGGTCAGTTCCTGGTCACTATACACTTAGGGCCCCATGGCTTCTCCCTGTCAGAGGAGGGGTCCTGCCGAAAGGTCATATCTGTCAGGAGGACTTACCTCCATGGTCTGCAGGGAAAGGGCATCTCCATGAGTGGGCACTGCAGGCTGGGATCAGAAGAGGCCCACCCACGCCCCTTCTGCAGCATTTCTTTCCACCGTGATGCTTCCAGTACTGGTGGAGGCTCAAGCTGAACTAGGAGCCTCTCCCCATGTCACCTATGTCACGGCTTTCATCCAGGGTGCTTCCTTGGTGTGTAGCCAGGTGTCTTTGAAGACGTGTGCATGCGTGTCACTGAGGTAGGCTTTCCAGTTTTCAGGGCTGCCTGGTGGTCTTAGCCTGTGACCCCAGTGGTGCAGATAAACTCTGCTCAGATAGCAGCCCCTCCTCCACTCCATGCTTCATGATGACCTTGGCATGGGTTGGGTACTTCTTTTTTTTTTTTTTTTTAAGATTTTATTTATTTGACAGAGAGAGACACAGCAAGAGAAAGAATACAAGCAGTGGGAGTGGGAGAGGGAGAAGCAGGCTTCCCGCTGAGGAGGGAGCCCGATGTGGGGCTCGATCCCAGGACCTGGAATCATGACCTGAGCTGAAGGCAGACACTTAACAACTGAGCCACCCAGGCGCCCCTGGGTTGGGTACTTCTTCACAAGTGTGTGTCTGGCACACCCAGGAATGATTCCTTGGGCTCCAGGGCAGGGCAAAGAGACTGATAATTGGGTGAGAAGGGAGCCCAGCTAGGCCACAGCACAGGGGTGCCTGCCCACAGATGAATCCACAGGATAGGTGCATGCAAAGGAGAGGCAGCTTCTCCCACTAGCCTGTCTGCAAATGGGATTCTCTCAGGCCTCAGTGCTAGTGACAGGAGTGCCAAACTGGGTGGAAAGCTGGTAACACCAGGGCTTCAAATCCCCAGAGGGGACAAGTGCCCACCCACCTCTAAAATCTTGCATTTCAGGGTACGTGAGCTACGCAGGGAATGTGCTAGTTTCCTATTGCTGCCGTAACAAATTACCATAAACCAACCGAATGGCTTAAAACAACATAAATTTACTCTTCCAATTCTAGAGGCCAGAAGTGTGAAAGTAAGTAGCTGGGCTAAAATCAAGGTGTTACCATACTGTTTTCTTCTGAGGCTATAGGAGAGAATCTGTTCATTACCTTTTCCAGTTCGTTGAGGAAGAATGACTTCCTTCCTCACATCACTCCAACCTCTTGCTTCTGTTGCTGCATCTCCTACTTCCTCCTTTGACTTTCTGGTTCCACAAAAATGTGGTTTTCACTGACATTTAATTTTCAGATAGCAGAGGAACCTAAAACTTTTTTTTTTAGGGGGAAAGTAATTTCAGATCATAATTACTACTACTCTTTTTTAAATTGTGGTTAAATATATATAACACAATATTTGTCATTTTAACCATTTTTTAAAGATTTTATTTATTTATTTATTTGAGAGAGAGAGAGAGAAACAGCATGAGAGGGGAGAACGTCAGAGGGAGAAGCAGGCTCCCCGCTGAGCCGGGAGCCCGATGTGGGACTTGATCTCGGGACTCCAGGATCATGACCTGAGCCGAAGGCAGTCGCCCAACCAACTGAGCCACCCAGGCGCCCATTTTAACCATTTTTAAGTGTACAATCCCATGACGTTAATTACATTCATCATGTTCTAAAACCATCACCACTACCTATTTCCAAAAGTTTTCCATCACCCAAACAGCAACTCTGTACCCATTTTTTTAAAAGATTTTATCTATTTATTTGAGAGAGAGAATGAGATAGAGAGAGAGAGAGCACATGAGAGGGGGGAGGGTCAGAGGGAGAAGCAGACTCCCTGCTGAGCAGGGAGCCCCATGCGGGACTCGATGCGGGACTCCAGGATCCTGACCCGAGCCGAAGGCAGCGGCTCAACCGACTGAGCCACCCAGGCGCCCCAGCTCTGTACCCATTAAACAATAACTCCCCATCCCCCTGCCCTGGCCTCTGGTAACTTCTAACCTACCACCCACCGATGACTTTGCTGATTCTAGTGATTTCCTTTAACTGCCCCTGTCCTTTTGTGTCTGGATTATTTCACTTAGCATAATGTTTTCAAGGTTCATCCATGTTTTAACACTTACCAGTACTTCATTCTTTTAATAGGTGAATGGTATCCCATTGTATGCACATAACACATTTTGTCCATTCATCTGCTCATGGACTCTTGGGTTGCTTCTACCTTTTTCGCTATTATGATTAATGAGCAATGAACACTGGCATACAAATATCTGTTTGAGTCCCTGTTTTCAAATCTTTGGGTATGTATCTAGGAGCGAAGCTGCTGGGTGATGTGGTAATTCTATCTTTAACTTTTTGAGAAACTGCCAAACTATTTTCCATAATGGCTGTGCCATTTTACATTCCATCCAGCAGCATATGAGGTTCCCGTTTTTCCACACTCTAACATTCTTTTTCTTTTTTTTTTTCATGATAGCAATCCTAGTAGGTTTGAAATGGTATCTCATGTTTTGATTTGCATTCCTCTAATGACTAATGAGTTGAGCATCTTTTCATGTGCTTATTGGCCATATGAATATCTTGTTTAGAGAAATGTCTGTTCAAATTCTTTGTCCATTTTTTAATTGGGTTGTTTATCTTTTTGTTATTAAGTTCTTGATGTATTCTGGATAGTAAGCCTTATCAGATATATGATTTGCCAATATATTCTCCTATTCTATTGGTTGGTTTTTCACTGTGTTTGTAATGAATACCCTTTGATGTACAAACATTTTAAATTTTGACGAAGTCCAATTTATCTTTTATAAACTTTATTTTAATTCTTTTAGAGAGGGAGGGGGAGGGACAGAGGGAGAGGGAGAGAGAGAATCTTAAGCAGGCTCTCCACCCAGTGTGGAGCCCGACACAGGGCTCGATCTCACAACTCTTGAGATCATGACCTACTCCAAAATCAAGAGTCAGACACTTAACCAACTAAGCCACCCAGGTGCCCCCAGCTTATATATTTTTTTAAATTTTGTTACTTACCTTTTGGTGTCACAAATCTGAGGTCGTATCAAAGGTCACTGAGATTTATCCTTATGTTTTCTTCTAAGAATTTTATGGTTTTAGCTCTTATATTTATGTTGTTGATTCATTTTGAGTTAATTTTTTGTTTTTAAGACTTTTTTTAATGATTTTATTTATTTGAGAGGGAGCGTGAGAGAGAGCATGAGCAGGGGAGAGGGGGAGAGGGAGAAGCAGGCTTCCCTCGGAGCAGGGAGCCCAATGCGGGGCTCGATCCCAGGACCCGGGGATCATGACCTGAGCCAAAGGCAGACACTTAACAACGGAGCCACCCAGGTGCCCCCCGAGTTAATTTTTTGTATATGGTGTGAGTTAGGGGTACAACTTCATTATTTTGCATGAGGATATCCAGTTGTCTCAGCACCATCTTTTGAAGATTCAATACTAATTGAATGGCCTTGACACCCTTGTAAAAAATCAATTAGCAATAGTTGTATAGGTTTTGTATCAGTTTACTTCTGGATTTTGAAGTCTATTCCATTGGTGTATATGTCTATCTGTATGCCACTATCCACTGTTTTGATTACTATAGCTTTGTAGTAAGTTTTGAAATCAGAAAGTGTGAGTGCTCCAACTTCGTTTTTTTTTTTTAAGATTTTATTTATTTGACAGAGAGAGACACAGCGAGAGAGGGAACACAAGCAGGGGGAGCAGGAGAGGGAGAAGCAGGCTTCCCGCTATGCAGGGACCCCCCCCCCCGACGCGGGGCTCGATCCCAGGACCCTGGGACCATGACCCGAGCCGAAGGCAGACGCCCAACGACTGAGCCACCAAGGTGACCCGCTCCAACTTTGTTCTTTTTCAGGTTTGTTTTGGCTGTTTGGGTCCCTTTGCAGTTTCATATGAATTTGAGGATCAGCTTTTTTCATTTCTGCAAAAAAAAAAAAGGCTGTTGGAATTCTGATGAGGATTGCATTGAATCTGTAGTTTTGGGTAGCATTGACATTTTAACAACATTAAGTCTACCTATCCATTAATATGGGGTGACTTTCCACTTATTTAGATATTTTTAACTTCTCTCAATAATGTTTTCTAGTTTTCAGTGTACACGTATTTCATCTCTTTGCTTCAATGTATTCTTATAGCTATTTTATTCTTTTAAATGTTATTGTAAATATAGCTTTCTTAATTTCCTTTTCAGATTGTACATTGCTGGTATATAGGAATACACAGATTTTTTTTTAAATCATTCTTTTTTTTTAAGATTTTATTTATTTATTAGAGAGTGAGCGAGAGAGAAACAGTATGAGAGGGGAGAGAGTCAGAGGGAAAAGCAGGCTCCCCACTGAGCTGGGATCCTGATGTGGGACTCGATCCCAGGACTCCGGGATCATGACCTGAGCCGAAGGCAGTCGCTTAACCAACTGAGCCACGCAGGCGCCGAACACACAGATTTTTTTTTTTTTAAAGATTTTATTTATTTATTCATGAGAGACAGAGGAGGAGAGAGAGAGAGAGAGAAGCAGAGGGAGAAGCAGGCTCCCAAGGAGCAGGGAGCCTGATGCGGGACTCGATCCCAGGACCCTGGGATCATGACCTGAGCCGAAGGCAGACGCTTAACCATCTGAGCCACCCAGGCGCCCCGAACACACAGATTTTTATGTGTTGATCCTGTACCCTACAACTTTGCTAAATTTGTTTATTAGCTCCAGTAGCTTTCTTATGGATTCTTTGGGATTTTCATGTCATTTGTGTATAGAGATAGTTTTACTTCCTCCTTTCTAATCAGGATGCTTTTTATTTCTGTTTCTTACCCGATTTCTCTGGCAAGAACTTCCAGTACAACGTCAAATAGCAGTGATGAAAGTGAGCATTCTTGCCTCATTCCTTATCTTAGTGGGTAAGCTTTCTGTCTTTCACCATTAGGTATAATGTTAGCTGCAGGTTTTTCATAGATGCCCTTTATCATGTTGAAATAATTCCCTTATATTGCTAGTTCTCTGACAGTTTTTGTCATGAAAGGTATTGGATTTCCTTTGACCTTCTTGCTTCTCTCTTATAAGAATGTTTGTGATTCCATTTAGGGCCCACCTGAATAGTCCACAATAATATCCCCATTCTAAGATCCTTAACCTAATCACATTTGTAACATCTTTTTGTGTGTGTGACATCTCTCTTGCCAAATAAAGTAGCATCCTCACAGGTTCAGGGATTCAGGTGTGAGCATCTTGAAAAGGTGGAGGGGTGGGGAGGGCTTGATTATGCTGACCAGGAAGGAGAAGCTGAATTGAAGGACCCGAAAGCAACAGGGGGAAAGTAGAATGGGTCAGATGTGGAGGCTCGGCTCGAGGAGGGTGGGAGACAGCTAATGCTCAGGAGTCAGATGAGAGGTAGTTTGGGTCTAGAAGATGGTAGGAATGAGATACAGCTATTGGACTTAGAGGCACTGGTCAAGCACCAGCCTAACCCAGCCCCGCAGTCATTCCCATACCTAGCTCACACTCTGTATGCCTGCAGGAACCTGCCATGGTGGAGTCGTATCAACCCAGGTGAGCAGCTAGGGCTCCTTGCATTGTTCTAGCTGGATGACCACACAGTAGTCCAGGACCCCTCCTGGCGTTCCACAACAGGTCACAGGGCAAGCATGACAGATGTGACTGGAAATAAAATGGAACCTCACAAGATAAAACATCCAAGAAAAGTTTTGCAAAAATAACCTTATAGGTCCAATAAACAATGACCATAAAAGTATGGAGTGCTTGGCAAGGAACAGTCTCCGGAACCTCCTACTGGAGTCAGGGGACTAAAACCCAGATGCAGAAGGGCCTTGGTCCCAGCGGACTCAACAGGCAGACCCACTGGACAGAGTTGGAAAGACATTTACCAACAAGATCATGGTCAGCAAGCGAAGCCTGGTGCCCAGCCCCAAGTCCAAAAACACCCCCACAGGGAACCCAAGAATGTCCTTAGAGTGACATCATGGACCAGGCCCCTCTGGCCCCTCCAGGGCCCCTACTCCTCCTGAGAGAAACCACAGCAATGTCATCAAAGGTCACCAAACCTTGCAACAACGGCATGTGGGCAGTTGACTGTGGTGTAAGTTCTGGGTGTGTGATCCAGGCCTCTAGTTCTTGTCTTAACAGCCTCCTCCCTGATACTCCCCCTGGAATCTCTCCCCAGTACACTCAATGACTTCCCCCAGGACTCCACATCTGAGACACACTAGGGCTTGATCCCATGCTGGGCCCCCTATGCTGGCCCTAACAGGTTTTGGACAGTCTTTCTATCACATCCTGGGGCCCTGCCTTATCTGTTCCAATGTTGTTTTTTTTTTTACCCCAGGCTTCTCAGAGATCCCTCTGCACATAGCAGCCAGAGGGACTGTAGGCAAAAGGCAATTGGTATCCGCAAATCTATGGGAAGCCAAGCCTCCTTCCAACTGCATCTGTGATCGTTACCCTTAGTCCCCGTTCTGTGCCCACCTTCACTTAGCTCTCCAGTCCTGACCTCAGTGACCCTTCCCTCCATCCAGTGGCCATCTGTAACCAAGGCCCTTAGATCCTCCTTCCTCAATCTGGTTCCCAGGCCTTACCCTGGCCCAAGCCCTCAGCCCATCACTCCAAGACACTTCCGGCCAGCCCTTTCTCAAGAACACCAGATTCGGGGCGCCTGGGTGGCTCAGTCGTTGGGCGTCTGCCTTCGGCTCAGGTCATGGTCCCAGGGTCCTGGGATCGAGCCCCGCGTCAAGGTCTCTGCTCGGCGGGAAGCCTGCTTCTCCCTCGCCCACTCCCCCTGCTTGTGTTCCCTCTTTCGCTGTGTCTCTCTCTGTCGAATAAATGAATGAAATCTTTAAAAAACAAAAACAAAACAAAAAAACGCCAGATCTCTGAGTCTTGCCCACATCACCTTTCCACTCAGATGTCTCCAGGCCACTCAGACACAATCCCAACTCCTGCTTTTCCTTTGGGACCTGCTCCTCTTTCCCCTTTCCCATGTGTCTGGAAGGCAGTTCCATTCTTTCAACTGCTCAGGCTAAAAACCTGGAGTCCTCTGGACCTCTCGTCTCTTTCTCACCCCTCTTTGATCCATCAGCAAATCCAGATGGCTCTGCCTGCAGAAGAGATCCAGAATCTGACTACTTCTCCTACATCTTTCTGCCACCACCACCCTAGTCCATGCTGCCACCATCGCTTGCCTCCATAATTGCAGGTGCGTTCTTCCTCTGTCCTCACCCACCTCCACCTTCATCTGGTCCCCCATCACTTCTGCACATGGAAACTAAAGGTCTACTGCTCAAATCAGATCAGGTCCCTCCTCTGTTCACAGATCTTCTCCGCTCATGGGGCCCTCAGAATAAAGGCCTAGCATGAAACCTCCCCTGGAGCTTTCTGGTCCCACCATAAGTAAAGGACTTAAAGTTTCCCTAATGCCTTCCTCTTTGGATGGCCTCCAAGCCTTTGCACATGCAGGTCCCTCTGCCTGGAACAACTTCCATGCTTCCTTCCAAGGCCGCTAAAAATGGGGTGCGCACACCCACTGTCCCAGCCTGGAGGGAAAACGATGACCCCAGGCAGGACGCCCCCAGTTTCGCTTTTAGGACACTGGGGCTTGGAATCCCGTTAGGCGGAGCTTGGGAGACCTTCCCTTACCCATGCCAAGTCCACCAGGGCTGTCTCGGACGGGGACCCGGCGCAATGGGCCCAGTCTGGCCTAGGGGCCAGGTCCTTTCTGACGATGCCGCCGGCGAGCCTCACACGTGCCTTAGGTCAACCGACCCGCCGGACCTCAGTTCCCGACAGCCCTCGCGGTGCCGCTTGGTCCTTGTCAGGGTGACCCGGAACCACGGTCCCCGCGGAAGTCGGATTTACGGTGTGAACTACAGCGCCCGGAAGACGCTGCGCTGTGCGGGGCATGTCCGTGCGTCCCGCGCCGGGCGAGGCCGGAGCGTTGGCGTCGCCCTGAGGTTTTTCTCTCGACTTGCTGTGCGCCTGTTCGCGGGCCCTGATCCCTGGGCTGGGGACGCGTTCTGGAAGCTACAGGGCGTCGGCGCCCAGGGCTTGAGGCGCTCCAAGTGTGGAAGGCGGGGACGGCCCTTCCCGCGGCCTTTGCGCCTGCGGGCGGGGCCGACGAGCTGCCATCCCCACCTTCGCGAGCCTCGGTGTTCTCGGAAGTAGAATGGACCGCGCCCGGGCATGTCCGCCGACTTCCGCTAGAGCCCGTCCAACCCGGGCACCTTCCCAGGACAGGCGCGCTGGCCGTGTTTCCACCGCTCTGAGCGGCGGGCGAGGCTCGGAGGCGCCGGCGGCCCGCCGCCCGGGCTCCACCCGCCGAGGGGGAACTGAGGGCGGGGGAGGTCTTTTTCAGCGGTCAGCCCCTGACGCGCCGCTTCTCCTCGGTCCCCAGGGGCTCACCGTGGGAACAGCGGCGCCACCAGAAGTCTCTGGGGAGTGAAGGGTCCTGCTTACAGAAGCCCGGCAGTACCCTTAGCCCCAGGGTCCTGGAGCCCCAACGTTAGTGAATGAGTGAGTGTGTGCCGTGCGATTCCTGCCCGTTCCATTTCTTCGTCTGCGATGATGGGAGTCACTCTCATTCTGTGCCTTTGTGTCCCACGTTACTGGACAGTGTGCTGCCAAAAAAAGAGGGGGAGGGGCTTGAAAGGCTTTTTCATGCTTGGAGACAAAGACATGCAGAGCCTTGTTTGTGAGCTTGAACTGGGAGCCGTCAGGGCACCCCAGATCCTTCTTACATCGGGTGAGGAAAGAGAACCTGGTAGGAGAATTCAGGGTGCAGCTTAGGCTTTCTTTAAGGAGACTAAACGCTGGCTCTTTATTCTTACTCTACTCTTAACTGGTTTCTTTGGCTGGTGTGTGAACAGACTGAGGGGCAAGGGCCAAAGCAGGGAGGCCAGAGAGGAGGCTTCAGCAATAGTCCAGGCGTGTAATGAGCCCCAGACCAGGGAGGTGGCTCTGGGTCAGACTTGGGAGATGGTGGACCCAGGGAGGACAGATTGTGAGAGCGTGTGACAGGGAAGGGTCCAGGGAGGTTCTGCACACTACTGAGGCTCCACAGTGGGACTCAGGCCTTGTAGGCATGCTGCTATAGAATGGCGGTTCGGTCTGCTGCAAGTGCAGGGGTCAGGATGTGTTATCCACAGTGACAGTGGAGCTAGTGGGACCTGAAGGGCCGTCCTGTGGTGGAACAGGTGGGACACACCTGGTAAGGCGTTAGGACAGGCAAAGGCAGAGGTGTAAGAGGGCCAGGGGTATTTGGGAATCCAGGTGTTTGTAGCTGAGAGATGGAGCAGAGAGGACCGTGACAGGTGGGGAAGGCCTTGAACGAAGGGCCAGGGGTAGCCCCTAGCCCTGAGTGCCCCCCCCCATTGGAGGTTTTGTTGCAAGATCAACTGGAAATTGGTTCTTGGCTATTATTCCCAGGGTCACTGGCTGCCACGTGCAGAGTGGCCTGGGGAGAGTTGAGAGGGCTGATCCAAGGACATAGACGAAAGAAGAAGACCTAGGGGTGTGAGAAAGGAGCTGTCACAAACTGATGAGTCTGTCATGAGTCAGGCAGAACAGTGAGTACAACGGCTTGGTGCTGGGGCCCTAGGGGAAGTTTGTGCACCTGGGGCTATTTTTCTCATAGGTCACACTGTGGGGAGTGTCCAGGGAACCATCTGGAAATAGGGCATATACAGATTGGATGATACCCATTTCCCCTCCTACTTTATGATGCAGTGGCTGCAGTGCAGTGGCCAGTGGGTCTTGGGAGAAGGAGAAGGCCCTGATGCTGGTACACTAGCGTTCCTTCTGAGGAGTTAGGGGTTATAGCTGAGAGGTGTTATAGGGGAGAGGGTTGCCAGGGGAGAGAGGAAGGTGCCCTGGGTTCTAGGCCTGGGGCTCGAAGATTTCCACTCACGTGCCCTGAAGGACCAGCGGTCTTCCTCACTGCCAGGCCTGGTGACCCAAGGATGTGGCCATGTACCTCTAGGGAGGAGTGGAGACTCTTCACTGGCCCAGAAGATCCTGTACCAGGACGGGATGTTGGATGACTTCACGTTCACAGCCTTACTGAGTGAATCTCCTGCCTCTCCTTATGTGTTCTTTTTCAGAGTTGTGGGCACTCACTTGTGCTGTCCCTGAGTCACTCCACCTTTGCTGCCCCAGGCTTGTGGTGGCTTGGGGAGAAAGGTCAAGGTTCTCTCCATCTTTCCAACAAGCCATTGGGTTTGGCTCCATAGCAGGGTGTCTCTGTGCCACGGATTCTGCTTTCTTGCTCCAGCAGATACTTCCTTAGAATTGCCACTGCCAGTCTCTGGGGGCCCTGTTGTCATTGCTTGCAAAGGATAGATTGAACGAAGGGCCAGGAGCAGCCCCTGGCTATTCCTGAAAAACCCCTCTCAAAGTTTCCTTTTGTGACGTCCTTCCTGCTTCCTTCTCACTAATGGTAAAGATGAAGCCAGCTTCTTGACTTCCGCAGACGGGTCAACGGTCAGGGCAGGCCCCTTTACCTGCCCTGTCCTCCACAGGACTCGTGGCCACTCCACCCCACAAGGTCATTTTGCCAGAGCATGACCTGGAGTTCTGGGCATCTAGCTGGGAAGATGCAATTCTAGCCATTGCAACAGAGTCCCAGAAGCGGTGGGCCTTGCTGAGTGAAATTCAGGTACGGGCTGAGGCCTGGTCTAGGTTGAATTGTGGCTGGCCATGGTCCTGTTCCACATCACTGTCCCAGCCTCAGTCCAACTTCTTACACCTTTCGGAACATCCCGTCCTCTTGCTTCCTCTTCCTGACGTCTAGTTCCCACCTCTCCTCCCTCACGTTTCATCTTGTAACTGCTCTCCCTATGTCTGGTCCTCCAGTGTTGGCTTCTGTTTGGCTGTTAGGGTATGTTCATGTTTTGGTAAATAACCCTTGGAAGCCTAACCCTAAGAAGTGACTGGATGTTACATCCGTGTCTGGGCTCTTCCTGTGCAGCGTTTGCCTGTCCCAGCATCCCTACTTCATTGTGTCTGCAGAGGGTGAGCCGCAGATCCTGCCAGCCACATTGAATCTTTGACCCTGTTGAGATATTTTGCACTGGCCTGGCCAGAGCCTGTACCAACAGGACTTGCTCTTTTCCCCCTGATCCTGGCCCCCTTCGTTTCTCATGAACCCAGGGAATCAGTTCTTAGCTTATTAGACACCACGTAATGATGGATCCATCCTCACCCACCTACCATGACCTACAGAAAGGGCATTTCCCTATTTTCAGGTAACTCATGTGGAAGGGAAGATAAGGAGACACTGTTGGAATAAGATGTTTCTAGAAAAATCGTATCGCAGGTCTGGACTCCCACTGCGGGTCCTTCTAGCCAGAAGGTCCACCCCTATAACCCAGGTGGTTAAGTCTTCAGAGACTTTGTCCCTGGAGAAGCATGGAAACAGACCTGGGCAGAAACTGCACACGTGTGGGGCGTGCAGGAGAGAATTCTGGTTCCACTTAAACCTTCCACTGAAACAGCTGACTTCAGTATGGAGAGAAACCTCTCACCTGTGATGAGTGCATGCTACAGAAAAGCTGTGCACATGTAAGGATGTCCTAGACAGCCATGACCTAAGACCCACCCACCCGCGGTGATAGGAAGCCGTTAAGGAGCACCAAGCTCAGGAAGGCCTTCCCACCCAGCCCCAATATTGGGCAGTTCCCAAAGTCCACACTGCAGAGAAGCCCTTCAAATGCAGCAACTGGGGGACAGCCTTCGTGAAGAGCTCCACCCTCCTTAGCCACCTGACTCACCCTGAAGAGAGACTATATAGATGCCCAGCAAATAGAAATGTCTGCAAGAAGAAATCAGTGCTTGTTAGTCACCAAAAAATTCACACTAGAGAAATATCCTATGTGAGTCAGGAGAGTAGGAAGAACTTCAGCCACACCTGTAAACTGAAAAAGCATGAGAAAATTCACTCTGGGAAAAGGCCTTACAAGTGCATGGAGTGCGGAAAAGCTTTCTGCCAAAGTTATACTCTAAATCAGCAGCAGAAGGTTCATGCTGGTGAAAGGCCCTGAGTGTAGCAAATGTGGGAAAGCCCTTGGCCACGTGTCTAACCTTATGCAGTACCAGAAGGTTCACACTGGAGAAGGGCCCTATGAGTGCAGCCATTGTGGGAGAGCCTTTAGTGAAACCCGAGCCCTTGTTCAGCGCCAGATTGTTTACATCAAAGAAAGGCCATGTGAATGTGGCAGATGTGGGAAAGCCTTCAACCACCAATTCCACATAATTCCACACCAGATGTTGCAAACAAGAAAGGCCTATGAGTGCACCAAATGTGGCAAAGCCTTGGGGCACCTGGGTGGCTCAGTCAGTTAAGCATCTGCCTTCAGCTCGCGTCATGCTCTCAGGGTCCTGGGATTGAGCCCTGCGTCGGGCTCCTTACTCAGCAGGGAGTCTGCTTCTCCCCCTCCCTCTGCCCTTTTCTCCTGCTTGTGCTGTCTCTCTTTCTCTCAGATAAATAAGTAAAATATATATTTTTTTTAGAATGTGGCAAAGCCTTGAGCCAGGATGTCTACTTTGTTCTGCATGATAGAGTTCATGCTAGAGAAGGCCCTTACGAGTGTACTAAATGTGGGAAAACTTAGCCAGCCCTCCACCCTTATTCACCATGAAAAAGCTCACACTAGAGAAAGGTCTTGCAAGTGCAGCGAGTGTGGGAAAGCCTTTAGCTGCAGATTTAATTTCATTAAACACCAGAGTTCACACCAGATAAAGCCTTTAGGATTGCAGTCAGTGTCAAAAAGCTTTCAGCCCAGGCGGCGCGTTGCTCAGCTCCAGTGCATGAGAGGAAGGCACATGAGTGCAGTGAATCTGGAAAAGGGTGGTTTACCACTGTGGCTTCATTCAACATGAAAGGAATCACAGCTAGGATGAGCCCTGCATGCGCAGCGTTCATGAGGTAACTTCCAGCAGCCATTAAACCTTATGTACCAGAACACTCCCCTGAGGAAGTGATCTGCATGTGGATGTTTGGTGGTCACCCCACACACGTGCCCTGGACCCCCACCGAAATTTACTTCCGAAGCTGATGCTGTATACACCAAGAGAATTTATTTATTTTTAAAGATTCTATTTATTTATTTGACAGAGAGAGATATAGTGACAGAGGGAACACAAGCAGGGGGAGTGGGAGAGAGAGAAGCAGGCTCCCCGCGGAGCAGGGAGCCTGATGCGGGGCTCGATCCCGGGACCCTGGGACCATGACCTGAGCGGAAGGCAGACGCTTAACGACTGAGCCACCCAGGCGCCCCACACCAAGAGAATTTAAGAGAAAGTTTATTCACACAGAGGACTCCTGGGGAGATCTGGACAGTCACAAGCAGGTCTAGGCTGACTGTGCAGAGCAGCAGGTCCGGGGGAGTGGGTTGGACCTTGGTGGCTAAGGGAAGGAGCTCGGGAAAAGTTGCTGCGTGGAGGCTGGAGACTTGTGACATTTAAGGTGCCAAAGGAGAAGGAGCATGCAAACTTGCCTGTCAAACCTGTCCGTATAAGGAGCCAAAAGGGAAAGGGAACATGAGGTTTAGAAAGAAGTCAGCAGTCAAGCATCAGAAATGGAGTCAAACTCTTTAATGCAGCAGGAAAGCCTCTGTTGTCTGGTTGTGTTGTGTCTGTGATCTGCCGGCGTCTGGACAAGCATCTGTGGCGCCTGGACTGTGCTGCGGTCATGCCTGTGTTGCTCAGGGAGGTCTGCAGCTGAGTTCCCCTGGAGGGAATCCCCCTTGTCCTGAGCTGGGGTGGGGTTTCATATCTATCATCCATGACTGTGTTAGGTATGGACACATGCCAGCTCTGGACAAGGGGACCTGAGGAGTCTCTGGAGGGATTCTGGGAAAGTTTCCTCTCGTCGTAGATATCAACTCTGTGTGTAATAACCGTGATGAATTTCATGATCCTCTGAATTAACATTCAGACCAGCTTTCCTTTTTCTTTCCTTTCTCTTCCTTTCTTTCTCTTCTCTTCTTTTTTCCTCTAGTAGACTCCATGCCTAGTGTGGAGCCCAGTGTGGGGCTTGAACTTACGACCCTGAGATCAAAACCTGAGCTGAGATCAAGAGTCGGAGGGTTTTTTTTTTTTTAAGATTTTATTTATTTATTTGACAGAGAGAGACAACAGCGAGAGAGGGAACACAAGCAGGGGGAGTGGGAGAGGGAAAAGCAGGCTCCCCACTGAGCAGGGAGCCCGATGTGGGGCTTGATCCCAGGACCCTGGGATCATGACCTGAGCCGAAGGCAGATGCTTAAAGGACTGAGCCACCCAGCCATCCCATAAATGCCTTATTTTTAAAAATCATTTTAAATCTCCATTGCTGGGGTGGCCTGGCTGGCTCAGTTAGTAGAGAATATAACTCTTGATCTTGGAGTTGTGAGTTCAAGCTCCACATTGGATATAGAGATGACTTAAAAAATAAAATCTCTATTGCTTTATTTATCATGAGGAAGACGTTGAGATATTGAGATCTGCCAGCATGAAAATGAGCAAGTTTTTTGGGGGGGTCCCCGTAACATCTGCCTCAGGGGGGACTGCGGATTGCAGTGCATGCCTCTGTCCAGTTGTGACATTATTGTATTACTACCCCTAGGCCTCCTATATGAAGAGCACTACACACTGAAATTTGTGACCTTAGGTCAGAGTGACTTAGGAACCTGGAGCTCTTTGTGATAAAGGGGGTAGTTGATCCATTGTCAGAAATGAGAAAGAAGTGGGTTCCTTGTTAGAGCATTTCTCATTTCCCTAGAAGTGTTGAGGAGAAGCTGACTTCTGGGACATGACCAGGACCCATAACCCTGGGAGGCTGGACCCCTATGTGTAGGTATCACAATATAAGATCTGCATGGGCCAAGTGCGTGAGATATGTGGATAAAGAAACACCATGAAGGGGCGCCTGGGTGGCTCAGTCAGTTAAGCATCTGCCTTCCGCTCAGATCATGATCCTGGGATCAAGCCCCACATCAGACTCCCTGCTCAGTGGGGAGTATGCTTCTCCCTCTCCCTCTGCCCCCACCCTGTACTCTCTCTCTTTTTCTCTCAAATAATGAAATAATCTTAAAAGGGGGGGGCACCATGAAGTTACAGAGAGAGGAGGGTCCCTGAAAGACTAGAGGGGACATAGTCTGTTTAAAGGGACTCACCTGGGGTGCCTGGGTGGCTCAGTCAGTTAAGTGTCTGCCTTCGGCTCAGGTCATGATCCCGGGGTCCTGGGATCGAGTCCGACGTTGGGCTGCCTTCTCGGTGGGAAGCCTGCTTCTCCCTCTCCCACTCCCCCTGCTTGTGTTCCCTCTCTCGCTGTCTCTCTCTGTCAAATAAATAAATAAAATCTTTAAAAAAATAAAGGGACTCACCTGCTCCATTGTCTATGGTCGTGCTGCATGGGGTGTGCAGAGCTTCCAGGACCTGTAGACCTGTGTATATAAAGAGGAAAGAACTGGGTTACCTGGCTGGCTCAGTCAGTAGACCATGTGACTCTTGATATTGGGATCGTGAGTTCAGGCCTATGTTGGACATAGAGTGTACTTTATGAAAGAAAAGAGAAGAGGAAAAAGAGAAAGAAAAGAAAGGACGGAAGGAAAGAGAAAGAAAGAAAAAAGGAAGTAAAATGGCCCTCCCAGTATATAGAGAAAGAGAGAAATGGATCAATACACAGTCGCTCTGTATTCAGATGTTCAAGAAAAGACAGAGATATGGGTTTTTATGTAGAATGTCCTGATTTTATAAATGCTGGCATCATTTATGTCAACATTGTTAATTTACATACAATAAAATTCTAATTTTTAATTTTTTTTAAAGATTTGTTTATTATTTGAGAGAGAAAGCGAGGGGAGGATGTGCTAAACATCCAGGTTCACAGCAGCCCTACTCCCAATTTCAAAGGGGGAAAGCACTTTATTGATATTATAAAAATCTAATTGAAACAGAAAGAAGGGAAATCTGCACACAGATGAGGACAATAGTAAGCAGTAAAGTAGAACAAGACAAATTACATTAAATTGGGTACTTAAAACATGCAACCTCATTGGCTGGGGAAGCCCCATGGAGACAGCCATGCTGGACTTCTGACTGAGAGGCCTAAGTGGCGCGTCCTCCCCTCAGGTGAGACTTTCAACTGACCATCCCAATCAGGGCCGTATTTACAGGGCAAATGACGGGGTCTAAAGTTAAACATGTGTTTGCCTATGTGCAGTTTGAAGTGGGCTGCATTTCTATGTTATCATGTCTTTACATCTTCAAGGAGCCTGGGCCATATACTTGTCTCTCTTCCCAGATTCCATTCTGGGGGGCCAGCCCAGCCCAGAGCCAGAGGAGATACAAGGCAAAATTTATAGCCCTTAGTGTCCAGGTCGGAAAGACCGGTTCTGACCTGGAGGCCAGCTAATGTCAACTACCCAGACTCCCGAGGTTACTCGTGCAGCACAAGTCTCACAAACAACATTCTTTAGCCTACCTGCGTTTGTGCAAGTCAGGGTGGTGGGTTAGGCAGGACAAATCATAGAAACCTCCACCCATACAATATAGATGGGCAGAGGGAGGGGAAGAATCTTCAGCTGACTCCCTGCTGAGCACAGAGCCCGATGCACGGCTGGATCTCACAACCTTGAGTTCATGACCTGAGCTGAAATCAAGAGTTGGATGCTTAACGGATTGAGCCATCCAGGCGCCCCAAATGCTCCTAAGTTTTTAAAGTAATCTCTACACCCAACATGTGGCTCAAACTCATGACCTGGAGATCAAGATTCAGATGTTCTTCCGACTAAGCCAGCCCGATGCCCCAAAATGCTCTTTTAAATGTGTAAGTGAGTTTTACAAATGTATACACCTGTGAAATGGCCACACTTAAAATATTGAACATTCTCATTACATCTACAGTTCACTTTGTGCTACTTCCCACTCGGTCACCTCCAACCCATGTGTCAGACAACTACTGAGGACTTGCTTTCTGCCATCATAGGTTAGTTTTGTCTTTTCTAGCACATTATATAAATGGAATAATTTATACCATATGGACTGTTTTGTGTGGTCTTTCACTCACCAGAATTTTGGGAGATTCATCAATGTTGTAACATATACCATTATTTATTACTGAGTAGTTACGTCATTGTAGGAAATACTACTTACTACATGTTTATTCCACTCACCAGTTGTTCCCCATCAGAGCTGTTTCCAACCTTAGCTATTATGAATAAAGATGCTATGAACATTTACGTACCAGGATTTTTTAAAGAGATTTTTAAAAAGATTTTATTTTTTAGTGATCTCTATACCCAATGTGGGGCTTGAATTCACGACCTCAAGTTCAAGTTCACATGCTCTACTGACTGAGCCAGCCAGGTGCCCCTCATGTACCAGGATTTTGTGGTCATGTGCTTTCATTTCCTGTGGATAAATCCCTAAAAGAATTGCTGAATTGTAGGATAGGCAGATGCTGAACCTCATAAGACAATGAGGGTATGCCACAGCTTAAGAGGCTAGCTGCACCAGTCTACACAGAACTACAAAATTCAATATTCAGTCAAGGCAAAATCTTTCTAATTATTCTATTTTGCTAAGATGAAGTAATGTGATTATAAATTCCTCCTGCGGAAGGAAAATGCCTTCAATTCCCTCAGTGTACTCAGCGGGAACTAGCACAGTGCCAGTGGGTTCTACCTCACTCTGAATCTAAATGTAGCATCCTCGGTGACCAGAAGGAAAATTCCAGTACTGCCTGACAATTTCAAGCCAAGAAATACACAACCAGCTGTCCTGAGAGATGAAAGGTAGGGCAGGAGCAAGTGA